>NC_083108.1:79585339-79946176 GCF_949774975.1 Lagenorhynchus albirostris
GTTGAGAGAGGCAAGGGATGGAGAGAATAGTGGCTAACACTTTCAGGGCACCAGGGAGGGGACACTGAAGAAAAGACACCTTTACTGGGCCTGGGTAACCTGTCCTTAGAAACTCCATGGGTGTCCAAGGAATTGAGAAGGCGCTCTAGCTCTTGTTGTTCCAGTAACAGGAACATCTGGGCTTTGTGCTGTTTTGCAGATACCAAATTTATGTCCACAGGGGATGCCTGTTGTCTGGCCTCTCTGACATCTTTATGTCCTCCTCTGGTAACAGCACCCTGATTCTCCTTTGGGAGACCACCCCTCTTCCACTTGGTGCATGTGGCTTAGTTGGACTGATGATCTTCTCGTATTAACCCAGGGCCAGCCCATTAGAATTACAGGAATGGTTTCAGGAAGGGACCTTTGGTCTAGTCCGGACCAATAAGAGTTGGCCTGAGACTTCTGCTGGAGCTATTAGGAAAGAAGTACTCTCTTTCCACAGGAGTCACTGAGCTCGTAAGTTGTAAGCCTGGAGCTGCTGTGGCCACTTTTGCCACTGCAAGAGGAGAAAGAGTCAATACAGAAGAAAGGAGGGAGAAGAGATGAGAAGCAGGTGGAAAGAGGAATGAATGACAGCAGGAGAGGGAGAGATGGATAAAGTTCAGATGATACACTGTAAAGCCTGGATCCAGCTATGCCTGAAGTCCTTCATACTGGGACTTCTTATTTACACAAGTCAATAAATCCCCTTGTTTATGTAAGCCATTGAGTGTTAGGGTTCTGTCACTTGCAACTCATGGAGTCATGAGTAATGCAACATCTTATACATCCTGAACCAGCACCACTTCCTTGAAGCTAAAGAGGGGGCAGGCTTTGGGAATAACCAGAGGATAGAGGGTTCTCTGGAGAGACTAGTGCAGCCAGTGGTTGGAGGGATGGGAGGGGAACCACGCTGGGTCAATATGATGTGAGACTGAATCTTGAGAGCTCTCCCACATCATCAGGAAGCTGTCTCAGTAACCTCTGCCTCTTACATGTGTGAATAAATGTCCTGAGGGTGTAAAAACTGGTTCTCATGGCCCTGAGGAATCTCAGTTTCTGTAACAACAACAGCTGAGAAGACAGAAAAAGACCCTTGTAGGCCTCTCAAGAACCAGGACCAGTCCTCAAATGCCCCAAGCCTTTTGGTTGAGACACGCCTGGATCTGAATCTCAGTCCCACCACTTCCCAGCCCTCTTTCCTGAGCAAGCCCTTCACCCCTCTAAGCCTCAGCTCCATATCTGTAGAATGGAGTGATGAGGAAACCCACCTTATAGGGACATGGTGAGGTGTAAGAGAAATAAAGTGCCATCACCTTGGCCATATACACCATTGGGGGGTACTAGAGGTGCTTATAGGTTGGACAGAGACTAGCAGTTTTTATTTTAATACTTATGTTTTTATTGTTAAGGTTACTATCTGCTTTTGGCAAGTAATACTGATTTTCCATTGATGGCAGTGATCTGAAGTTCCTTTTCAAATAAATTTATTGAAATAAAAAAGGGGGCCATCAAGAGTCACGTGGAAAGCTGCTCAGCATCACTAACTATTAGAGAAATGCAAATCAAAGTTACAATGGGTATCACCTCACACCGGTTAGAATGGGCATCCTCAGAAAATCTACAAACAACAAATGCTGGAGAGGGTGTGGAGAAAAGGGAACCCTCTGGCACTGTTGGTGGGAATGTAAATTGATACAGCCGCTATGGAGAACAGTATGGAGGTTCCTTAATAAACTAAAAATAGAACTACCATATGATCCAGCAATCCCACTACTGGGCATATACCCAGAGGAAACCATAATTCAGAAAGACACATGCACCCCAATGTTCACTGCAGCACTATTTACAATAGCCAGGTCATGCAAGCAACCTAAATGCCCAATGACATAAAGATGGATAAAGAAGATGTGGTACATATACACATGGAATATTACTCAGCCATAAAAAGGAACGAAATTGGGTCATTTGTAGAGACGTGAACAGACCTAGAGACTGTCATACAGAGTGAAGTAAGTCAGAAAGAGAAAAACAAATATTGTATATTAATGCATATATGTGGAATCTAGAAAAACGGTACAGATGAATTGGTTTGCAGGGCAGAAATAGAGACACAGATGTAGAGAACAAACATACAGACACCAAGGGGGGAAAGCAGGGGCGGGGGGTGGTGGTAGTGGGATGAATTGGAAGATTGGGATTGACATATATACACTAATAAGTATAAAATAGATAAGTAATAAGAGCTCTGCTGTATTAAAAAAATAAACAAATTTTTTTTTAAAAAGGGGGCCAATTTGAAGAAAAACATTAGGTCAAAAGTAGTATAGATGGCATTTTCCGAAATTGTGTAGGGGAACTCAAATGACTAGTTTGAGGAACACTGAGATAATGTCCAATGCCTGGCACATCGTAGGTGCTCACTAGAAGTGCATAGATTGAGATGAGATAGCATTGGACCCTGGCTGCAGGCAGTCAGGCCTTGACTGGATGTAACCATATGAGAGGGAAGATGCCAGAGGTATGTGACCTTGTGGGGTAGATGCTCTTATGCCAGATAAAGCGCCAGATGCACAGTAGGTGACTCAAAGTGGTTCTTAAAGGGAAGCATGAATCTCAAAGGAAATGATTCTGAGAGAGGTCAGCCCCAGGGAAAGCCCTGGAACTTGGAACAGTGAATTCAAATCCCTTCTTTGGGTCTGGAAATCTTCCCACCTCAACGCCTGACCCCTCTTGACAGCTGTCATCACACCCAGCATGCAGGAGGAAGGGGAAGCCCCGGGCAGAGTCCTGCAAAATGAGTGCTCTTAGCTGCTGGAGGAGGTCACAGGGACTGACTCTAGTCGGGTCATCTTCTTGCTGGAACTTGGAGACAAATCTTCTCTAGAGGGGGGAGCTGAAGCGGTCCCAAACTTAGACGGCTTTTATGTTACCAGATTTTGGGGTTTCTGTTACTTGCAATTGTGTGCAATCTAAACAGATATAAGGACTGTTTGACTTTTTCATCAATTTATCTGAAATATTTTGATAAACATTAAAATTAAATTTAAAAAGTAGGTAAACAGAATGTTTAGAACTGGCCACAGGGGTTGCATGGCACACACATGGTTCCTGTCATTTTTTGGTCAAGGCCCAGTTCCCCTTCTAGTCCCATGGTTCCTGGGCCAAGTCCTCCCAGTGTCTTCAAACATCTCTTTGGCAGTTAGGGGAGAATGCTACAGATGTAGTGGTCTCTTTGACAATCCCCCTTACACTCCTGCACTTTGCATCTTGACATTTATAGATTTTCACCTAATGCTGTAAATTAAGATAATTGTGCTGAGGTCCAATCAATTCAGTTAACTTTCCAGGACAAATACGAGCCAAAGCTTGATAATGGCCTGGAAGCCTGAGCTCCTTTCTATTGCTTACTCCTTTTTTTTCTGATAAAGCTACTGCATGAAGGTCTCAGAAATACTTTTCTGAATTCCCCTCTGCCTTATCTTTGTTTCTTTAAATAGAGGTGAAACCGAATAGTCAAGAATCAGAACTTCGCCTGTCATCTTTGACACCTCCCTTGTCCACTCTATACTCAAGTCCTACCTATTTTACCTCCTCAAAATCTCTCAAGGCCATCTCCTTTCCATCTCCCCTGCTACCACCCTGGTCTAAGCTGCCATCGATAAGTTGATGTCATCCTCTATTCCAAACCCTCCAGGAACACCATCTCACTCAACATGAAGACCAACAGCCTACCAGGCCCCATGTGATCTCGTCCCACGTGACCTCTGCAGCCTCTCTCTCCTCCACTCTTTCCCTCACTCTCCCCATTTCAGCCACATATGTGCAAGGCCCCCTCCTACCCTGGAATACTCTCCTACCCATCCATCCCCACGCTTTCTTTGTTTTTCCCAACCTTCCCAACTCCGACTCATCCTTTGGCACTAATTCAGTCCCTCATCCAGGAAGTCCTCTGGGATTCCCACTGTTATAGAATGAGAACTCCCTAAGGGCAGGATGCAACATTCCCTAATGTAGCCCCAGCATTTCAACAGCTCCTGACACATAGCAGGTGCTCAATAGATGTTTGTTGAATGAATAAATGAATATTGATAGAAGAAAATAAACTAATGTACTAATAAGTTTATTACAAACTTATAAGTACAAAGGGGCAATGAGGGCTTTGATCACAGCTGTGTTTGGGGTGAGAGACCACCCTCCAAGGCAGCCCATACATGCTCTGTTAGGAATGTTTTGGGTTGAAGTAACAGTAAATTTAGCAAAGATGGCCAAAAATAAGAGTTGGTAAACTATACTCCACAGGGAAAATTTGTGGCTCCTGTGAACTTTTGAAAATAAAGTTTTATTGGAACAGAGTCACGTCCATTTGTTAACATACCATCTATGGCTGATTTCATTATTCAATAGAGTTGAGTCATCACAACAGAGACCATATGGCCTGCAAACTTAAAATATCTACTATACAGTCCTTTATAGAAAACATTTGCCAAACCTTGGCCTAAAAGAACAAGGGTTGACTTTTCTCATGTAACAAGAAATCTGGAAGAGGAGGCTTTCAGGATTGGTTTGGTGACTGAGAAATACTCAGGGTATAGGGCTGGTGTCTCAGTTATTCTCTTAGCCTTCCCCTCATGGTCACGGTATGGCTACCACAACTCCAGGCATCACATCCTCACACAAACGCATTCAGAGGAGGAAATAACTGAAGGCTTAGAACAGAGAAATTCTCCTATAACATGCTTTCCTCTTATTAGGGAAGAAACTGTCTCAGAATCCTCCAGAGGTTGTCCCTTACAAGGAAGAAAAGAAGGGTGTACTGTCAGTGGGCAACCACAGTGTCTGCCATGACTTTCCCTCCCGCTATATTTCTCTTATATTTGACCAAATGGCGTTCAGGCCAAATATGGAAATATGGTAAACTGAGACACCTTTCTTTTCCTTACAAGCACCAAGAACCCCATCCTGTATTAGTACATAGTAACTATCAGTTGTTGAATGCTTATTCTGTGTCTGACATCATTTCAAGCACTAATCCTTCCTTATTCCAACCCTATAAGGAAGGTATAGGTATTGCCATTTCACAGGGGAGGCTACTGAGGCACAGAAAGCTCAACTCACTGGCTCAAGATCGCCCAGCTCGAGGTACGCGGCAGAGTCAAGATCCGAACAAGCAATGTGGCTCCAGAACAGCTCACCGTGACCACTCCATGTGGCGAAAGCCAGTCCCTGGAATCCAGGGAGGGAGTTCTTTCGATTGTAAACCAGGAGGGGGCACATCCCGTTTTGCTTTGGGGACCACTTTTGCTTGTCAGGAGGCGACAGACCGAGGTACTATGTGCTTTGGGGCAACTGAACCGCCACCAGAAAAATGACCCATAAACTCGAGACAGAGCGCAGGCGTCCTCTGTGGATTCTGCCCTACTTCACATCCCTCCCTTAATTAATTAATAAAGCCCCTCGCCTCTCTCTGCCTCGCTGCTTCCCGCCCTCCCCATCCCCGCCGAGATCCTGTCTTTCCTCCCTGCAGCCCAGCCCCACGTTGTTCTCTGGCCTCTGAGTTGCTCCTCGTGTGGAGCCGCCTGAAGAGGGAGACCGGACGGAAGGTACCGGCTGGATTTGCACAGCCCTTAAAACGAGGGCTCTGTCTCACTGAATCTCAGTTTTGTGAAGTCCTCACGCCAAGCCTGGCCTCTGCTCCAGATTCACCCCAACAGGCAGAGGTTCCAAAGAGAAGTACAGTCCCAGAACAGGGTCAAGTTCAAAGATGTGATTCTGAGCTCTAGCTAAGGACACATTCTCTCCCTAGCTTCCTATTTGGGGACATATCATCTATGAACAGACTGATTCTGGGATTATATTGTGTGGGAAAGAGCTAGAGGGCCAACATTCAGACAGACCTGGGTTCCAGTCCCAGCCCACCAATTCCTGGCCGAGGCATCTTAATCTCTGTGTTTCAGTTTCCTCTCCTACAAAACAGAAATAATCGCAAAAACTGGATGTTTGGTAATTAGGTGACAAGACATGGAAATCACTTAGCACAGAGCCTGGTACAAAGTATTGTGGTTACTATCATTGGAACTGTTAGATTATTTTATGACTCTCCAGGGCACTTAGCACATTGCCCTTGGAGAAGCAGAAAACAGTAGGAGCTAAGCAGAAAACAGTAGGAGCTAAGATCCATAGGCTCTGGATCCAGTCTCTGTGGCTTTAAATTCTGGCTCAATCATTTCTCAGCTGTGTGACCCTGCAAGTCACTCTACCTCTCTGAGCCTTCGCTGTTTGATCTTGAAAATGGTAATAATAATAGTACCCACCTCACAGGGTTGTTTTAAGGATTAAATAAGACAAGTAAAAGACAGAACAGCACCTGCACAGAGCTAGCGCTCAATGAATGTTAGCTATTATTATTTTCTGACACTCAGTAACTTCTCAGTAAATTAAAAAGCATTCTTTTGATGGTGGGATTTGATCAGTGGTGGGCAAGTAACAACTGACTCTCCTAAAAAAAGAGTGTATGCATGTGTATGTGTACATAAGTGTTTTTTATCATGAATTTTTACTAATGTAAAAAAGTGCAGCACAAAATCTACTAATAATATTTGTAAGAAATACTAAATTTTGTAATAAATAATTTCATTGATTTTTGCCAAACTATATCCATCATCTATCTGTGATTGCAAGTCAATCATGATTTGACAAATGAAGTTGCACCTCAACCACATGAGAGTAATTCTGAGATGAATGTTGGTTGATTTTTCATTTACATTAATGAGTAATGTGAAAGTGAAACAATGAAGATGTAAGTTAGAACTTCACTTGTCCATGAATGATGTGAGCAACTTCTTTGCTCAATTGAATAATAGTTCTTGAATACTGGGAGAATATTTCCCCCAATATTTAGCGCTATTCACAATGAAATGGGTACAACCCGACACACTTTCAAGTTTAGTCTGCATTATTAACATTTTGTTCATCTCTTTATTAGGGCGAGACAATCAACCACACAAAGCCCTGATTTATAGCAACTGCCGACTTCCGTGGTGTAAATATTCCACTATGGCCTAATTCATGCTACCACTGCAAAGCCATTGAATGTGGAGTTGGGAAGAGAGGCACAGTGAAACACCATTACACAGTCATTCCACCACACAGGTACAATAGACCAAACGAGCATAGATATAGCAAAATGTTTAAAATAATTAGGAAGTGATGAGGATTGCGTATTTATTACCTGTTTTTAATTTAATCTATTCAAGTGTAAGATTATATAATGTAATTTAAAATAATTGCTGTATTTAACAACCAGCATGCAGAATTCCTGAAAATTTTACAATCAGCTTTCACGAGCCAGTACGAGCTATCTGCAGTACCCCACTGATTTTGATACCTAAGTCCCCAGAGGAAGTCTCAAGAAAGATGAAATGAGGAAATGCATTAAATAATTATTGGGCATGAGTGGGTTTTTTGGTTTGTTCGGCATAAAGAAAATAATTTCATAAATGAGGTGTTTCCTTACTATGTTAGAGTGTGTTTTTCAAGCATGGCCACAAAAATATCTCCTACTGCCAAATGCTCATCTAGAATCTTGCCACTACCCTTCCAAGAGGTGGAGTCAATGTCCCCCACCCACCCACCCACCTTGAACTTGGGTGAGCTTGTGGCTGCCTGGATCAATACAGTATAGTGGGAATGGCTTCCATCCATATTTCATTTCCAAGACTAGGTCATAAAAGATGGTGTAGCTTCTTCCTTGTGAGCTGAAACACTCACCCTTGAGCCTTCAGCTGCCTCGCAAGCAGCCTGGCTTTCCTGAGACCACCATGCTGTGAGGAAGCCCCAACTAGCCTAGGCAGAAGACCACATGGAGAAGCCCTAGGACTCCATGATGAGAGAGAGAGGCTGATCAGCATCTAGCTGCCCCTAATTCCACTTGACTACAACTGCACCAGAGACCCTGAGCCCAAACCACACATCTGAGACCTTCCCGGGGCCTTGGAGCTACTAAAAGCCTATGAAGCTTTGAGGAGGACGTCAGTGGGAGTTAAGAAAAATGTTATTAGAAACTGGAGGAAAGGGAAACCTTATGTGCTGGCAGGAAGTTTGTCATCTGCAGAAACGTGGAAAAGAAGAAACGTGTAATGAACTCAATGAAATAGAAGAATATTGAGAGTGTCATCTGGCTTTTTCTTGCTACCTATGATAAAACACAAAAGGAGAAAGTTGACTGAAGAACAAACTATTACATATAAAGGAAGCAGGACCTGCTGGGCTCACAAACAAAACTGTTTCCCATTCCCAGTCTCCAGAGGGCAAAAAATTATCCAACTGAGAAAAGACCTCAGGCTTTTATTACCTGATTTCAAGACTTACGATAAAGCTACAGGAATCAAGACAGTGTGGTATTGGTGAAAGGATAGAAACATAGATCAATGGAACAGAATAGAGAGCCCAGAAATAGACCCACTCATATATGGTCAATTGATTTTCAACCAAGGTGCAAAGGCAATTCAATAGAGAAAGGATAGCTCTTTCAACAAACAGTGCTAAAACAAGTGGACACCTATATGCAAAAAAAAAGAGGGAGAATCTCAGCCCATATCTAACTATCTATACAAAAATTAACTTGAAATGGATCATAGACTGAAATGTAAAACCTGAAACTATAAAACTTCTAGGAGATGACATTGGAGAAATCTTTGTGACTTGAGTGAAGCAGATTTCTGATCTAGGAAACAAAAACACAAATTGTAAAGAAAAAGCTGATAAATGGGACTTCATCCAAATTTAAAACTGCTCTTTCAAAGACACCATTAGGAAAATGAAAAGCCAAGGAGCTACATACAGGGAGAAAATATTTGTAAAACACATGTCTTATAAAGGACTGACATCCAGGATAAGGAGATTTTTTAAAACTCTCAAAACTCAATCTTAAAAAGAAAGTCAATTTTATTACAAAACAAACAACCCAATTTAGAATGAGAAAAAGACTATCTGTTCTTCACCGAATTGTCTTTGCACCTTTGTAAAAAATCAGTTGTCCATTTATGTGTGGGTCTATTTCTGGACTCTATTTGGTTTCATTGATCTATTTTGCCTACCTTTATACCAATACCACACTGTCCTGAATACTGTAGTTTTATAATAAGTCTTGAAATCAGGTAGTGTTAGTTCTCCAACTTTGTTATTATTTTTCAATGTTGTTTTGGCTTTTCTAAGTCCTTTGCATATGAATTTTAGAATCAGCATGTCAATTTCCACAAAAAGTCTGCTGAGATTTTGGATCAGGATTGCATTAAATCTATAGTTCAATTTGAGGAGAACTGACATCTCAACAATATTGAGCATTCTGACCCATGAATAAGCTATATCTCTCCATTTATTTAGGTCTTCTTTAATTTCTCTCAGCAGTGTTTTGAGGTTTTCAGTCTACAACTCTTGCACATCTTTTGTCAGATTTATCCCTAGATATTTCTTATTTTTGATGCTATTGTAAATGGTATTTTTAAATTCTAATTGTTCATTGCCTGTATATAGAAATGCAATTGATCTTTGTATAATATAATCACCTTGTATTCTGCAACCTTGCTAAACTCACTTACTAGTTCTAGTAGTTTTTTAAGATTCCATCAGATTTTTCTACATAGGTGATCATGTTATCTGCAAATTTTAATTCTTCTTTCCCAATATAATATTCTTTATTCCTTCTTCTTGCCTTATCAAAGTGGCTATAACCTCCAGTACAATGTTGAACAGAAATGGTGAAAGAAGACATCCTACACCTCGCCCCACATACAAACATTAAGTCAAAATGGTTCATAGACCTAAATATAAAACTAAAAACTTCCTGAAAAAAGAGAAAAATTTTGTGACCCTGGATTAAGCAAAGATTACTTAGAATACCAAAAGCATAAGCCATTTAAAAAATTGCTAAATTGCACTTCATTGAAATTTAAAACTTCTACTCTTTGAGTAATACTGTTAAGAGAATGAAAACACAAGCTACAGACTGGGAGAAAATATTTGCAAGTCACATATCTGATAAACAACTTGTATTCGCAATATATAAAGAACTCTCAAAACTAATTTTTTAATGGGCAAAAGATATGAACATACATTTGTTAGGGAAATGCAAATTAAAACCACAGTGAGGCACCACTACATACCTATTAGAATGGCTAAATTAAAAAGACTGTACTGGATTGAATAGTGTTTCTCAAAAATTCATGTCCACTGAAACCTCAGAACGTGACCTTCTTTGGGAAGAAAGAGAGGAAGAGAGGAAGAGGGAAAGGAAAGGGAGAGCAGACTTCAGATCAAATATCGAATCCAGGTGGGACTGTAAGTTCCTTTGCTAAGACACCAGGAAGATATAAGGCAGTACCTTATAGAGACTTTCAAGTAGACAAAAGCCCCTCTAAGGATCTACAGGCCATGCCTCACAGATGCTTTCCACTGTACAATAAGGAATCTAAGAATTTTAAGGGCATTGTTCTACAGTAGCCTCAATGGGAGTCCAAGATAGAAAAGGGCTTATCTTGAAGACATTTGCTATTTTGGCTTTTCTTTAATAGCACAAACCTCAATAAGATTCATAGAAAACCCACGAAGTTTTTTTTAATAAAATTGTTCTGGTGGAAGCAGTACCAGCTAGGACTAAAAGGATCAGAGACAGTGCAAAATGAAATGGAGCCTTTGAGTCCCCAGACTTCTATGGGTAGGAAGCAAGCAGAGAAAACGACTCAGCTGCAAGAAAGGCTATATTTTATGGGAGAAAAAAAAGGATAGCTCAGAATCATACCCAGGGAGCTATACTGGGTCCTTAATCAAGAAATTGGCAAATTTACCAACAATTTGCCCAGCTGGATTCAGAATTGCTATGGACCTGTGATTGCTTTATACTCCCATTTTCTCCCTCTTTGAATGGGAGCGTCTATATCAATCGTGCCCCCATTGTACATCGGGTGTGGGAGGCTGACAGTTTGCTCTTTAGTTCACAGGTCTTCAGGTCCAGAAGGAAGCTACCAAGGAGCTATACCCAAGGCCTTGTAACTGAGGAGCCTCATCTGTACCTGGACCTGATTAGATAATAAGATCCTGGGTCTTGATATTGAGCCTGATCCTGTAATGGCATAAAACTTTTGGGAGGTCTTGGAAGGGTGCATCTCGCATGTAGGAGGGATATGAATTGTTGTGGCCAGAGAGCAGACTTGGAAGGTTATATTTTTCAAAAATGGCTGCAACAGTATTTCCCAGCCCATATGCTCTTCTAGAACTTTCTAACTCCTCCATCAAGAGGTAGAATCTATATCCCATCCCCTAGAACTTGGGCCGGGCTTTATGACTGCCCTAACCAATGCAGTACAGCAAAAATGACACTGTGTGACTTCAGAGGATAAGTCACAAAAATACCATATATTTCTGCCTTGATTTCTTAGGATGCTCATGCTTGAAACTCAGCCACCATGCTGTGAGGGAGCCCAAGCAGCCTTTGAAGGGGATCACATGGAAAGGAACCAAAGTCCTCAGCCCAGTGCCCTGGCTGGGATTCTAGAGCCAGCAGTTAGCACCAAGACATCCATATGAGTGAACCATCTTAGAAGTGGATCTTCCTATCTCCAAGTGAGCTGCCTCAGCTGAAGCCCCATGGAACAGAGACAAGCTGACCCCACTGAGTCTTGTCCAAATTGCTGATTTATGAGCAAAATAAATGATTATTGTTTTCTCAAGTCACTAAGTTATGGGGTGGTTTGTTACACTGTAATGAATAAACAGAGCCCTTACCTAGAGGTATTTTAAAATAGTATAGAAAAGACCCTAGAGCCAAAGCAATATGAAAAAGATTGATAGAGGAATACTTTAAAAGGTGAAACTTCTGCATGTAAAAAAAGTCATAAACAATGTTAAAAGGCAAAGTTAATAGTTAAGGACATTCACTTCTGGGTATATATACAAACTGATTGAAAGTAGGGACTCAGAAATATTTGTATACCATGTTCACAGCATTATTATTATTATTATTATTATTATTTTTTGCGGTACGCGGGCCTCTCACTGTCGTGGCCTCTCCCGTTGCGGAGCACAGGCTCCGGACGCGCAGGCTCAGCGGCCACGGCTCATGGGCCCAGCCGCTCCGTGGCATGTGGGATCTTCCCGGATCGGGGCACGAACCCGTATCCCCTGTATCGGCAGGCGGACTCTCAACCACTGCGCCACCAGGGAAGCCCACAGCAGCATTATTCACAATAGCCAAAAGGTGGAAACAACTCAAGTGTTCATTGATGGATGAATGGATAAACAAAATGTGGTATATGCATACAATGAAATATTATCCAGCCTTAAAAAGGAAGTTCTGACACATGCTACAAGACAGAAGAACCTTGACGACATCATGCTAAGTGAAATAATCCAGTCACAAAAGAACAAATATTATATGATTCCACTTATATGAGGTTCCTAGAATAGTCAAATTCATATAGACACAAAGAAGAACAGAAGTTACCAACGGCGGGGGGGGGGAAGGGAAAATGGGGAGTTAGTGTTTAATGGGTACAGAGTTTCAATCTGGGATGATAAAAGAGTTCTGGAGATGGATGGGGGTGATGGTTGCACAACAATGTGAATGTACTTAATGCCACTGAACTGTACACTTAAAAACGGTTAAAATGAGGACTTCCCTGGAGGTCCAGTGACTAAGACTCCGTGCTTCCACTGCAGTGAGTGCGGGTTCAATTCCTGGTTGGGGAAATAAGATCACACATGCTGTATGGTGCAGCCAAAAATTAAAAAAAAAAAAAAAGTTAAAATGGTAAATTTTATGTAATGTGTATTTTACCACAAAAAAAGAAATATAATAACAAAGACAATTAGAAAACTGGAAAAATATGTGCAATATATTTGCAAACATAACTGTAATATATTTCCAGTTTTTTTAGCATGGGAAAATGATAGAAACATGCAATACCAAATAAGAAGGATGAAAAAGAGGAGGAATAAAAAATGGCCAAAAAGCACTTTGGAAATATATTCAATCTCTCAAGTAAGCAGTTTTAGTGAATACATGGGATAATATCATATACAACTGGTGAGTGTGTAAATTAGCATCTTTCTGGAAGGCAATTTGGTTCTACGCATCATATCTTTTTAAAAAGTACCCTACAATTGCACTACTGGGAATTAATTCTAAAGAAGTAGTCAGATAAGATAAAAGGACAGCAATACAAAATGGCTTATATACAGACAAAAATTTGAATCAACATAGAGATCCATGAAGAGGGGGTTTGTAAATAAATGCTGGTACATCCATGGACTACAGTGCAACCTTTAAAAAGGATGACGTTCTGCTATATTTATTGACATGCAGAGGTGTTCATGACATATTTTAAGTGTAAAAAAATGCAAAATAAGAAGCAATATGTTTAGTATGGGGGCGGGGAGTGCATGTGTCAGAATACATTAGAAGTCTAGAAGAAATGTTAACCATGCTCATTTCTGGCTGGGGGAACTCCAGATAATTTTCTTCTTCTTTATACTTGTCTGCGTTTTCTAACTTGTTTTTGGCTATGAGCATATATTACTTCTATCAGAAAATTTTAGAAAGACCTTTTTTTTTTCACAACTACAGAAAAGCACAGCTGTGGTCCTGGCTGGAAACCGAGCATTCTGTTATGAATCCCACCGCTGTTCTCATCTGGGGATCTCAAAACACATCATGAAACATCTGCTGAGGTCCTGGCAGACCCTGAAGATGTCTCGGTCAAAGTTGCCTTGCCTGGGAGTCTTCTGGAGGACAGTCGTGGATGCCCATCCTCCCACACAACTCGCTCACCAACACTCCGCAGGTCCTCCATCACCTGGAGCATGTGAGCTAAGTTCCTAAGGACCCAGGTTCTCACTCTCAACCCCTTCCCTTGCCTCTCCATGGCCTTGGGCTCCCGTTGGAGCACCTGCTTCATTGCTTTCTTCTGCTTCTTCATGCCTCAAGCTGGTGACACATGACAGCCTGAGTAGAGATGGTCACGTCATGGCCCCCAGATGCCAACCTTCTCTGGGCAGAGTCTGATTCTCTGCTCTATGGATACCGGAATGCTGGCGTCCTGGGAAAGCTGGGAGTTCCCATCCTGGACATCAAGGATGTCACAGGAGAAGCTTGGCTCAGGGAGCCAGAAAATG
The DNA here is from genome assembly GCF_949774975.1 of Lagenorhynchus albirostris. Lineage (NCBI taxonomy): Eukaryota > Metazoa > Chordata > Mammalia > Artiodactyla > Delphinidae > Lagenorhynchus > Lagenorhynchus albirostris. The sequence goes on from NC_083108.1 coordinate 79,599,530, forward strand.
TGGTGCATCCCAGAACAGGTTCTTATTTGCCACATGTGGGTTATGAGCTATGCAACCCAGCTGGTGACCTTTTCCTTCAACTTCTTTACCTGCGAAATGGGTATATTGGACTTTTCTCTAGCTATTCATAGATAGCAATGATAGAAATAATAACAACAAGAATTATTTTAGCTGCTACTTTCTGAGAACCTACTATGTACCCAGCCCTGTGTGATACACTTGCAGACATCAATCAGCTAATCTTCACAATGTCACAAGATGGAGACTGAAATTGTGCCCACTTGACAAATGAGGAAACTAAGGCTCTAAGAGGTTAGGTGAGCTGCCCATATCTCACAGCTAGGAGGCAGTACAGAGTGGACTGAAGCTTCAGCTGCCTGTCTCCCATGCCCATGCTGGGACCACATTCTGCTTTGCCCTTCCTCTCCCTCCTCACTGCCCATTTCATGCCTTCCTCTGGTTTGTTTCTTCCTTTTGTTCCTACTTCCTGCACAAACCCTAAAGTGAAGCACTGTGCTGGGCATGCAGAAGGTGCAGAGAGCGGGGGTCTGTTGACGTCTGTGCACCCTCTCAGCCCTGCTCAGTATGATCCTGCCCTCAAGGAGGCCGCAGACTAGAGCTTGGAGATGTTCCATCCATCACTGTATATAGTGGCAAAACAAAGGGCTATCCATCCACAGGGGACCGAATAAACAACTCATGTGACTTGCACAGTGGAAATCTCTGCAGCCATTACCAAGAACAAAGTAGCCCCTCAGAGGACAATATCTAAGATATAGTGTTAAGTGGAGAAAGCAAGAAGAGAAGGCATGTTTTAAGTGAGCCCATTTGATTTTTAAAAAGTGTGTAACATCCTAATTTGATTGATTATTGTTGTGACAGCATTTTTAGTGAGGTAAAATTCACAAAACAAAATTAACCATTTTAAAGTGAAAAATTCAGTAGATTTAGCACATTCACAATGTTGTACTTCATCTCCCCAAAAGGAAAACCCTGTTCCCATTAAACAGTCACTCTCTATTCTCTCCTCCTCCAGCCCCTGGCAACCACTAATCTGCTTTCTGTCTCTTTGGGTTAACATATTCTGGATATTTCATAGAAAAGGAGTCATGCAACATGTGGCCTTTTATGTCTGGCTTCTTTCACTACTCATAATGTTTTCAAGGTTCATTCATGTTGTAGTAGGTATCAAACTTCATTCTTTTTTATAGCTGAATAATATTCCACTGCCTGGTTAGAGCTGTTTGTCCATTTATCAGGTGATGGACATGTGGGGTTTTTTCCCCCTTTTGGCAGCTGTGAGTAGTGCTGCTATGAATGCTCGTGTACAAGATTTTGCTTGAGTACCTGTTTTCACCTCCTTTGGGTATACATCTAGGAGTGGAATTGCTGGGTCACGTAGAAATTCTATGTTTAACTTTTTGAGCAAATGCCAAACTGTTTTCCACAGCGACTGCACCATTTTACACCCCCACCAGCAGTGTGCAAGAGTTTCAATTTCTCCATATCCTTGCTAATGCCTTTATTTTCTATTTTTTCTTTATAGCTATCCTGATGAGTATAAAGCAGTATCATTTCCCTAATGACTAATGACATTGAATATCTTTTCATGTGCTTGTTGGCCATTTGTATATCTTCTCTGGAGAAATGTCTATTCAAGTCTTTTACCCATTTTTTAATTGGGTTATTTGTCATTTTATTGTTGAGCTGTAAGAGTTCTCTATTTGGGTTTTAAGGATATGCCTGTTTATGTATGTCCCTTCATTCACATTCATAATGTTTATCAAGCACCTACTATGGGTCAATCACTCTACAGTGGCAGACAAGGCAGTTAAAGATGCTTGCTTATAAGGAGCTTCTGGTCTAATAGGGAAGATAGAACAAAGGAAGCAAATAAATAAAACAAGATCTATTCAGATTGTGGTAAGTGCTAAGGAAAAAGTAAAGCGGGATGATGTGATAGATTGAGAGAAGAATTTCTTTACTCGGGGTGGCTGGGGGATGCCTCTCCCTCAGGAGGGGACATTTGAGCTGAGACAGAGAACAAAGAGCCAACCATTTGAAGACCTGGGGGAAGGGCTCCAGGCAGTGTGAATAGCTGGTGCAAAGGCCCTGAGGCCAAATGAGTTTGCTATATTTGAATAACAGCAGGAAGGCCAGTGTGGCTGGAGCATAGGGAGCACAGGGAAGAGAGATGGGTCAATAAAATAAGAAATGTGGGTGGGGGCCAGACCACATCTAAAAGCTGGACACACAAAATAGACTGTGGCAGCTTCTGGGGCAATGCGGACCTTCCCTTTCTACTTTACAGATTTCTCTTGTGTTAGGTTTTTATAAAAAGCAAATATTGCTTTTGTGAGAAAAATTATTATCAAGAGCAATGTATGCCCAATATAGAAAAATCTAATATAGAAATGCATAAAAAAGAAAATTAAAATAAAAACTGCCCAGATGGCCAGCCCCTAGAGATAAGCCCTCTGGTAGGGATTTTATTTCTCCTCAGAAAAGACAACTTCATACCAAAGAGCATGTCTTCCAGTCTCTGTAGGGTTGCCCTGAAACCCTCCGAAAGGCCCTCTTAAGAAACACCCAGATCTCTAAATAGACATTTCACCAAGGAAGACATACAGATGGCCAAGAGACACATGAAAAGATGCTCAACGTCACTAATTATTGGAGAAATGCAAATCAAAACTACAATGAGGTATCACATCACTCCAGTCAGAATGGCCATCATCAAAAAATCTATGAACATCAAACGCTGGAAAGGGTGTGGAGAAAAGGGAACCCTCATGCATTGTTGGTGGGAATGTAAATTGATACAACCACTATGGAAAACAGTATGGAGGTTCCTTAAAAAACTAAAAATAGAACTACCATATGACCCAGCAATCCCACTACTGGGCATATACCCTGAGAAAACCATAATTCAAAAAGAGACATGTACCACAATGTTCATTGCAGCACTATTAGCCAGGACATGGAACCAACCCAGACGTCCATCGACAGATGAATGGATGAAGAAGATGTGGCACATATATACAATGGAATATTACTCAGCCATAAAGAGAAATGAAATTGAGCTACTTGTAGTGAGGTGGATGGACCTAGAGTCTGTTATACAGAGTGAAGTAAGTCAGAAAGAGAAAAACAAATACAGTATGCTAACACATATATATGGAATCTAAAAAAAAAAATGGTACTGATGAACCTAGTTGCAGGGCAGGAATAAAGAGGTAGACATAGAGAATGGACTTGATGACATGGGGTAGGAGGGCGAAGCTGGGGCAAAGTGAGAGTAGCATCGACATATATACACTACCGAGTATAAAATAGTAGGCTGGTGGGAAGCAGCAGCATAGCACAGGGAGATCGGCTCGGTGCTTTGTGATGACCTAGAGGGGTGGGATAGGGAGGATGGGAGGGAGGTTCAAGAGGGAAGGGATATGGGGCCATGTGTGTGCATATGGCTGATTTGCTTTGCTGTGCAACAGAAACTAACATGGTATTGTGAAGCAATTACACTCCAATAAAGATCTATTAAAATAAATAAATAAATAAAATTTAAAAAAAAAAGAAACACCCAGGTCTCAAAAATAATAGCTTTCAAAGTATGTAAAACCTTCAGTCCAGCATTTCCACTTGTAGAAGTGCATCTTAATGAAATAACTGGATACTTGGACAATGTAAAAATGTTACAAGAATGGTGACTACATCGCCATTTATAATTGAGAAAAACAGAAAATAGCCTAAATGCCCATTAAAGGGGGAAATGGTTGAATAAAATATGGGACACATCCATACAGGGGGACATTCTACAGCTGTTACAATAATGATGTGAATCAATATTTACTGACACAGAATGGTCTTCTGGTTATATTATTAAGCAAATAAGTGATTATGAAACTATATGTATGGAATGACTCCCATTTGTTAAAAAAAAAGAATATATATGTGTATTTGTACATGTGTATGTCTAAAAGTAGGCCACAAAAATATACACCAACATGTTAAATTGTTATTCCTGGGTAGAGGAATTACAAGTGATATTTTTCTTTTTCAAGATCTATTTTTTCCACAATAAGTGAATATTACGTTTTACTTTCAAAACTAAATAACACACCAGCTCGATCCCACCTCAGGGCCTTTGCCCTGGCAGTTCCCTCTGCCTGGAATATTCTTTCCCAGATATCCTCCATTTCTTCAAGTCTTTGCTCAGATGTCACTTTCTCCAGGAGCCTTCCTGACCATTTTATTTTAAGTTGTCCCCATACACCTCTCTCTCTTCCCTCTTTTTTTTTCCGATACGCGGGCCTCTCACCGTTGTGGCCTCTCCCACTGCGGAGCACAGGCTCCGGACGCGTAGGCTCAGCGGCCATGGCTCACGGGCCCAGCCGCTCCGCGGCACGTGGGATCTTCCCGGACCGGGGCTCGTACGAACCCGTGTCCCCTGCATCGGCAAGCGGACGCTCAACCACTGCGCCACCAGGGAAGCCCTCTCTTCCTTCTTAACATGCTGTATTTCCCTCTTTTATTTCATAGGAGAACTTATCAACTTCTAACCGAATTTGTAATTTGCTTATTTATTATGTTTATCATCTATGATCTCTCACCCCTCATCCTCAGCCAAAAGGTCAGCTCCAGGAGGTAAAAAAATTTTGTCTATTTTGTTCCTTGTTGATTCCCAGAGTCTAGAACAGGGCTTGGAGCAGAATCGAGCTCTATAAATACTTGAGGAATGAATGAAATACAAACAAATGGTTTTCCTGCACGAAGACTTTAGTCCTCGCCCTTCTGGTTTTCATAAGTGCTATGGATGAGATGGATCTGGCAGGCTTGGTGAGGGACAGGTGGGAGAAAAGATGTCCTCTCCCTTTCCAGATTTCTGCTCCCGTCACTTGCCAGCGAGCAAACGTAGCTGCGCTGAGCCCTAACATAGCACCGCCCCCTGCTGGGACGTTTGAAGAATGCAGTGCTCTGCTGTGGCCCCAGACAACATTTGAAAAATGATTAAACCTGGGAATTTGGAAAGAAACCAGGTGGAAAGGTTATGGGGATGAAGCCCCCGTGTTTTCCTCTGGGCAACCAGATAGGTATGTGGAAGCTTTTTCAGGCTGGAAGAGGATGAGAAGGAAATGGGGCCCACTCTTTCAGCTGTGGGGTCCTGAGGGGTCCTGATTCAGGCACAGTTCACCTCTCACAGCGGAAGGGTTGCTCCTGATGAGAAATTTGGCCCAGACTCACCTTAATGGATATCAGCCACAATTCAGAGTCAACTCTCCACGGATCTTTTTTGGAACTTCTGGCTCCCCTGGAGCCAGTTCAAGTACAGGGTTTTTCTTAGGTTTTGTGTTTACCCTGTATTCTTTTTATCCAACCCACCTCACAAAAGGAGAACTTCAAATCCAGTTTTTACCCAGACTTTTAAATGAATGTGCAAGTTCAGTTACAGAAAGAGGAAATGGATTGGTCAAGTTTGCTTACTGACTTAGCATTTTTATGGAGCAGTTACTGCTAGCCAGGCAGGGTTCTAGGTGCTGGGGATACAGCAGAGAAAAATATAAAAATTTCAGCTGTCATGGAGTTGATATTCTAGGGAGGAGACAGATGCTTCACCCATAAATAAATTTAAATATCTAATTTAAAACTGTGGTAAAGTGCTCTGAAAAGAGAACATGGTGAAGAAGAGTAATGGGGTAGACTTCAATTTTGGGAAATCCACAAAAGAACATGATATTTAAATTTGAATTCTGCTGCCAGTAGTCAGGGGCCGTTTAGGGTGGGAGGAAATTTCCAGTCTTTCAACCTTGGCAAATTATCTCCCCAGAGAAGAATAATTTGCCCATTTAACTCTTTGCTCTTCAGGATACAGTATTGCACAATGGTGTAGGATCAGAATTCTGGGTTCAAATCCCGGCTCTGCCCTCTTCTTTAGTTTCTACTTTCTTGGTTCCACAGACTTATTACAAGGATTTAATGAGATAATAGAAATAAAGCCACTGATACAGTGCCTGGCAAGTGGTCAGTACTCAAAAAATACCAATTGTTATTGTTAAAGGCTCTGAGAAGTTCTGCAACTGAGAAACCTATTTAACTAGACTCACTCTTTTGCTATAGAAATTTTTGTTGTATTTTGTATTCCACTATATATTTGGGGGGAAAATTATTTCAGTTATTTTGGAAGGACTGGTGAGCAGACATTATTTATCGTCTACACCAGATCCATTTGCCATCTTTTTTCTTGCTAACAGAACTCTGACTATGTTCAGGATTTGGCCAAAGAGACTTTGATCGCAGAGAGAGTAGGCCAGGCTTGATGTAAACATGGGCACTTTACTTTGTTCTGGCCCATGAAGTGTATAGAGAGTCTTCTAGGGGCTTTCTGGGAAACATATTTGCTTGCCTGATAAGAAGTAGACAGGCTACTTGGATCTGTGGCTGCCATCTTGGGAACATGAAAGGAAAGTCAATAGAATCATGGGAAGAACATCAGGATCCTGGTCATGTCCAGCTACCAAACAACCCTGCAACTACCGATTCCCAAACTCCTTGTTGAAAGAGAAAAACAGTCCCCCATTGGTTTAAGCTCTGGCTAATGGTTGTCTGTCACCTGCAGCCCAAAGCATACCTCATGGATCCAGGGGTCCCAGCTCTCTGCTCAGAATTAAGATCAACCTGTTTTTATCCATTTGTATTAATAATCGCTCTTTCACCCTGAGGACAGTCTCTGGGCATTTGTACCAGGCAGAACCATTCCCTTCCCTGGGGCCTGTTCACCTTGTAAAACCATGACTCACTTCAGAGGCTCTTTTTGGCCTCACACCTTCATTCCAGAGTGGATTCCATGATCCATCCCTCTTTATCTTCCTCATCTTTCCTGTCTATTTTTGTCCTTTGTAAAATGCCCTTGCTCCTGGCCAGGATACAGAAATATTAGCACACACTCCCCCTTAATCCCTTAGGCTCCTGTTCCCTTGTCCAAAGTCACCCAGGAGAACAGGGCAAACTTAGCTTTCTCTGTCTGACTTTTCCTGGTGAAATAGAACTGCTCCATTGTGTGTCCCAACCCCCAAATTCTCGCCTGTTCTCCTCACCACACATAACTCAAGGGCCTTCTTTCTGTCTCAGAGGATACCTACAAAGGTTGAATAGCAAATGTGTAGCACATGGCATGCACACACCACTCCCTTATCCGGCACCCATGGCAGACATTGCTAATCAGTCCCAGCACTCTTTCTTACTAAGCCAGGATGGCCATGCTCCGTTGAAGTTGGTAGGGGAGATCCTTAACCTCTCTGACACGGATGGTGGCGAGAGATAAAGAGTGATGCCGTGATGCTCTCTTAGTGAGCCAGAGGGGACCCAGCAGGCCTGAAGCCTACAGGTAGGGGTGGGCATGAGGATCACTGACTTCAGCCCCCAAAGAATTGCATAGAAGTTTGCTCAGGCCTTTTACACATGTGTTCTGGACTCACTCCCAAGACCATCCTCAGTCCCTTTTGAATTCAGTTCCATGGAACAAGTCTATAGCAATCACCTACTATGTGCCAGGACTGAGGGTCCTGGAAAGATGAATGAATCCTGGTCTCTGTCCTGGAAGGTTCTGGAGAGACAGATTGACAAAATGATAAGAAGATGCAGTGAATGCTGCAACAGAGCATCATTCAGCCATTCAATAAATATTGATTGCGTGCCTATTATGTGCCAGGCACGGTGCTGGGTACCAGGGGAGATGGTGAGCAAGATAGGCACAGTCTCTACACTGTGGAGCTACAGCCCAGGGAGTAGGGAGTCAGATGCTCGTCAAATAATGACAAAGAAATGCAAAATGCAACTGTGGTAAGTGAGAGAGAAAGGAGCCCAGTGCTAGCAACCTTCATCTGGGGAGTTGGGGAAGGAAGAACATTAACTAGAACAGTGGTTCTCTAATGGAGACAATTTTGCCCCTCTGCTCCAGGGGACACATGGCAATGTCTGGCAATTTCTTTGATTGCTATGACTGGGTGGCATCTAGTGGGAAGAGGCCAGGGATGCTACTCAACATCCTCCAATGCACACGTCAGCCCCCAACAACAAAGAATTATCTGGCCCCAAATGTCAATAGTACTGATGGCATCCCTCTTTATCCCCCACCTCCAACCATGTCAGAGAGGTCGAGGATGTCAGCTCATCTCCCTTGCCAGCTCCAATTGAGCATGACTGAATGAGGGAAAGTGCTGTGATTGACTAGCAATGTCTGCCATGGGCACCGGATTAGAGAGTGGTATGCGCATGCCGTGTGCCTTGTATTTGCTATTCCTCCTTTGTAGGTATCCTCAGAGACCTGAGACAGAAAGTTCTAGGGCCTTGCATGGTGACATTGAGAAACTCTGATGTAGATAAAGAGGGGAGGGAAGTAGGGTCTAGAAGGATGGAAGAGTCTTTACCCTAAGAGAGTGGGAGCAATTTAAAAGTATGGGTGAAGGGACTTCCCGGGTGATGCTGTGGTTAAGAATCTGCCTGCCAATGCAGGAGACAGGGGTTCGATCCCTGGTCCGGGAAGATCCCACTTGCCGCGGAGCAACTAAGCCCATGTGCCACAACTACCGAGCCTGCGCTCTAGAGCCCACGAGCCACAACTACTGAGCCACTACTGAAACCCGTTTGCCTAGAGGCTGGGCTCGGCAACAAGAGAAGCCACCGCAATGAGAAGCCCACACACCGCAATGAAGAATAGCCCCCGCTCGCTGCAACTAGAGAAAGCCCGCGGGCAGCAACAAAGACCCAAACACAGCCAAAAATAAATAAATAATTTAAAAAAAAAAAAGTATGGGTGAAGACAACGAACTTTGAAAAGGTTCCTCTGGCTGCCATGTGGCAACAGTCTGTGGAGGGTCAAGGACAGGAAGCCGGGAGGCTGTTGGAGTCATCCAGGTGAGTGGTTACAGGGATTTGATCAGGACAGTTGTGCACTCCCTGCAGTCCTGAGCTGAGGGAGGACAGAAGACTGGACATGAATTCAAGGAAGAAGTTTTGAATTTTGGTTGCCATTTGGGGCTAGACATTCTGAATATTGAAGTAAGATTGTATTTAGGACTAAATGACCATAGGACTGTCTTTTACCTAAGAATGAGCAGAAAAGCCATGCACAGAAAAGTCAACTTTTCATCCAAGGGTGGGCATAGGTTACCCTGAGAAATAGGATTTATGAAGACCTCGGAAGGCAAAACCCAAGTTGCATTTTGTTCAGTGTTATCTCAATCCAGCCTCGCAGCACCCCATGAGGTTGGTGTTCTTACCCACCCAATTTCACAGATGAGAAAAGGGAGGTTCAGCAAGGAAGAGTCACTTGCCCTCCATTATCCAAGCAGCAGGCAGCAGAGGTGACATTCTATCTCACCTGACTCCAAGTGTCCCTCCTTCCCCGGAGCCAGGCCAGGAGACAGCAGGAGGAAAAGCAGAGGGTGGTCGGTGGACTTCAGCACCCCTAACCATCCTCAGACTCTTCACTGGCACGGAACCCATCTCTCCCATCCTAGTAATAATTCTCGAGGTCAGTGGTTCTCAACCTGGGATAATTTCCCCCCACAAGGGGATGGCTGGCCGTGTCTGGAGACATTTTTGGTTGTCACCGTCTGGGAGAGGGTTGCTTCTGGCATCTGCTGGGTGAAAACCAGGGACGCTGCTCAATGTCATGCAATGCCCAGGACAGCCCCTGCCCCATAAAAAAGAACGATCTGGACCCAAATGTCAACAGAGCCAAGGCTGAGAATCCTGGTCCAGAATCAAAGCCCTGTGAACACCCGTGGCTGTGTCAGGAAGGCGCGGGGGCCCCAGCCCTGCCAAGCTGTGTGAGATGAAGACATGTTGAAAGGTCCTTCACCCAAGAACCCCAGGTAGGGTGACTAATGAGCTGGGAGCGCAGCCTTAACACAGCTCCAGAGCGGGGTGTTAGTGACAGTTTTGGCTGTCATGATGCCACGGTTTCAGCAAAGGGGACTCAGACAGGCAGGCAGAGGAGTGTGGAAAAGCTAGTGGGGGAGGTCGGGGCAGCAGCTGTTGCTGGAATCTGGGCCTCACCAAGAGGAACAATGCCCCCGGAATGCCAGGCACGCCACCAAGACAGCTGAGCCTGCGGGGCGAGCGGGCGTGGGCAGCGGGCATCTGAAGGGCACCAGTAAAAATGGAATTGTCTGGGTGCCTCAGTCCCCCCACGCAGGCAAGGCAGATGACTGAGGGCTAAAAATACCAGGAGAGGAAAAGCCACCAGAGGGTTGTCTGGCTGCCTGGGACCGGATCTGACCTCTGGGCTCCCTGGGGGTGGTGAGAGCTGGGACCTGGGTCCCTAAGGCCCAAAACTGGAACAGCAGTGTGAGGAAAATTGCAGTGGTGGAGTCTCACATTCAGGGTTCAAATCTGCCAGGCACTAGCAGTGAGGCCCTGAAGTGTGACTGCTCTTCTCTGAGCCTCAGTTTCCTCATCTGGAAAATGGGTCTAACACTAGTACCTCCCTCACAGTGTTGTGAGCATGAAATAAGATGATGGGTAAAGCTCTTAGGTCAGTGCCTGTCACACAGGGAGCTCTAGATAAGCGGGACAATAATGATCTGATTTCTCTGGGGACTTCAGTTTGGTGACCTCACGGTACAGTGGCTGGGTGGTGGCCCCAGTGGGCAGGCCTGCTTTCTCCGGGGCCTTATTACCTACCCCCAATGATCCAGCACAAGCCTTAATGTCCCCTCCAGGCCCAGCACATGCCTGCTCACACTCAGACAGCTCATGTGTGTCCTTCCTACACCATGAGGGTGTCACTAAAGGCAGGAACAACTCAACAACTCAAACATGTCCAAGTGTCACAGATCATCTTCCCCCAAGAGCTCTGCCCGAGGGACCTGGAGGGTGAGGTTGGGGCTGGCATAGGAAACGAGGCTGGAAAGGTAACCAGTAATAACTACACACACACACACACACACACATGCATGCGTGTACTCATGGTGCACATACTCTGTGCTGTGCCTGGCACCATGCAACGCCATTCACACGAATTGCATGAGTGACTAAATGGATGGTACCTGGGACAGTGCCTGGCACAGGGCAAGCACACAATAAATGTTAGTTGCTATCATTAGCAGCACAATGATCTAGTTTTACTTTAAAAACAAGCTTCTAAGGTCAGCACTATTGCTTCCCCCATTTATAAGTAAAGAATCTGAGGTTCAGAGTAGTTAAGTCACTTGTCCAAGGCCCTACAGTCAAGGAAGTGAAGAAGCTGACCTGGAACCCAGCTTTCAATGGACCCTGATGTATCATTCTGGTACATCAGGGTCAAGCGGTAAAATATCTTAACTATTGGACCAAGGAGGGGAGAGTCCCTCCTCAGGTAGTGGGGAGCCACTGAGAGTTCGGGAACATGTACAGCTCATCATCAGAGCTGGGTATGGGGGGAAAGTATTGGAGTGGGGGGTACGTGGGAGGCAGGGGTGGAAAGGCAAGAGAAGAGCAGCCTCAAACAAATCGAGATCTACTACCATAGGCCAGACCTGTGGCGGGACGTAGGGGATATGGATTTGCAAGCCCTGACAGGGGCAGAATAGATAGACTTTTTTGCCAGCAGGGCAAAATCAAGATGGCTGAGGATTTTGGTCTGGTCGTTTTAATTGACAAAGAGATTGGTAGAGCGAGAAGAAAGAATGAATTCATGTTGAATATACTACCTTTTTTACCCCATCTCCCTGGACACGGCCGACAGCCAGTGCTCTAGAATAAGAGCTGACATTTACTGAACACTCACTGTGTGCCCAGAACTGAACACTCACTGTGTGCTCACTGTGTGCCTAGCACTTTGCAAGTATGGGTTAAGTCATTCAAACCTCACAAGAATGCTGGGAACACCTGGAAATAAGGACCTCTATTATACACATTTCACAGATGAAGAGACTGAGGCACAGTCTGCTGATGCTGCTTGCCCAAGCTGCACTCAGTACACAGTGGGTGCCCCATCACTGTGGCTGCCCCATCTCTGCTGGGCACAAAGCTTGTCTACCCAGGTCTGACTTGTTGGAAAAGCCACCTTCCCCACTTGGTGGCTCTCGCTGACAGCTGGGGGCCCTGACACAGCAAGATAGGCGTTATCACTTGGTGACAGAGCCAATCAGCCAGCCAGCTTTGGGATGGCAGGGCCTGGTATGCCTTTGTTCTGTTGGGAGATGGCTGACTTCACCACCCGCCTTAAAGGGGCATCACGCCCAAGGCAAGGCGACCCGCTAAACCAGTTTGCTTCCAATGATATCACAGTGAGCACATACATGGCACTTTCCTGTGCCAGGTTCTGTCTTAAATATTGACGTGTTACTAGATTAACTCTTTAATTTACTGATATTAATATATGTACTCATTTGATCCACTGAAGAGTTTTATAAAACAACCATACAGAGAAGAGCTTCCTTTTTACCTTAGAAGGGATATAAAGGCTTAGACTTGAATTCCAGGAGCTAAAGAGAAAAAAGTACTTACAAAGGAAACAAATTAAAAAATACCCCCTGCCGGAGCTGGATTAAAACCTTTACATGACTCAAAAACAGCAAAGACGCCAACTCCCACCACCTCATATGAAATGCAAGATAAAAACAGTATGAAATGGTCAAACCGGCGTAAAAACATCTCGCGATGTTCTGATTTTCCCTGCGGTGACTATTTTAATCCTTTTTAAAAAGATATCTAATCCTTTCCAAAAATAAGTTTGTTGGGTTTTCCTTTGTTCTTTTGTCAACACCGCTGCTCAGCTGGTGCTCTGAGCATGTATTAAGTATGTCCACTGCATGACCTGGCTCTGCCACCAGCCTCTCGCTTGGCCACAGATGGGAAGGCATGCATCCCATTTCCATCAGTGAGGCCAGGGTGGAGGACTTCTCAAAAGGTTTCCAAGGCGCATCGTGCAGTAGACAGGTCCAGGTGGCTTGTGTGTGTGTGTGTGTGTGTGTGTGTGTCAATATCATTAATGTGAAAAAGTATATTAGTATGTACATGTATGTGTGTGATATGATATTAATGCAAAAAATGTATATTTGTGTGTGCAAATGAGAGCAGTTGAGAGAGTGAGAGAGAGGGAGAAGCTGAGATGCAATCCTGAAATAGATTCTGGAACAGAAACAAGGGCAATGGTGGAAAATCCAGTGAAATCCAGATGAAGTCTGGAGTTGAGTCAATAGTAATGCACCAACGTCAGTTTCTTAGTTTTGACCAATGTCCATGGTAACATAAGATGTTAACATTAGGGGAAACTGAATGAGGGGGACATGAGAACTCTGCAACTTTTCTGTAAATCTTAAAATTAAAATTTTATTTTAAAAAAGTCTGGAAGGAATTTCCTGAAGTTCTAGAATGGCAAAGCTAATCTCCAGTGCTAGAGGTCAAAAAACAGTTACTTTTGGGGGGTGTTGACAGGGATGTGGCTCCGGGAGATGGGATGTTTTGGGTCTTGACCTGGGTGGTGGTGACATGGTGTATGCATATGAAAAACTCACCGCACTGGGCACTGAAGAGGCATGCGCCTTATTACAGGTGTATCTCAATGTTTAAAAACCAAAGAATTAAAAATATAGTCTAAAAGACTTTACATCAAACCACAAACACTGGTTCCCTCTGGGGAGGATTTGGCTGAAGTGACAGAAAGGAAGATTTTTAGTCAAAATATTTCTGTAGCATTTCAAACTGTTTTATAGTAAGAATGTATTCATTCACATTGTACTAATTTAACTTTTTATGGACATGCACACAGAGAAGGGCACAGATCATAAAACTGCAGCTCGATAAATCTTCCCAAACATAATACATCTGTGTAACCAGCACCCAGATCAAGATACAGAACATTCCCAGTGTCCCAAAAGATCCCCCAAATACTGTTTATCTCAAATTCCAATTTAACTGGGCATTCTATATATATATAGATATAGATATATAAATTTTTTTGGGGGGGCTAAACCTAGTAACCCACCCCTAGAGGCCCCTCACAGTTACGAACTCCCATTGTTCTGACCCCTAACAGCACAGATCCATTTTGCCTGTTCATCCATATACTGTTTTGAAATTTAAAATGTTAATGTTTACCTTAGAAAAATATGAGGAGCAGTGATCATCAGCAAAGTGGGAATCAAAGGCTTATAGGAATCCAAAGTCTCCTTACCCATCTCCCCTCATTCCAAGCCCCCTTTTGTCCACTGAAAACACAGTCAACCCAGGCAAAGGTGTTGGATCCAAGTTCAAATGGGCACTTTGACCCTGAGACACTCCATGTCAAGGCTCCAAACAGTGAGTGGAAAAGGACTATTCTTCCTTCAAGGACTTCCCCTCCCCCAGGTTAGACCATGTTTTCCAGGCCTGGGGAAAGGTGTTCCCAGGTCTAACAACCAAGCACCCCAAAACAATCACAGTGGCTAACATTTATCGAGGGCTCACAATGCTCTATCCTATTCGACCCTCATGACAACCCTATGAGGCGATGCTATTATTTTCCCCATTTTACAGATAAGGAAACAGACTCAGAGTGGAGGAAAAAACCTGCCTGAGGGCTTCCCTGGTGGCGCAGTGGTTGAGAGTCCGCCTGCCGATACAGGGGACACGGGTTCGTGACCCGGTCCGGGAAGATGCCATGGCCGCTGAGCCTGCGCGTCCGGAGCCTGTACTCCGCAACGGGAGAGGTCACAACAGAGAGAGGCCCGCGTACGGCAAAAAAAAAAAAAAAAAAAAAAAAAAAACCTGCCTGAGATCACACAGCTGGCCTGAATTCAAACCTTGGTTTATCTGATTCCAAAACCCTGAGCAGTCACACTAGGCCACCTCAAAGAGAATCAAAAGCAAATATTTTTCCTGTCCTCAATCTGGCAGATGACCAATTGCTGGGACCTGGGGTTTGTGGGCTGCAGCCCCCCGTTCTCTGGCTCCTTGCTTCCAGCATTGTCAAGGAAAAGTCTGATGCCATTCATATTTTTTCCACAGGAGCCTGGAAATGTGTCAGATTTTCTCTTAATCCTAGGAGTTTGTGAATTTTGCCAGGATATACCTCGGTTTGTGTTCTTTTCCTCATCCATCCCACATGGAGCTTGGGAGTCCTTTCAATCTACAGATTTCGTTCTCTCCTCAGCTGAAGAAAATTTTCTTGTATTACTTGTTTAGTTTCAGCCCCTCCTTCTGGAATATTTATGGTTTGCATCTCTTCATTATTTTCCTCCAAGATATTCCCTGCACACCATCTTCCAAACCACTATGTGGATTGCAACAGGGACCCTCCTTGTTTACAATTCATCTAGTTAAGTTCTTAGTTCAAAAATTAGGTCTTAAAGCTCCAGGATGTCATTTTGGGGTTTCACTGGTATTTCTCTATGTTTGTTTGTTTCAGTTTTTGTTTTATGTAGTAAGCCAATACGTGGGTTTTAAAAAATAATCAAATTAACACACTGCTACATTTTCAAAACAGAAGATTATTGTGCCATAGGCAGATGAACAAAAATTCTTACTTTTCTCAAATTGAAGCTTAGTATTTATGACTCTCCCCTTACCCGAACGAAGTTTTACTGACATACATCAGGCCTTAAGAACAGGACCCTGCATAAAGGGGGGCACCAATAAATATTTAAGTAATTCATGTCCTTTGAAACTGGGGTCAAAATCATTCTTGCTTTAAAATAGTGTACATCTATTTGCACTACTTATATTTTTTCCCTCTCCTCACGCCTTTTTAAAAAATTGTCAATGGGTAATTTTTTAAATTACCATTCAATAAAATTGACCTTTTTTCGTGTACAGTTCCATGAATTTTAATACACTTAAATTTTATTGTTGTAATTAATATTACTCAGCTGTTGCTCTGTTTCCTCCTGTGCTCACTGGATGTGGGGGGCAGTATAAAACTCTCCAGAAATGTCCATGCCCAAATCCTTGGAACCTGTGAATATGCTACCTTACATAGCAAAGGGGACTTTGAAGATGTGACTAAGAATCTGGAGGTGGGGAGATTACTCTGGATTATCCAGGTGGGCCCAGTGTAATCATAGGGGTCCTCAGAAGACAGAAAGGAGCCAAGAGGATCAGAGAGGTTGAAGTCAAGAGACTGGAGTGATGCATCCACAAGCCAAGGAGTGTGGGCAGGTGTTAGAAGCTGGAAATGGCAAGTATGGATTCTCCACTAGAGCCTCCAGAAGGAATGCAGCCCTGCATTTTCAATTTCTGACCTCCAGAACTGTGAGATTAATAAATTAGTGCTCTTTTAAGCTACCAAATTTATGGCAATATTTTTATAGCTGCAGTAAGAAACGAATCCACTAGGTTTGTTTTCTGATTGTTCTAGAATTTGCTATTCTGATTGTTCTGCCCAATGTTCTTCTCTCTGACTTCTGTTCAGATGGGCAGTTATTTTTCTCTTTGGCTGCATGGAACTTAGGTCTGGTTGCTGGACACTTCTTAGCTGTATGAATCCCACCAGCAGTAGAAAGCTCTCAGGCCCAGTGGGACTGTGTTCCTAGGCAAGGTGCCTTAGCCAAGCCAGCCTCGAGGATAGAGAGGCCTCAGACCACCCACGAAGGTCCCTCCCCTGGTGCAGGTTGAGGTCGATGCTGAATCGTACCCCTGAATGTCTACACAGACCCAAACCCCAAGTCTTCCCGGATTGCCACTCCCAGGGCCTTGTCCCAGGGCTCTGGGGGACTCCCCAATGCTGGCCCAGCTCATTGACCAGAGTGGGTATTTGGGTCTCCAACAACAGAGCCGAAGGTCTAACCCAGCCTGTGGGCCCACGTTCTGGCAGCCATGTGACTCCATGCCCTACTCAGGCCACATGTTCCTAGAATTTCCCTGACATACGCAATCTCACTTAATCCTCTCAACAGCCTTATGGGGGTTTGTGTACTATTATGGTCTCCATTTTCCAGATGAGGAAACTGAGGCCCTGAGAGACTTATTACCCTGATTGAGACCCCACACCTCTAGCTATGGAGCCAGAACTCTCCCCCCAGCACCTTCTCCTAAAGGTTCAGTTGAATAAAATATGTTCTCAGAGGGCCCAGCTATACGGATGCCCTTCAGGGGCACCACCTACCTCTGGAGGGCCTGAGCCCATCCTCACCCCTGAACCAGGGATCCTCCACCCTCACCATGCATTCTACACATCCGCTGTGGCTGCAACAACCTTTTCGCTTGGTCATTTATAGCTACTGACTGCTCGCACAAGCGTTTTAACAAAAATCCATGGTGTGCCTATTAGCTAGGGAAACATTTATTCTGGTGTTGTCAGAGAAAAGTTCTTTTTGACCTGTCTGTGTGCACGTGCATGCGTGTATAAGTGTGCATAAGTCTGTGTATAATATGTGCCTCTGTGTATGTGCACGAGTGCATGGGTGTGTTTTGGTCCGCACACAGACGTGTGGGCATGTGTGTGCGTGTGTGTGGGTGCAGGTGCCCACTCAAGTGTGTGTACCTGTGCCTGTACCCATACAGGAAAACACATTTTTTGTTATTAAAGATTCTGTTAGAAGAGGTTCCTGGGTAATTCTAACCCATGTTAGAGAGGTAAAAACTCACACCGTTTTTATTTTTTTGGTCATGGCCATAAATGATTCTTGGGTTTGCACCCCCAAAATTGAAAATTTTTTTCACCTGAGAAAGGAAGTGAGTGATCACTGCCATTTACTGAGGACCTGCCTGGGCCTCACTGCCACTCACCCTCTGGAAAATCTCAAAAGGAAGGTTTTCTTTATGTGCTCAGAGAGGTAAAGTCACTTGCCCAAGGTCACACAGAGCCCACCAGTTCAAATGCAATTTTGTCTGACTTCCAAGCCTGAGGGCTCAATCACTCCACTCCATTGCCTCAAACTGCCTAAGGTTGAATGAAAATGTTCTAACAATCCCTACTCAGGCCCTTGGCAAGGAAAGCAAAGTCTGTGTTACTTGTTTATTAACTACTTTGTTCATTCCTGGGGGCCAAGGATCTTCCAGTTTTCTCCAGCAACATCCACAAAGGTTTCAGCACATCAGAGTAACTGAGCACATATTTGTAGATTGATTTGGTTGATAGGATCTCATTCCAGGGTGCTGCCTGCTGGCCTTGCCCCCGAATCAGATTGTCCCTGGCATGGGCAGCCGGGGGGCTGGTTAGCCAAAGGGTCTCCCTGCTGGGAACTCCCCTTGCTTCTGGAATGAAATCCCAAGGCCATACCACGTGATCTGCCCTGCCCACCTTGCTCGCCTCACTTTGTGCCCTGGCCCACACTCAGCTCCAGTCACATGGTCCTTCTGCTCCTCAAAGATTCCCAATCCATCCTCCTCTGAGGCTCTTGCCATCCTGTGGCCAGAAGCACTCTCCCCCAGTCTCTACTCGGTACTACCGCCCGGCACTACCCACCTCTCTATCTCATCTCTCTGTAATATGTGTCACTACCTGAAATTCTCTGGGTTATGCATTTGTTTATTTTTATCCATCTACCCGTTGCACACAGCGTCATAAGGGTGTGGAGTTTGTCACTCGGCGGCAGTCTCCCACACTAGTCCCGTGCATGGCGCAAAGCAGGCTCCACAGAGGGGGTGACCACTGGCCCAGCCATCGGCCCTGGGGCCACACCACCAGGGACAGGACAGCTGAGAGAATGTTCTGCTTCTTAGATGCGTGGACTCTGGAGCCCATCACCCACGGCCACTAAACAAGGCCATGACTTGATTCCAAGCCCTGACTTCTCACTCCTTGGATCCCAAGACTGCCTGTGAGGCCACAGGAGGAAAACCATCCTGAGGGAGATTAACAACCACAGTGCTTGGCATTCTGAGAGCAAACGGCCTTTCCCAAGGCCCTTTAAGAGCTTGGACTCTGGAGGCAAATGAGCCTCAGATCCACTCCCAACTTCACTGCCTGATTCCAGGCAGCTCATTTTGCCTCTCAGCCTCAGTTTCCTCATCTGTGAAATGGGGACACTGAAAATAAGGTGGTCTCTACCACACAGAGTGATTATAAATTTAAATTGGAACAAGAGACGTGTACACAGGCACTCCATGAGAGCTGTTATTTCTTCCTTCCTTCCTTCCTTCCTCCCTCCCTCTCTTTATTTTTGGCTGTGTTGGGTCTTCATTGTTGCACGTGGGCTTTCTCTAATTGCGGCGAGCAGGGGCTACTTTTCGTTGCGGTGCGCGGGCTTCTCATTGCGGTGGCTTCTCTTGTTGTGGAGCACGGGCTCTAGGCACACGGGCTTCACTAGTTGTGGCACACAGGCTCAGTAGTTGTGGCTCGCAGGCTCTAGAGCACAGGCTCAGTAGTTGTGGCGCATGGGCTTAGCTTCTCTGTGGCATGTGGGATCTTCTTGGACCAGGGCTCGAACCCGTGTCCCCACATTGGCAGGCAGGTTCTTAACCACTGTGCCACCAGGGAAGCCCGAGAGCTGTTATTTCTTCAGTCAATTAACACATACTCATTGAGCAGCTGCTGTGTGCCTGCCAGTCACGAGGTTGGAGCCAGGGAGAGAGTGGTGAGGAAAATAAAGAGGACCCACCCTCCGGAGCTGTCCACTGACAGTGAACAAAATAAGTGAATTGCACGGTGTGTTAGAAAGTGGTAAATGCTGGGGAGAAAAACAAAGCAGAGAAAGGTCTCTGCAGGGCAGGGCTAAACGGCTATTTTAAATAGGGTGGTAGGGAGGTCTCACTGAGAAGGTGACGTTTGAGCAAAGACCTGAAGGAGGTGAGGAAGGGAGGCTTGCAGATGTCTGACAGAAAAGCATTCCAGGCAGAGGAGACTGCAGGTACAAAGACCCTGAGGTGGGACCCATGCCTGATAATGTTAGAGAATTTTAACAGTCTCCCTCCCAGCCATTTTCCTTCTCAAAACAGACAAGCACAAGTGCTGACCACCCAAGCGCTGCAGAAAGTGAGCCACATCTCTCCCCATGCACCAGCCGCCAGTCTATTTAACCTTGAATGCCTTTTTGGGTCTCACGTGTCACTGGGTGGCGAGTGAGCTGCCCTTACTTCAGAAGAACGGCATGGGGTGGGGGTGGGGGGGCCTTAGGTGGTGTCCGCCTCACCTACTACTGCCAAAAGTGGTCATGGGGTTATTTTTAAACTTGGGGAGGAAGTATTTATTGTTCCTGGGCTGAGGAGAGCTAGGCAGCCTGTGGGATTCTTCTGGGGGAGCAGTGCTGTGTCCTTTCCACCATGGTGAGTATCGAGGGCCCCCGGAGGTAAGTGATGCTGGGCGGTGAGGTGAGGACACCACCTACAAGCAAAGGACGAAAGGGGAGGGGGAGAAAGGCAGCTTTCTGGGGCCCCAGACCCTGGTGGAAAAAGCACTACTCGCTGTGTGCACACAGAGGAACCCCAATCAATGCCCCGATAAGCCACAAATAACAGCAGCTCCCGGGTACTCGCAAAAACAAAATAAGAGAGTTGGCCTTTTTATGGCTTGTCTACTGACCTCTCGAGGAATCAATAATGCCCAGGGCTTGCAAAATGGGATTGAACACTTTTAAGGATCAAATTGTAATTCTTTTCTCTTGTTCAGGCATTTGGGGAAAAGAATCTTTTTTGTTTTCACCTTTTGAACTTGCAAATTTAAAACCTTTCTCCCTATATTTTTGGTTAGGTGTCCCCCTCCTGAAGCAGGAAGCCCCCAAATCAGGGTCAGTGTAGGACTGCGGTTAGGGGCACAGACTCTGGAGTCAGTCTGCCCAAGTTCAATACCAGCTCTGCCTTTCTGTGACTGTGTGACCTTGGGTACATGACCCAACCTCTCTGAGCTTCGGTTGCCTCCCCGTAAAATGGCGATGGTAATAATAGCATCCATTTGACAGAGCAGTTATGAGGATTAAATGCAATAACATATGCAGTGTTCAAGCGTTTGCTGTAACTCAAGTCAGAAGCGGGTGGGGAAATGTTAACTCGCTCTTCTCTGCTCTGTTTGCACGGTGCGAGGACAGAACATTTAGAGAGGAGATTTTGCTGCCATTTGGATCAAGAGAAAATTGAGGGGGACAGAGCAGTTGGGTTTTAACACCCTGAAAATGTGTCATTTCATCTCGCATTCCTCATGGTTTAGTAAGCCTGGCTCTTTTTCGCCTCCAATCAATTCTCCTTCTGTGCATTACTGAACTTTTTGTGAAATGCATCGAAACAAAAGCAGCTGGGTCCTGCTGGGGCTGATCCGAAAGCCTGGCCTCCATCCCCGGAGACAGACCTCTACCTCTGCTAGTTTGCAAAGGAGCTGCTGCAAGATCCACAGTCTTTTAGCATCCACCAGAACTGGGGTGCTTTTGAGAAACCTTATTCCATGTCCTTTTATCTTTCCAGCATCGCCATTTTGAGATGAGTGTGGGCACCATACCCCCATTTCACAGATACGTAGCTGAGGCTCACCCAGAGATGACACCTGACCTAGTCTTCTAATTCCCAGCCTCTGACTTTTTTTAATCGATGCTTTTTTACACCCTAGTCACCTAAGAAAGCCAAGAAGAGACCAGAGGGCGCCAATTCCAACGTGTTCTCCATGTTTGAACAGAGCCAGATCCAGGAATTTAAGGAGGTGGGTGCAGCTGTGGAATCATTCGCCTGGGTGGAGATTCTCACACGCTAGAAAGAGCCCTTCCCTCGTTCCATACTCCCTGCAAGGACCTCTCAGTTAGGTTGTCTTTATCTTCCCCCAAAACCCCAAATTCGGTCTGAATGTGTGTGTGAATGACTTAAAGAAATTAACTTTTGCTGCTCATCAAAGTAAAGCATGTGTCTTGTTGAAAATGTAGGAAAGAATTTCAGAAATGCACAAAGAATAAAAATGACCTGACTGGGCTTCCCTGGTGGCGCAGTGGTTGCCGATGCAGGCGACAAGCGTTCGTGCCCCGGTCCAGGAAGATCCCACATGCCGCGGAGCGGCTAGGCCCATGAGCCATGGCCGCTGAGCCTGTGCGTCCGGAGCCTGTGCTCCGCAATGGGAGAGGCCACAACAGTGAAAGGCCCGCGTACCACAAAAAAAAAAAAAAAAAAAAAAGACCTGACCTACAATTCTACTACCCAGAGATAATCAGTTAACATTTTGGTATTCACCCTTCCAGTGATTTTTGTTATACATTGGGTTGGCCAAAAGGTTCTTTCATTTTCTTCCATAAGATCTTATGGAAAAACACAAACGAACTTTTTGGCCAACCCAAAATATGTACACATTTGTTAAACGAAGCACACTAATCAGTACCTGCTGTTTTTCTTTGAGCAATTCGGCACCAACATTTTCCATAATTTATTTAAACTGCTTCCTATGGTTGGATGTTATACACAGAATGTTGTACTATTATAAATAACACATCTTTGCTTGTATCTCTGGTTATTTCCTTGGGGTAAATTCCTAAAAGCAGAACAGCTGGATCGAAGGAACTTTTTAAAAAAGGAACTAAAACCAAGTATAACCACTGGTCCAAGTTGCCCTCCAGCAATGCTGTGATCATTCTGACTCCCATCAGCACCAAGAGGAGAAAGTGCCTTTCCCGCCACATCTTCATCAACATAGGGCGTTAACGTCTCAGAAGTTATTTTTGTCAATCTGAGAGATGTCTGAGAGTATCTTAGATTTTAATTTTTACAGTCCTCAGTTGTTGGATGCTAGCCGGGTCTGAAACCCTATCACAGTCTATGCGCATGTGCCTTAGTAAGCAAACCTAAGTACCAATTAGGCAAAATTAAGCCACTGCCGCAGACTCAGAAGGATAAACTGAATTAATTTTCCAGCAGTCCTGATGGCTCACACTGAGTCATCCACATTCTCACCTGGCCCTTCAGAGGAAAATACGTTAAAGCTATGATGGAGAGGACACTGTTTTATATAAAAGGGGAAACTGTTTGGGGCTTCCAATGGGACATGAAGACTGGCCCGTGCTGTCCGCACCAACATTCAGATCACAGGAACGCCGTGGCCCATAAGCTGCCAGAGAAAGAGGAATTCCTGGGATGAAATATCATATCTGAACTTGAAATAGTCCCCTTCCATGGAGAAGACTACATCCTCCCTTCTCCCTCACTCTGTCCCAACCTCTGGAATGAGATCAGCTGCTGGGGGTATGACCTGGGGATGCAAATACTTTCAGGAACCAGTTGCTAAAAGAACTAAAAAAACACAGATATAATACATCATTTGTAAATTACCTGGGCGTTCACAAAGCTCTTAGAGTCTCTCTGGAGCCAGCTGGGAAAGATTACTGGCTCTGTTTTACAGATAATGCGGGCTTGCGAGCTGGCGGAGACAGACTCCAGTTTTTAACTTAGTTTTGTTTTTCAATAACAGCTTTATAAAGATATAATTCACGTACCATGTAGTCACCTTTTTAAACTGTACAATTCAGTGGTTATTTAATATAGTCACAGAATATTGCAACCATCATCACTGTCTAATTTTAGAACATTTTCATCGCCCCCAAAAGAAACCTCATACCCATTAGCAGTCACTCCCCATTTCTCCCGCCCCCCCAGCCCCTGACAACCACGGATCTATTTTCTGTCTCTATGGATTTGCCTGTTCTGGAAGCTTCATAGAAATGGAGTCATATACTATGTGGCCTTTTGTGTCTGGCTTCTTTCAGCATCATGTTTCAAGGTTCATCCATGTTGTAGCATGTGTCAGAATTTCCTTCTTTTTATTGCTGAATGATATTCCATCATGGGGAGAGACCACATTTTGTTTATTCACTCATCAGTTGATGGACATGTGGGTTGTTTCCAGTTTGGGGCTGTTGTGAATAGTGCTGCTGTGGACATTCACCTACAGGTGTCTGTGTGGACATATGTTCTCATTTCTCTTAGGAACACACCGAAGAGTAGAATTGCTGGGTCCTACAGTAACTCTAGGCCTAACATTTTGAGGAACTGCTAGACTGTTTCAGATCTTTGATTCTTGATCTAATGTCCTTCGATGTGCCTTGAAAACCCCAGAGTCCCACTGCCCCCAGCCCTTGGCATAACCTCTAGGGCTCCTCCCCCCAACTTCTCTCGGGCTGACCAGACAACCGCCTCCCTTTCACAGGCCTTCACCATCATGGACCAGAACAGGGATGGCTTCATAGACAAGAACGATCTGAGGGACACCTTTGCTGCTCTTGGTACGTCGCCCCACCAACACCTGCAGGAGGGTCTCCTTACCCCACTCCCGTGAGGGGCAGGAGGTGGGGCCATCAAAAAGGTCAAGAGCTTGTCATTTTCCAAAGAAACAGCTCAACCAAGATTTGTCTTCAAGGCAAATTTCAGAGGATAGGAAAGAAGTGTTTTAGTCTTTGAGTGTCTTCACATGTGTCTTATTTTTCTTTCAAATTAATTTTTGTGTGGATTTGAATGCAATGGCAGTTTACAATAGAAAACTTGGAAAACTCAGAAAAGTATAAAGAGGAAACAACGTTGGCCATTAGGCCACATTCCACTGTTAACATCTCAGCCTCTAAGTTTTTTTCTAGGCATCTCGTGTGTGTGTGTGTGTGTGTGTGTGTGTGTGCGCGCGTGTGTGCGTGCGCGCACGTGTGCGTGTGTGTGAGCATGCGTGCACGTGTGTGTTTAATAGCTGGAATCATTCTATTTTGGATTCAGCTTTTAAAATTTAACATCTCAGGAAGATGAGGATGAGTACATGGAGCTGTTTCAAAATATAAGTGTCCAACCTGCCACCACTAACCGCTCCTCGACTCCTAACCCCAGAACTCAGGGCCATGAACAGCTGTGCAGGTTGTGTAGTGAGCAATTATACAGAGTACTATTCATATTTGTAGCCACTGTAGACTTTTACCTTTAAAACATAAACTATCTTAAGAAGGGGCAGCTTTTTCTAACTTACACAAAGGTACTTACTATACGGCCTGTGGCAGTGGCTAGAGCAGGTACATCAGAATCTCCAAGGCTGTATGGGTTATAGCAGGTATAATTTGAAAAAGTTCCCTCAGGTAATTCTGATGTCTCTCCCACCTCCAAGTAACAAGGGCTAATTTATAATACAAGCATTTCCCATTGAGTAAAATATTAAAACATCTGTATAAATTGTTCCAGGTTCTGAAGGCACTATTTTAAAAAGTAACTAAACCCTCTTTGGGTTGTTTCCAGTTGTCTGACTTTTATAAATAACACTTTTGAGAACATCTTCTCACGTGAATCTTTGGCCCCATCCACTCCGTCTCTGATTATTTCTAGACAAGATTCCTTGAAGTAGGATTACAAGGGCAAATGCCAGTGTCCTGACAGCTGTTTCTGTCCCAGCTTGGAGTTACTAAGTGTGTGTCTCCTGCCCTAGGGCGTGTGAATGTGAAAAATGAGGAAATTGATGAAATGCTCAAGGAGGCTCCAGGTCCAATTAACTTTACTGTGTTCCTACAGATGTTTGGGGAGAAACTTAAGGGTAAGTTCATGTGTATATCTGTGCATCTATGTGTGTATATGTATATCTGTGTATATGTGTCTCTGTGCATCTGTGTATGTCTGTCTGTCTTTATGTGTCTTCATCTTTGGGCATCAATTAAAGCACTGGGAGAACATGTTGGGGTTGGCACATGAAGGCAGAGTAACGTCAGGGGGAAGAAAAAACAATAAAAACAGAAGTTAACAGTGCTCCAAGGCTTACCCTGATCCAGACCTCATGCTAAGCACTTTAAACACATTATATGCATCACCTTATTTAATAGCATCTAGGAGATAGTTTCTATTCTTATCCCAGTCTACAGATGGGGAACTGAAGCTCAGAGACGGACAGTCTCTTGCCTGCAGCCACACAGCTACCAAATGCTGGAGTCAGAATTTGAATCCGAGTCTTTCTAAGCCTAGATCCATGCTTGACCTTGGGCTTCCTCAGAAATAACTGGATTCTCAGGACTTCCCTGGTGGCGCAGTGGTTAAGAACCCGCCTGCCAATGCAGGGGACACAGGTTTGATCCCTTGTCCAAGAAGATCCCACATGCTGTGGAGCAACTAAGCACATGTGCCACAACTGCTGAGCCTGCACTCTAGAGCCCGCAAGCCACAACTACTGAGCCTGTGCTCTGCAACAAGAGAAGCCACCACAATGAGAAGCCTGTGCACCGCAACAAAGAGTAGCCCCTGCTCGACACAACTATAGAAAGCCTGCTCACGGCAACGAAGACCCAACACAACCAAAAAGAAACAAAGAAAGAAAGAAAGAACTGGATTCTCAGCCCACTCTTTCAAAACGCCAAGGCTCAGTGCTCAGGAGGCAACAGGACCTCTCCTCCTTACCAGAGTTTCCCAGCCACCCATGGCACATTTTAACTCTGTTTTCTGTTTCAGGGGCAGACCCCGAGGAGACCATTCTCAACGCGTTCAAAGTGTTTGACCCTGAAGGCAAAGGGGTGCTCAGGGCTGATTAGTGAGTGGGATCTGTGGGGGAAGACCTGGGGTTCCTTGCTTCTCCCCCCAGCCCTCTCCACACAGCCGGCTGCAATACCTGCTTTTCTCTCTCTGCAGCATACAGGAGATGCTGACCACGCAGGCGGAGAGGTTTTCCAAGGAGGAGGTAACAGGGCCCTTCGGACACTCTCTGCACCCCAGCTCCTGGCCTCACCCTTCTGGGGACTCCCTCTCCAGACTCTCTTATATAAAACACCCCTGACCCCACACTGAGAGAGAATCTGCTCTTGTTTACTAAGCCCTTATCTCATTTCACTCTGTCAATCACCCTGTGAGGTAGGGACTAGTATTATCGTCATTTTACAGATGGGGAAACTGAGGCTCAGGGAAGCAAAGTCACTTTGCTTTGACTGAAAGGACAACACTAATGAGAAATGCCAGGGCCTGGATTCAAACCTGGGTCTGTCTGACTCCAGGTTCTGTCTTCCTCATAATGCATGGATACCTGGTGAGAGTATTAATTTCCTGATGAAGCGAAGGTGGCATGCAGGGTCACCACATACAGTCGTGTAGGTTATACACTGAACAATCCTCCTGGATGCCCTTAATGATATATACTGCAGAGTATTTATTTGTTGCAATAGTTTTCCAGCAGATGGCAGTAAAGTGTCTTATTATAATTTTTTAGAAATCAGAATATATGACTTTTTCTGGCAGGTGGCAGTAATGTGCCTGGAAGAAGGGGCACTATTGCTAATTCACCGAAGGCCCTGTATAAACAAGCAACTGCCTTGTCAACGTTACTAATGAACCTTAATGAGTCTATTTAAAATAGTCCCGGGCTTCCCTGGTGGCGCGGTGGTTGAGAGTCCACCTGCCAATGCAGGGGACACGGGTTCGTGCCCCGGTCCGGGAAGATCCCACATGCCGTGGAGCGGCTGGGCCCGTGAGCCATGGCCGCTGAGCCTGCACACCCGGAGCCTGTGCTCCGCAACGGGAGAGGCCACAACAGTGAGAGGCCCGCGTACTGCAAAAAAATTAAAAATAAAATAAATAAAATAAAATAGTCCCTTTTAGCCTCTCTGGCCTGATTCCATAAAGTTTCACATTTTACTAAAAATTTTATTTGGATCTCCCCCTCAAAACTCAAGCAGTTGAAAGAGTCTGCCTTTCAACGCTCACCAGGCTTTGGGACTTTGGACAAGCTCCTTAACCTCACTGTGCCTCAATTTCCTCATCTGTAAAGTGGGGACAATAATAGAATCTACTTCATAGTACACTGTGAGGATTAAATGAGTTCACATGTATAAAGTGCTGATATGTGATAAAGGCAATATAAATGTTATCTATTATTAACCCCAAATTAAAAAAAACATAACTAGCCAATACTTTTTAAATGTAGAAATTGCACATTCTAAAAAATTTAATTTCTAGTTTCCCTCAAAGAGTCTGTCCTCCTTGCCCATGTGGACACATTAACTGGCCCTGAGCAGTTGTGACCTCTGTAGATGGACTAGTCTCCATTTAGCCACAGTCCCCACCAGGCCCACCTTGCTCCCCTACATAACCTGCCTGCCCCTTTGCACACTTGAGTTTGCGATCCCTTCTTTCCCCATCGCAGGTTGGTTCCCGGGAACATCCCTGCAGGATGGCCCTTGGGGTTGGCACCTGTGGAAGAGCTACAAAGGGCAAGGAAGCAGGAGGGCACGGAGGGATATGTCCAACGCAACCCATGTCCTCCAGGCCCCCAGCTGCCTCTCCACTCGGGCCGCCCTGCACACAGCCCTCCCCCCTCCACTGCCCCTCCCCATGTCCTCAGCATGTCTTGCTGGTTCGTTGCAGATCGACCAGATGTTTGCCGCCTTCCCCCCTGATGTGACTGGCAACTTGGACTATAAGAACCTGGTGCACATCATCACCCATGGAGAAGAGAAGGACTAAGGGAGGGGACTGCCTTTGGGTGGGTGGATGGGGGGGCGTCCCTGCCCTCTTCTCACCTTGCCCAGTAATGCCACCACCCCTGCCCCTGGCCTGTTGGCTGTGTGGCCGCCTCATTTATCTACCTCCATCTTCTTCACAGCCTGGGTGCCTTAGAGATACCATGTGGCCACACAGCCAGCAGACGGAAATCCATCCAGAGGCCATGTTCAAATAAACAGGAGGTTGTGTATTTGTTTATAGTGTGTCCTTGAGTATGGAAGACCCTTTGCTAGTTCCCATGAAGGTGGTGTATGAGCTAGTGATGGCCCTGCTGTCATTATTATTGAATCTTAGTGACTCTGTAAGATAGACCTTCAGGGACTTCCCTGGTAGTCCAGTGGTTAAGATTCCACGCTTCCACTGCAGGGCCACGGGTTCCATCCTTGGTCGGGGAACTAAGATCCCGCAGGCTGCACAGCGTGGCCAGGAAAAAAAAAATAGACCTTCACAGCCACTCAGGACTATTTCTATGAAAGTCCACATTTTACTGGAATGCTAACCAGAGGACCACAAACCTTTCTTTCAAAGAGTTCGAGCACTGGTAGAGCCTAGCTTCCCCGGTGTACTTTCCTTTAAGATGCCACTGGAATGCTTCTCCCATAGATGTGTTTAGGCCCCGGGATAAGTTAAGAAGAAGAGGCCTCACATGCACACTGCCAAAAAATCACATCCATTAACTGTAAGAGGTTAATTTCTAATTTCATATAAAGTAGAAGTTGTCTGTATTTCTCTCCTGGCAAATTAGGGGAGGGACACAGACATACATAGATAATGACTTCTGACCCTGCCTGGGGTCTAGGAACTAGGCCTAGGTGTGAGTTGACTCTTGATTATGAGTGATCAAAATCATTGTTGAAACACTGAGGTCTGTTTTGGCTGCAAGAATCCCAACTTAGGAGACAAATGAGTTCACATAACTGAGAAGTCTGAGGGCTTCAGGCACAGCTGCATCCAGGAGCTCAAACAGTACCAACAGAACCTGAGGAGGCCTCTCCACTGCTCTGCTTTCTTTCATGTTGCTCTGCTCCCAGTGGTGACAGAATGGTCACCAGCAGTTCTTAGCTCTTGTCTATCCCCACAGCAATCCTAGTGGAAAGAAGGCACCTCCCTCTCTCCCAGCTCCACACAAATCCCAGAACAGGGCCTATGGGATACCTGAACTAACCCCGAAACAGGTGTAGTGCTCTGACTGGCAAACTTGGTCACACAATTAACTCTTGTGTTGGGGTTGAAACCAGCCCCTTCCAAACCACATGGCCTGAGGATGGGAGGGGCCGTTCCCGAAAGGAAAATCCAAATGTCTTTTAGGAAGAAAGGGGAGTGGATGCCGGGCACTCTAAGTTTTCAAGAGAACACCAAGAACCCAGGACACAGCCAAAGCGAATGATGTGATGGAAACAAAGGGCTGAAACTGGGAGTGGGAGTGGCAGCTGGGGTCGACCAGGGGCTATGAGGGGGTCCAGGTGGTTGAAGGAGTCAGAACTGGAGCGAGTCTTCAAGGTTCAAGAACAACACCAGAGCCCCCAGAGGAGGAGCTCAGGGTCAGCTCCAATGACATCACTTGCTGGGAAGGGGGGTCCCTTTCAAAGCCAACAGCAAGCTGGGAAGGCAGGGACTCAGGGGCCCCCCGCGCCATGATGACCCATCATGATCCAAACCCTACAACAACCCATATCCCCCACGTCCGGAACCTGTGACCTGGGGCTCCTACAGAGACACGGCCAGGCCCCAGCCCAGAGCGCTCGAGTGGAGTTTGTGTTTCTGGGCAAGACACTCTGGACACAGCTCCACAGTGACACACTCATCCACCACACACACACACACACACACACACACACACACACACACACACACACACACACAGAGCCTCCAAGGCTCCTGGTTCCCACCTGTGAGCGTCTGCCGCACCCCACCTGTGAGCGTCTGCCGCACCCCATGTGGTTCCAGGACATGAAATCAGTATTTTGGCTCCCAGCTGTGGTGACCTCACACCACTCTTGTCCCCTTTCTGGCTTTGGAACTCGACCCTCCTGCTCCTCTACCCCATCCTGGGGTGGCTCCAGCACCCCAGTCTCTTAGTAATGAATGTGAAGAGGCACCGGGGTTACGGAACAAAACATTTACTCTCTCTGGTTATGGTACAAACGTGGCCATGTCCACCTCAGACTGTTAACTTCTTCTTGGGCCTCAGATCGTCCCCCTTTTCAGGCACGCTGTCCATGTGTAAATCCCTGTTTCTAAACTCTCTTGCGGTGTAGTGGCTGAGCACCATTTGCCGAAGGCTGCTGTGGTCCAGGGGTTGGTCCACTGTGCCAAAGATGGGACTAGTGTGAGGAGTTTGGAAATCAAACCCAGCACAGCAGGGGGTGGGCTTCCTTCCCAGGGACAGTGCCTCTCTGCCCTGTTCAAGGATATCCAAGCCTGGTTTGGTGTCCCTCCATAGTGCTGGGGGTTGGAGTGTAAAAATTCTCAAAGTCCAGGGAGGGGGAGGACAGGCAGAGATGTACTGCTCAGGGATGGCCAGACAATAACTGTTTTTTTCTCCAAGATGAGGATGTAAAAATGAGTTTGGTTTAGTATCAAGGAGATAGGGTCACCACGTGCCGTTGCTCAGGATGTAGATTGCACAAAGACACCTGTTTCTACAGGGCTGAAATCCAGCCCCCCACTTGATTGCCAAGCCATGTCTACCCATCAGGGGCTCCTTTTCCTAATTAATCTGCCCAGAGGGGCTTGCCTCTTCTAATTCACACATACAAGCCATAGAGGCTAGTGGGCTAAGAGAACCTAATGTTTATCAACATTCCCTTGAACGGAAATAAGACAACATCTGTACATTCCTGACCTTGTGAGGACAGTGTTCTCAACAGCTATGCCCTGCCACCCTCCTCCTTTAAGCACTCAAAGGGCCAAGGGAAGCTGTGCTAAGGTGGCTGACGTCAGCCCCAGTTTTCACTCCTGCTAAGTCTCAGGTGCCTTGAATAAATCAAACAGGAGGTGTGTGTACACCTGTGCACCTGTGCACCAGCGCCTGTTGGCCATCCCCTCCCTCCATCCTTGGCACACCTGCACAATTGAAACGTTGCTCACAGAAGAGGGGCAGCTTTTAAAAATACCAATTTTTTTCCTCTGATTACTCAAGTCATGCAAGGTCATTTTAAAGAAAATTCTAAGCAATACAGAATTAACTTAGAAATGCAAAGTTCTCTGCAAACCACCACCCAGAAATACCCACTGTAAGTCAGCAGTATACATCCTCTTCGCTTTTATATGTATCATCAAGATAACTTCCTCCTTCCCTTCCTCCGCCTCCTCCTCCTCCTCCTTCCTTCTCTCTCTCTCCCCCTCCCTTTATTATAAATCAGGTTGTGAAGGGCTGTCCTGTACACTGCACGATTTTTAGCAGCATCCCTGGCCACTAGATGCCATATATACATGTCAGTTCATGTCAGCCCACTGCATTCTTTTTAGTGGCTGCATAGTATTCCATGGCATGCATGGGTGAACTGTAACTTATTTAACCAATCTCTAATGGGTGAGCATTTCAGTCATTTCCAGTTCAATCACCCTCCTACTTCCATCTTTAACCCTCGAATAAGTTTTTCTTTGAAGGACCAATCCCCACAAGTGAGATTACAGACTCAACATGTGTATCTGAAACCCTAGGTAATCATTAGTCAACCCCATTTCACCTGTAACCTGCCTTCACTAAGCAAGGTCGTTTTAATTATTGCTACAAAAGACTTGCTTGTCCTCCAAGCAGCATTTAGCCTAAACAATGTGTTTGCCTGAGCTGTTTTCCAGGAGCTTGGATTCAGCTATGTCTAGTTCTAGGTGAGCTGGTTAACACTGGAAGGAACCACCAATCCTTTAACTGGGCACGTGCGAGTGTCACTGGATGACCTCTTGAACGTGCAGAGGCCCACAGCTTAGTTACGCCAGCACAGAACCCCAATTACCGCACTGTTTTCCAATTGCCTTTCCTCACACTCCCCACACCTCGGACCACCCTGCTTCTTTATTCTTTATCCCATAAATACCCGAGCCCCTTGCTTTCAGGGAGGTGGATTTTGGACGTTTGTTCTCCCATCTCATCTCCTCGCTTTGCTGCCTTGTGAATAACGCCCCCTCTCAGCTGCAACCCTCCACTCTCAGCGTTTGGCTTGCTGCATATCGCAAAAACCGAACCTGGCTCAGTAACATAACCATTTCTCAGGCTTCCCGAACGTGTTGCCAAACTGCCCTCCAAAAACTATGTGGGGCCGATTATATCCCCACCTTCGGAGAGAAGGGCAGACCCCCACGAGGGGGAGTATCATGAGCTTCAGCCTCCAAAAGCAAAGATCAATGTGCAGGCGCCCGCAGGGCCACAGTTCAGCTCTGGCGTGAACCATCTCCGGCGCTTCAACCACGGGGTTGGGGGATGTGGATGGGGCTGAGGAAAGGAGGTCACAGATGGAGGAGCGAGTCTCAAAAGCATAGGGTGAAGGTGGGAGCCGGGATCAGGGAATCTCCTGTGCCCATAACTTGACAACCTGGAAATGGTACACATTTTAAAGTTCATCAAATGGTCACAAAGTTGTTGCAATTTTTTTTAAAGTACCCAGGATAACTAAACTTCAGAATCTGTGGCTGAGTCATTGAGCAGTAGAAAGAGAATTCCGGGAAGAAAGAACTCACCTCCATCCAACCTGTCACTAAAGGGGTCAGCCCCGAGCACGGGGGGGATGACCTTGATGGGTTCTGCAGGCTTGAGGAGGGCAGAGCCACCCCAGAAGGGGTTGATGAAGGGTGGTGGGACGTCCATCTCCGCCACTTCCATTTCCATGATCCGCTTGTAGGATTCTAACAGCAGCAGGTCGTTGGTCTTCTTTTCAATGATGGCTGGAAAAAAATAAACAGAACCAAGAGGGCTGCTGGGAGACCGGAGTCCCGGGGCGGTGGGGGCGGGGGGGGGGGGAAACTAGAGGTTGCGTCCCCTGCTGGAGATGAATGGTAGCAACAGGAAGTGGAGCACGTCATGAGCTCCTATAAAGACGAGGCTTTCTCTTGGGTTACATCACACGTTCCCTAGAGGGCACAATTTGGTTCTTGAGAAGCAAAAATAATCTGACTCTTTAATATATAAAGTACAGATATACATACAAGACGTAAACAGTTATATGGTATATGAACTGTATTAAAATTCCACAAGGCGGAGCAGTTGGGAAAAGAATGTCTAAAAAGGCTCCTTAGGGCTTCCCTGGTGGCACAGTGGTTGAGAATCCTCCTGCCAAGGCAGGGGACACGGGTTCGAGCCCTGGTCCGGGAAGATCCCACATCCCGCAGATCAACTAAGTCCATACGGCACAACTACTGAGCCTGAACTCTAGAGCCCGCGAGCCACAACTACTGAGCCCACACACTGCAACTACTGACACCCGCACACCTAGAGCCAGTGCTCTGCAACAGGAGAAGCCACAGAAATGAGAAGCCCACGCACTACAACGAAGAGTAGCCCCTGTTCTCCGCAACTAGAGAGAGCCCGCGTGCAGCAACAAAGACCCAACACAGCCAAAAATAAATAAATAAAATTTTTTAAAAAAAATTTTTAATTAAATAAAAATATAAAAAGGCTCCTTAGGGGACAATAATGAAAAGAAGATTGAGGAACACTGGGTTACACTAAAAATTGGGAGCCCTGGGCAAGCTCTGCCTTAAACTATGGTTTTTTCCTCAGTGCTGTCTCTGAGTTTGAGGGAGCTGCCCTTCCCACCGTGTTTCATAGCCTCATGGAGTCACCAGAATAATTCATTCATTCATTTATTCATTCATTCCACAAATTATTATTGGATGCCTATCATGCCAGGCATGGTGCTACAATGCATGGAAGAAAAACAAAATGACGATAAACAATAACAGAGATGCAGTCCCTGTCCTGATGAAGCTCATAAGCTTCAGTATGAATGGGGGGACGGAGAGAAAGGCAAGTTCAGCAAATAAATACACATATCCCTCACTATCCAGATGCCTATTATCTGAATTCAGTAACTACTGGATCTGGATAATTTTTTTGAAAAAAACTCACACAACCCATACTGTTTCTATTCTCTCTGAAAGTCAGGAACCAAAAAGATTTGCATCTGAACCTTGCTATTGGATCTCAAGAACCTCATAGATTCAGATAATGAGAATGACCTGTACATAGAGACAAACTGGGTGAGTATTAAATAATAGGACTGTTGTAAGAGTGAATAATAGTGGGTAGGGGAGGACCAGCTTCATATGGGGCAGCAGAGGGAGGCCTTGCTGGAGGCAGGGCATTTAAACTGAGATCTGAGAATGAGGAGGAACTGGGCATGGGATGAGTATCCCAGGAACAGCCCATGCAAAGGCCCTGTGGCAGGGATGAGTTGGGGGAGGGATTTGAAAATACAGAGAGGAGGGGCTTCCCTGGTGGTGCAGTGGTTGAGTCCGCCTGCCGATGCAGGGGACACGGGTTCGTGCCCCGGTCTGGGAGGATCCCACATGCCGCGGAGCAGCTGGGCCTGTGAGCCATGGCCGCTGAGCCTGTGCATCCGGAGCCTGTGCTCCGCAACGGGAGACGCCACAACAGTGAGAGGCCCGCATACCGCAAAAAAAAAAAAAAAAAAAGAAAATACAGAGAGGAGAGCACTGTGGCTGAATGTGGTGAGAAAGGAGGGAGAGCAGGACAAGAGATGATGAAAAATGTAAGTAGGGGCCAGGCTATAAAGAACCTGATAGGCTGTGGGTAAGAAAGAGTTAATGCAGCAAAGCCTGACTGCTCGTAGAAAGGGCTGCTTACCAGATTGGCCCTTGGATAGCATCAGGGAATTTGAATTTCAGGAAGGTCCCCACTACCATTAACTGTTAAAAGAGTGGCTCATCATGCTTAAACTGTGGTATAAAAAATGTGATTTATGCTGACTGAATACTCACTATTCTTTCTGGGAGTCTGGAATTTGGGTATGTGTCATGCTGGAGGTGCCTATATGATGAGCCCCCAATCCAAACCCTGGGCAATGAGAATCCAGTGAGCTTCTCTGGTTGACAACATTTCACTTGTGTTGTCACAACCCATTGCTGGAGGAATTAAGCTCATTCTGTGTGAACCCACTGGAAGAGGAACCTTGGAAGCTTGCTCCTGGTTTCCTCCAGACTTCACCCCAAGCCCCTTTTTCCTTTGCTGATTTTGCTTTGTATCCTTTTGCTATAATAAATCAGGGCCATGAATATGACTATATGCTGAATCCAGGAGCCCTCCTAGTGAATCACTGAAACTGGTGGGAGGGAGGTGTCTTGGGAACCTCTCAAAAACAGATTGTATTAAGAGCCTTACATTTTATTCTAAGAGTAGTGGAAGCCATTCATTCTAAATTGTCATGATCTCTGTAGGTGCATCCTCCCTCTCTATCCTGAGTTCAAGGCCTATGCCTAGAAATGTGTGTTATAGTTAATAGGCATTTGCTACATGCCAGGTACTGCTCTGAGCCCTTTATTTCTTCTTTTCCAATCTAAATGCCTTTCATTACTTTTTATCGCCTTATTTCCTTATCGAGGACCACCAACACAATATTGAATAGGAGTTGCGAGAGCAAACATCTTTGCCTTGTTTCTGATCTTAGAAGAAAAACATTCAGTTTTTTCACCATTAAGTATGAGGTTAGCTGTAGGTGTTTTTGTAGATGCCCTTTATCAGGTAAGAAAGTTTCCTTCTAGTTCTAGTTTGTTGAGAGTTTTTATCATGAATGGATGTTGAATTATGTCAAATAATTCCTTCTGCATCTATTGAGATGATCATGTACTATTTCTCTAAGAACTACTCATTTATTTAATCCTCCCAATATTTTTTTGGATGAAAAAACTAAAGCACAGAGAGGTTCAGAAAGTTGCCCAAAGTCACACAGCTAGTAAGAGTAGAACCAAGATTTGAACCCAACCAAGCTGGCTTTAGTGCCCATATGCTTCACCACCAGGCTCACTACCTCCAAAAGAACAAGTCCTTGGGTCTGGTCATAGAAATCTCTGGAAAAGGTTGCTACCCCAGCTCGACTCACCAAAGTACTGTGGGAGGTTGGTATCAGTGATTTTCCCTGTCTCCCCTAACTATACCAGGATCTTGGTGGCATCACAATTTATCTTCTTAAACAGATTCTCAACCGAGTTCTTGAGATACTCCAAGGTCTTGTTGATCTCCTTGTAGTTGTTCTCATACATATCTGCCTGCTCCATGGTCCTCTTTAGTTTCTCCTGTGGCAGACCCCAATTCCCATCCAGGTCAGCCAGGTCACCACCCTGGGCTCAGCCCTCACATGAAAGCTTTTGCTGGCGATGAGGATTTAGGACCCTCTGGAGCCAGGATCTCCAAAGTGCAGGTTTTCAAACCTCTAAAGGGGTGCGAGATCAATTTAATCATTAAATTGGCCTCAACCCACATTTTTTTAAAAAATGAAATAAAATGATCAGAAAAGAAAGGAAGAGAAAATACTAACATGCATTGCAGGTAGTGAGGGTAGTTATTGTTTAATGTAAATTTTGTTTACTTACATATGTGTATGTGTGTCTACATGTGTACTGGATTACAGTATTTTTAAAAAGCTGGTGACTCATTTTTTAAAAATGGCCCACAGGAAGGAATATATTTTACATTGCAGCCCAATACTTATATACGTGTGTGTATTTTTATATATTTATCTAATCAAATGAAATATAGATTCACAAATCATATTCTTATTGTGTGTTCTAGTATTTTCCATTCTGTTCTGTTCTATCTTGTTTTTTTTTTTTTTTTTTTGCGGTACGCGGGCCTCTCACCGCTGTGGCCTCACAGGCCCAGCGGCCATGGCCCACAGGCCCAGCCACTCCGAGGCACGTGGGATCCTCCAGGACCGGGGCACGAACCTGTGCCCCCCGCATCAGCAGGCGGGCTCTCAACCACTGCGCCACCAGGGAAGCCCTCTTGTTATTTTTAAATGCTGGTTGCAATCCAACAAACCAATTTCACCACTCAGTTTAAATCACATTAGAGCACAGTGGTTCTCAAAGTGGGGTTCCAGGACAAGCAGCATCAGTTTCACCAGGGAACTTGTTAGAAATGCAGATTCCTGGGATCCAGTCCAGACGGAATGAATCAGAGGCTCTGGGGGTGGGCCTGGAAATCTGTATTTAATGCAGGTGATCCTGATGCATGATAAAATTTGAGAACCTCTGTGAGTCCACTGGATCACAATTTTGGCTTCATATTGGTATCACGTGGGAGTGTTTAAACATTTGCTGCCCAAACTCCAGCCTCAGAGATTTAGACATCTTGGTCTGGGATGCAGCCTAGGCATCAGGAATTTTAAAGCCTCCGAGGTGATTCTGACTTGCAGCCCAGACTGAGAATCGCTGCTCTGGGATGAGTGCTTCAGTGGCTTCCTGCCTGTCCCTCTGAGTTCTCAGCTTGCAAAGGTGAACTGGGCCCTGGAAGGACCAGCCTTGTTCCCACCAGCTCCGTACGGACCATTCCAAATAAGGATCCCAAAGGGCCCTATTCACACCCCCATTTTCCAGGTGGGGAAACTGAGGCTCTAAGGAATACAGCCAGGAGAGGGAAGCCATGGTTTGAACTGTCTCTCAACCACCACACCAGGCAGCTTCCTCCATCCCAAACACTGGAATATTCAGTTCCCAGGGCTGCATTTCCTCATATGACAGCAAGAGCCCCCCCTCATTCTAAAGGTGCATTAAAAGATCACATGGTTGAGAATTCCCTGGTGGTCCAGTGGTTAGGACTCTGTGCTTCCACTGCAGAGGGCATGAGTTCAATCCCTGGTCACGGAACTAAGATCCTACAAGCTGCATGGCATGGCCAAAAAAAAAAAAAGATCACATGATTAAAAACATTTCTTAAAGCCTGATGTGACAGTGACAACACATGTCCAGCACCTAAAATGTTCCAGGCATATTACACACATCATCTTAACCTATCCTCACAACTGCCCCAGTTTTCAGATGAGGAATATTGAGGTCAGAGAAGAAAAGTGAACTTGTGTTTAGCTCCTCTGTATTGAGTTGTCTAATACCTGACCATGGGCACAACTCTTTATTTGGACAATTATTTGGTAACAAGATGATGGTGATTTGAGGTTTTATTGACTTACAGGATAAACAACAACAATAATGATAGCTATGTTTATAGCTCTCTGCCCTGCACTGTGCCAAGCGTGTACATTGCAGTATCTTATTCAATCTTCACGGCCCTACAAAGTGAGTACAATTTTTATCCCCACTTTACAGGTGAGACACGGAGCCTCAGAGAGGTTAAGTCACTTTCTCAAAGTCACACAGCCAGGAAGCGACTCTTCTGGGAGTCATACCCAAGCACTTGTTCCCAGGGCCTGGTTGCTTAACTCCTATGCAAAACCCTCCCATTAAAGGACTGGTCTCACCACTTCTCCCAGAGGGGAGGATGAAATGGAAGTTAAGTGGAAAGGTTCCAAGAGTAGAGGAGATGGAAGCGATATTTAGCAGAGGGGTAAGAAAAGTAGGTTCTAAGTGAGCCCATTGCTATTAAGACAAATTCTCTTGCTTAGAGTATTTGCATTTGAAAAGAGGTTCCAGGAGTTCCTACTAAAGCCAAAGGAACAAAGAGCTGCTGGAGGACTTCAGGCAGAGGTCTTCAGGGGGAGATGCTTGGGGTTGCCTGGTCAGCCTTCCCAAACTGTGTCCCCCTTTAGGCCTTCAAAACCCCAAGAGGCAGAACAGCACAAGTCCCAACCCCAAGGAAGCATCTGGACACTGGATGGCTCAAAGCCAAGGATGTGGGACCCCAAGCATGTGTCCAACTTAAGGAGAGTCTCCTTGAACTTGGGCCCTGCCTGCAAGTCTACATTCCCCATTCCCGAGTCATGGGAGAGGTTCCTGAGCCTGAGAGGTGCTTTGCTGCCCTCCAGTGGCGCATGAGAGAATGGCATGGCCAACCCTTTCTGCCACCTGCATGCCAAGAGTAGAAATAAACCACAGAGAAAGGAAGGGAAATGACCAAGGATTGTAGTTCCTGGGCCAGGAACTACTGGATTAGAACAGGGCTTTGCAGTCAAACTCTCTGGTTCATATCTTTGCCAGACATTTGCTATCCATTCTCGCCGTATACCTTAATAGCAAAATGCTGATTGTATTTGGGGTGGCAATGTGCCGGCTAAAAGTTATATCTCCAACCCTCCTTTGCAATAGGGATGGCCAGTGAGACATAGATACAGAAGTCACTGGCTGAGAATTCAGGGAAAAAACTTTTAAGCTGACTAACTCAATTAGCAAGGCCTTTTTTTCCTTCCCTACTTTCTTTCTGCTTGGAATGTGTATGTGATGGGTGGGCCATTGGCAGCCATAATACAACCATGAGGCATCCTTGAGAATGTAAGCCACACACTAAAGATGGAAAAACTGAAAGGAGAAGGCTGGGTTACTGATGACATAATGACCAGCCCTGAAGTGTTTATCTCCAGATTTATGTTTTAACAAAGTAAATAAACTTCTATTGCTTAGGCCACTGTTATTTTGGGTCCCTATTATTAGCAGCTGAATGCAATGCAAAGCTCATGCAGTATCCCAGCTCCATGATGTTGGCGATTACTTCCCTGAACCTCAGTTTCCTCATCTGTAAAATAGATCATATCACCTACCTCATAGAGCTGTTGTGAGGATTAAATGAGATAATGCAAGCAAAGCACTTAGCCCAGTGCCTAGTATGTAGTAATGGCTCAGGAAATGTTTGTAATTACTATTATTGATTGAGAACAGGCCACACCAGGACAAGGGGGAGAGAGAATAAAAGACTGAGGCAGAGATCTGTCTGGAATTTACCAGCCTGGGATGAAATTATAGGCACAAGGGCCTGAGATAGGCTCCCTGAAGTGGGAGAGTCTTTAAAATGGACAAAGAGAGCCTCAGGGACAAAATTCTGCAGCAAGATCTGTAGCAGAGGCTGCCTGTAACAAAAGGTCGGGACATGTCAAGACACGACCCAGGCCAGTAGATAGTCATGGGGCAGACATCTTCCTCCTCCTGAGAACCAACTGACAGGTCACCTGACAGACAATGGAGACTCCTGCATCCCTCCCTCCCCACCCTGGTCTTACCTCCAGCTGTCTCAGGATGGAGCGGTTGTCCTCATGTGATGATTTCTGCTGGGATTGCGAGCGGATAACCTCATTCTGCTCAGGAGAGAACCAGACCATAAGGAAAAGCAAGTGCTCCCCTGCCCAACATACCTAAAAATAAGCCAATGCCTCGAGGCGTTGGTGAGGATTTAAATTATCCATTTCAAGTAGCCCCAGAACCCCTGGACCCCTCTTATGTCCATGGAGGTTCTTTCTGATGTTTCTGAATTAAAAGGAGGATGTAGGCATGAGCAGGTGGGTGGTTCATCCTTTCTGGAGAATTGTGTATAATCAGTAGGATTTGCTGCAATGGTGGCAATGTTCTATCTGTGCCGTCCAGCACTGCAGCCACTAGCCACGCATGGGCACAGAGCACTTGCAATGTGGCTAGTCCCACTGAGGAACTCATTTTTTAATTTAATTTAAATTGATTTAAACTTAAGTCGCCCCATGTAGCTGATGGTTATGGTAATGGATGGGCAGCTCCAGAGCAGGGGTTCTCAAGCTCTAGCATGAATCAGAATCACCTGGGGGTTTGTGAAAACACACATATCCGGACCCCACACCAGAGGTTCTGATCCAGTATGTCTGCGTGAGGCCCACGAATGTGCATTTCTCGCAAGTTCCCAGGAGATGCTGCTGGTCCAGGGACTAGATTTGAGAACTCCTGGGCTAGAACAGTGTGTCCAAATGTAAAAGGCAAGCACCCTTTTTTTTTTTTTTTTTTTTTTTTGCGGTACGCGGGCCTCTCACTCTTGTGGCCTCTCCCGTTGCAGAGCACAGGCTCCGGACACGCAGGCCCAGCGGCCATGGCTCACGGGCCCAGCCGCTCCACAGCATGTGGGATCCTCCTGGACCGGGGCACGAACCCGTGTCCCCTGCATCAGCAGGCGGACTCTCAACCACTGCACCACCAGGGAAGCCCAGCAAGCACCTTTTGATGGGGCAATACCATCTCTAGGAGTCTGTCCCATGGAAACAATAGGACATGTGGGCAAGGTGGCCACTCAAGGCTGTCCCTTGTGCTATTATCTGTAATCTCCGTTAGGGACAAC
Source organism: Lagenorhynchus albirostris (assembly GCF_949774975.1). NCBI lineage: Eukaryota > Metazoa > Chordata > Mammalia > Artiodactyla > Delphinidae > Lagenorhynchus > Lagenorhynchus albirostris. The sequence continues at coordinate 79,641,030 of NC_083108.1, forward strand.
CTACATGTCTACCGGTTGGGGATCGGTTAAGTAAACGATGGTACATTTACATTGTGGGGGGGAAAGGGTCTCAAATTAAAATATGGTTTAGGGCTTCCCTGGTGGCACAGTGGCTGGGAGTCTTCCTGCCAATGCAGGGGACACAGGTTTGAGCCCTGGTCCCAGAAGAGCCCACATGCCACGGAGCAGCTAGGCCCATGTGCTGAAAGTGCTGCGCCTGCGCTCTGGAGCCCGTGAGCCAAAACTACTGAGCCCACGTGCCACAACTACTGAAGCCTGCGTGCATAGAGCCCGTGCTCTGCAACAAGAGAAGCCACTGCAATGAGAAGCCCACGCACCCCAACGAAGACCCAATGCAGCCAAAAATAAATTAATTAAATTTTTTAAATATATGGTTTAAATGCAGATTCCTGGCTTATTCTCAGAGAATCTAGGTTTGTAGGTATGGGATAGGGCCTGGGGAATCTGTTCTTTTACGAAGAATTTTGTGATACTACCACAGAGCATCTAGGGTCTCCAGAAGCCACTGAAAAGAACATAGAAGATGTTGGGCAGTATCTATGATGAATTGTTGAAGAAAAAAGTTTATTAAACAGCACGAACTATCTAGTATACACCCAGTACTATAAGTGGGCATCTAGGGGAGTGTGTGTGTGTATGTGTGTGTGTGTGCGCGCACGGACACATGCTTAAGTGCACACTGCCTTCGTAAAGCAATGTCACCAAAATATTTATTGGCAGTGTCTCTGAGTGGTGATATTTTGGTGACCTGTACTTTTTCCTTATATTTTTCTGAATTACATTTTCCCACAGGCATATCTACTTGCACACGGCCCCACATTCAGGAAACAGTGACATTGCAAAAGGAAGGGCTCCCCTCAGTCTCCCCTGAGCACAGGGACCTCAGAGGAAAGAGTAATGAATTCCCAGAGGAGGTGACATCTGTCAGGACTAATGAGCGGTATTGCATCAGAAGAAAAGTGGGAGGGGCGGGGAATAGCATGAGGAAAGCCTCAGAGGAGGGAAATGCAGGGGGAAGCTGGGACTGGCAGCTGATGAGAGTGTCTTGGGGGTCATGATGGGAGCTGAGCATGCAGGGGCAGGTTGAAGCCAAATTTTGAAGGGACTGGAGTGTCACACTAAGGAGTTTAGACTCTCTCCTGTGCAGACAGTTACAAAGGCTGGTTATGTGTGTTCTGCGGAGCAAGTAGTCCAGGGAGCCAATTAAGTTTGGGAAATTATGGATTCAACAAGGTAAATAGTTTCTTTACTGTAGGATTTGTCAGAGCCTTTATTATGCTCATATATATCAACTCTCTCCAAGATTAGTTTACCATCTCTCCTCAATTCTGTGAAGCTGTTGATTAACAGGGGTCAGCCAGCTTTTAAGGCAAAAGGCCAGATTGTCGATATTTTGGGCTTTGCAGCCCACATATGGTCTGTCTTGCATACTTTGTTTCCTTACAACCCTTTAAAAATGTGAAACCATTCTTGGCTCATGGACTGTACAAAAACAGGCCAAAGGGCATATCTGGCTGTGGCTATAGTTTACTGAACTCTGGATTATAAGACATACCATGGATTTTAAATGTCACTTATTGGGGGTGAGGGGACATGAACACATTAAGTGTATGTATCAACTGGAAGACAAATACCAATTTCAGGAAGGTTAAAATGTAGGGGGGAAAACACTGGGGGAATATAGTATTTCCTAAACTTTTTTGACTTGAAGCCCTTTTTTCTGCAGAGTATCTCAAGGAGTGTTCCAAGGAACCCGCTTTGGGGAAGGCTGCTGTGGGAGCAGGTGGGCCCCTGGCCTGGGGAAGAAGAGGTGCCCTGACCTGGATTCTCTCAGTCTTCTTGTGCATCATCTTGATGTCATTGTTGAGCTCTGTGACATACATGAACTGAGCAAAATTCTTCTCCTCCTTGGCCAGAAACTCCTCGATGAGCTGATTCAGGTTGCCATTCTTTGTCAGCTTCAGCAGCAGGAGGTGAGCCACCTCATAGCTCTCAAAACTCTCACCCTTGTTCTTCTTCCCATGCTTCTTTGCCTTGAGAGCTAGAAAAGGAAGAACTGGCAACCATGAGTCTGAAAGGGAAGCCGCTCAGAGTAGTGCCCAGCGGAGGGATGTGCTCCATAGCATTATCATTGTGCCCTGGGGAGGGGGCTAGACTTTCCCATGAGATGGAGTGGGAGCTTCCCTCCTTAGCCACTTCACGAATATCTAATTGATTGTCTACTATGTTCCAGACACTGTGCTGGGCTCCATAGCTACAAAATCACTGCTCCACAGAGCTTTTAGTGGAGGAATCAGCCACAAAGAGAAAAGAAAAAGAGATAGCCAAGTAAACAGAAAAAGAAATCCAATAATTACCATTGTGGCCCAGGCAATGGAGGAGATGTAGTAGGTGCTGTGATGGGGTAGCTGCGTGGCCAGGGAAGGAGGTGACGTGAGCAGGATGAAGGCCGGGGAAGCCCTCTTGGCAGAGGGCCTTAAGCAGTCTCAGGGCTTGGCAGATTCAAGGCATTAGAACAAAGAAAGTTCTCCAAGCCTTGCTCCCCAGCCTGATGCCTGCAATAGCCCCACCTCTCCTGAATCCAGCCTTGTCTCTCTGATTTGGCCTCCACATGGCAATCGGAAGGATCTTTCTAGATCTTCCTAGGCACATCTGGCCACGTGACCCCTTTTCATGTGTGGCTCCCTATTGTCCCTGGGATGAAGCTGAAGTTTCTCGGCATAATTTAAGATCTGATCCCCTCTAACCCTCAGTGCCTGGTCACTATCAGACTCAGTCACTAGTCTGCCTAAATCTTCTGATAGCTTCCCACCACACTTAGAATCAACGTGAGCTCCCTGTGCAGCCTATAAGGGCCTGTGTGGTCTGGCTCCTCCTCACCCCTCCAATTTCATCTCCTACCACTCTCCTGTTGGCATCAACTCACTCCAGCCACACTGGCCTCCTCTCTGTTCTAGAAATATGCCTACCTCACTCCCACCTCAGGGCCTTTACACCTGCAATTCCTTCTTCCTGGGATGTGCTTCTCCCAGTCTTCCATGTGGCTGGTTCTCTCCTATCATTCAAGTCTCTGCCCAAACAGCACCTCCTCCAAGAGGCCCACCCTGACCACCCTAGATAAAGCAGCCCCTGGTTACTCTCTGTCAATTATCCTGTTTTGTTTTCTTCATCATGCTCATGGGTTCCCGAGAGATCAGATTAACTTTTGCCGATTTGCCAATTTGTCATCTCCCCTGACAGAAGTTCAGCTCCAGAAGGACAGGACCTCTGTCTTACTCCCCACCGTCTCCCAACACGTAGCCCAGGTCCTGGCACATGGTCAGTCCTGCAGGAGTGGCCTCTGCCTGTTTCTCCAGCTTTGCGTCTACACTCCAGTTAACACGTTCCTGCCTCTGGGCCTTTGTCTCTGCCTGGATTCCTCACCCTTGCACAACTGGACTCTTTTCATCCTTTAGATCACAGTCTGAACAGCCCCTCCTTGTCCATCCTATCCAAGAGAGGTCTCCCTGTTACTTTTCCATCTCAGTCCCTTGTTTTCTTCCTTCAAAGGTTCTATCACAACCTGAAGTGTTTGTATTTGTCTATTTGCTTGTTTTTTTGTGTGCCTCCATATCTAAAACATAAGCTCCGTGACATCAAGGACTAACACTGTCTTGATCACTGCTCTGTCTCTGGTCCCCAACATGGTGCCTGTTTCAGGATAGGTGATCATTAAAATTTGTTGGAAGACCAAGAATGCAATGGTTGGATGGATGAAGGAAGGAGTCAACTGATCATGAAGAACTTACCCCTGCCGTGTCACAGGAACAGGAGGAGCCTGGAGGCTGGGAGACCCAGCAGAAGCTGCTAGAGGAGATGTGATGAGAAAGATGACAAGGCTGAGGCAGTGAGAAGAGGAAGGATGGACGCACAAGTCAACTGGAGTGGCAGTGAATGGGAGAACTCCTATTGACTGCACAGTTCGGGTCTTGGATGCCTAGTGGAATCTTGAGGCTGCTCAGTGGATTAGGAGAGAGAAGAGGAGAGTAGTAGGACCTCAGGCTTTGGGGGGCAGACACACTTGGGATGGGGTCCTGGATCTGTTACTTACATTGCAGAGGACCTTGGCTATATCCATGTATCCTCTCTCAGCTGCACTGCCCTCATATGTCAACTGGGGGTGTTAATAATAATGTCTGCCTCTTGGAGATGTTGTGAAGGCTAAATGGAAGCCATGCATGCCAAGCATAGAGAATGGAAGCTGGCATAAGCCAGTGGCTCAGTAAATGGATGGGTGGGTGGATGGAGGATGGAAGGATGGATGGATAAAGGATGGAAGATGGATGGGTGGATGGATGGATGGATAGATGGAGGATGGAAGGATGGATGGATGGATGGATGGACAGAAGGTCCAAAAGGTGGTTTTTGTAATGTTAGAGAGTAAGAGATGGGATTTCTCAGAAAAACACTTCCAGCCATACAGTTGCAAATAAGGTAGGAAGGGACAGAAGGGGCTGAAAGAAAAAAAACAAATGCAGCTGCACAGGGGGCTCTCCCTTCAATCTGTTGAGGAGAGAGTTAACATAGCAGACCTGAGACTGCTCTCCTTAGAAAGGCCTGCTTGCAAGGTTGGCCCTTGGCCTTCATCTGGGAACTTAAATGGTGAACAGCTCCCTACACTGATATAAAACTTTCCTAAACGGTAAGTGTGGCTCCTGAGCCCAGACTGTAAGGACAGTGTGCTTTATGCCTAACACCTGCCTTCCTGCTGGGAAGCTGGAATTTTGGTATGTGCTGGGGAGAGGGTGCCTACGTGACCAGCCTCCAGTAAGAATCTTGGGCACCAAGTCTCTAATGAGCTCCCTAAGCAGACGACTCTTCATATGTGTTGTCACAATTAGATGCTGGAGGAATTAAGCATGCCCTGTGTGACTCCACTGGGAGAAGATCCTGGAAGCTTGTGCCTGGTTTCCTCTGGACTTCGCCCCACGCACCTTTTCTCTTTGCTGATTTTTCTTTGTGTCCCTACATCATAGCCATGTTTGCTGAGTCTTGTGAGTCCTCTTTGAGAATCACCCAGCCCGGGGGTGGTCTTGGGGACCTCTGACACACAAGCTCCTCCTCTAAACAATGGAAGGAGAGCCACAGGGTGAGGACACATCCTACAGGTTATGGGTGGCAGATAAAACCCAAGGCATCCAGTTAAATTTGAATCTCAGACAAACAATATATATTTTTTCCTTTGGCCACACTGCACAGCACGCAGGATCTTAGTTTCCCAACCAGGGATCGAACCCCTGCCCCCTGCAGTGGAAGCACAGGGTCTTAGCCATGGGACCACCAGGGTAGTCCTGACACAAATGATATATTTTTAACAGTATAAATATGTCCCAATTGTAGATAAACCACAAATAAGTTTTTAGTATAAGTATGTCTCAAATACTACATGAGACTAAAATTTTATTCATTGTTTATGTGAAATTTAAATTTAATGGCATCTTGTATTTTTATTTGCTAAATTTGGCAAACCTACTACAAGGAGACTCGGGCACCTTCAGTTGAGAGAGAGAGAGAGAGAGAGAGAGAGAGAGAGAGAGAGAAAAGAGGACACCTGGAAAGCATTACCTTCTTCCTTTTTGGACTGCTCCTCAAACTCGATCATTCAGCTTGATGAGTAGGAAGGATGTGAGCTTGGTTTCATGATCATAGAGACGCTCCAACTCTCGGATCTCCAGGTTGTACTGAGAGATGTCCTTCTGCTGGCGGTCCTTCATGGCAGCCATTCGAGCCATGGCTTCCAGCCTGGGCGAGGGGGGCACGACAGAGTCTGAGTGTCCGGAGGCGCCATCCTTCTCCTCCCCTCTCCCTACCAGTCCAGACAGACTTCCTGACTGGTCAATGACCATCACTCCTTTTAATCATGGAGGTTTCTGGGAGTAGAGGAACAACTTTCCTCACCTGAATGACAGCAGTTGACAGCTCTAGACCACCCTCAGGAAATGATTTTCTATCATCATCATCATCACCACCACCATCACCACCATCATCATGATCATCATCACCATCAGCAACATCATCACCAGCAGCATCACCACCACCATCATGATCTTCACCACCATCACCACCACCACCACCATCAGTATCATCATTACCATCAGCAGTATCACCACCATCAGCATCATCACACATCACCATTATCACTAGTACCATCATCATCACCACTTGTCAAGTACTATGTCCCAGCCACTCGCTTATATACACATATTATTTAATCCTCACTACCACCTGAAGGGGTCCTCCAACAATGTAGTAGTGATGGAGCCAGGGTTCAAACCCAGATCTCTCTGACTCCAAAATCTGCACTCTTCACCACTAAACTGCATGCTTTTTGCCCCTCTAGGTGTGAAGCCGGGAGACAGCCCAGACTGAGAGGGACCCCTAGGACTAGAGGCAGGGACACCTGGGGGAGATGGTACAGCATAGGGGTTTGAGTCTCAACTCCACCACATCTGCCATTTATTTGGATCTCAGGTAAGTATTTTGGCATCTCTAAGCCTCCATTTTCTGGTCTGTAAAATGAGGATAATAACTCCTAGGGCTGTTGTGAAGGTTGAAATACTACCCAGAGCATCTAGCATCATGCTTGGCTGACACACAATCAGCACTCAGAGTTATTATGATGATGATTTCAGGTTCCTCAACACATAAGCACAGTGGGTAGAGGTGGCCCAGAGTAGGAAGCTCAGCAGGGGGCTGAGACATCTTTGCCCCCAGGGTCTCTCCCCCAGCCCACCTCTGCTCATAGGCCTGCGCAGACTGCTCGATGGCCATATTCATTGTTTTCTTCTGCATCAACAAGCGCCGATGAATCTGCTCATAGATGTTGTCATAAGCAGCCTTCTCATACTGTAGGTCCTCAGTCTCCTTCCGGAGCTTTGCATTGGTGGTCAGCATCTTGTCAAAGTGTACAGTGACCTGCAAAGAGGGCTCTGCTTCAAAATAAGGCTCACTCCTGGGGCATGAGACAAGCTTCCAGAAGGCAGCCAGAGGGTTGAAGGGTCTTCCCCTCACCTCCCACCCCAGGCCCACAGAACAATGGTTGGAGTGCTGCCTGGCCTGTGTGCACACCATCGTTCACCTTATCCCGACTCAACCAATGAGATGAGTATGTTCTGCTAATGGCTTCATAGACATCATTCTTCCCTCTTAGCAAAGGGAGGCAGAGTTGTTTGCAGAGTTTTGTTTGTTTGTTTGTTTTCTGGTCACGTTGCAGCACGTGGGATCTTAGTTCCCCGACCAGGGATAGAATCCGTGCCCTCTACAGTGGAAGCATGGAGTCCTAACCACTGGACCACCAGGGAATTCCCCCAGAGAACACCTTACGTACGAGATGCAAACGGGTTTCCAAAACGTGGATCCGTTTTTGCAGTTTCTGGGGGTTATTGGCCTCCTGTATTTTTGAGAAGATCTGTCTTTGGTTTATATATATATTTTTCCATCTGAATAATCTGAAAAGAAAAAGAGAAAGAGAGAGAGAGAGAAAACGCAGCTGTGTTAACATCTGTATGGGTACAAATGTGACAGTTCACTAACTCAAGTGTGGTAAAACAAAAACTGCAATGTTCTTTCTTTTCCCATGAATGGAATTTTAATTCTCTCTTGGGTGTATGCTCAACTCAACTTAACCTTAGCCAGTTTGGGGCAAAATGAGGCAACTTAGGGTTTTTACTCTCACCCGTGCATGTAAATTTCACTTACCTGTGGGCGAAAATTTCACCTGGCCCTAAAGCCACGGTTTCCAGCAGAAATGGCATTATTCCCCCAAGAAGCCTTCTGTAACCTTTGTTTTTTGTTTTGTTTTGTTTTGTTTTTTTGCTCTTGCAATGATAAGGATGCTAGTGGCACTTAATGGCAGGTCATGAGATGTCACATACCCTGCAACATGTAAGACAGCACCAAACATCCAAGAATTGTCCTCCACCCCTTTTGACTTTCCAGTGCCCCTCAGGATATTAGGCAGGTGAAGAACCTCTCTATAATTTTCTGTACCTAGAATCAAACTGTCTTTTACATATACACACACAGTATTTTTCATTAGGTTTTAATAGACACTTAATTATCCAGGAATGTAGTCACTGTATAAATCAAGAGAATGTTCGTTGATTTGTTTGGAACTTTACCAAGAGTTGGCCACCATTTTGGAAATCATGACACCAGCACAACCTGGATCATCATCTTTGAGTTGTGGATACAACAAGTCCAAATCGGTCTGCAGTGTGGAATCTTCAGTGATTCTGCATATCAATAATACTGGCCTCTGACTATATCTTTTAGACCAGCGGTCTGCAAACTAAGGCCCTGGGCCAAATCTGCCCCATTGCCTGTTTTTTGTTTGTTTGTTTGTTTTTTAATATTTATTTATTTATTTTGGTTGCACTGGGTCTTACTTGCAGCACGTGGGATCTTCATTGCGGCATGCAAGATCTTTTTTTTTTTTTTTAGCTACAGCATGTAGACTCTTAGGTGTGGCATGCATGCAGGATCTAGTTCCCCAACCAGGGATCGAACCCAGGCCCCCTGCATTGGGAGCGCAGGGTCTTACCCAATGGACCACCAGGGAAGCTCCCCACTGCCTGTTTTCATAAATAAAGTTTTATTGGCACACAGCCATGCCCATTCTTTGCATTGTCTATGGCTGCTTTCATACTATGAAGGCAGAGTGGAGTAGTGTGGCCCACGAAGCCAAAATATTTACTATCAGGGCCTCTGCGGAGCAATTTGCTGGCCCCGGTCTCGATAAGTCAGGCCAAAACATGCACGTATCGAAATACATATAATTTTAGTATAAGTAGCTTTCCTTTATTTTTCCTTTGCATTATAGTTATGGCATCATATTGATTTAAAAGAAGAAGGATAAAGGATTATATCATCTATGAATTTCACTTCAGGATTGTAAAGGAGGTATTACCAAACATTGGCTGTTAAAAAGGGGCATTGGCAGTTGAGTGACTCATAATTTCAAGTGTCAACAACTAAAAATGATTAAGTTCAATTAGGTTCAGGTCTTGCTAAAAACATACTTTCCTTGGGAATTCCCTGGTGGTCAGTGGTTAGGACTCCTCCCTTTCACTGCTGAGAGCCCGGGTTCAATCCCTGGTGGAAGAACTAAGATCCCACAAGCTGTGCGGTGTGGCCAAAAAATAAAAAATAAAATAAAATGAAGCATTTTAAAAAACATATGCTTTCCTCACAAGAATTTACTCTCTCTGCCTTTATGGGCACAGATCTCAGTAGCCTTCCTTCAGGGGCAGCAGCTTGTATCAATTAGAAACACATGCAACTACAAATTACAGAAAGCCCAACTAACAATGGTTTAAACAAATTATGGTTTATCTTTCTCTCATAATACACTGCTGGCTTAAGTTCAGTAACTCAAGGAGGTAAAAATAAGATCTCTGTAATTCACCTGGCTTCTCCCTCAAAAGATGGCTGCCATTGCACCAGCCTTCACACAGTTATGTTCCAGGGAGGAAAGTAGAGGAAGCAATATGGATGAAGGGTACGACCTATACCTGGAAAGCAAAACTTTCCCAGACACCCCTAACAGATGTCCCCTTACATTTCATTGTCTACCTTTAGGTGCAAGGGAAAATGGGAAATGTAGCTTTTTAGCTGGGCACATGCTCACCCTGAATAAAGTCAGGGATCTGTTAGAGAGGAAAACATAAAGAATGGCAGTGTCACCCACAACACTATGTAGTTACAGTTGCTTCAAGGAAATTCAGGCCCAATATTGCCAGATCTTCCAGTTTTTTTTAAAAGAGAAGCCAGATATCTGAATTTTTACATGAAATCTCCTGATTTTTAACATGTTAGGCCAAAGCCTTCATGTTGTCAGGCTCAGCCTGTTCTGAAGGCCACTGGTCTACTCATACATTTAGGGTCATGGAAGACCCACAGAAAAGTGATGAAAGATGGTTTTTAGGCAGCAAGAGATGCTTAACGGAAGACAGAAGAATGTTCCAGAACCAGGAGGCTGGCAGAGGTGACAACAGCCAGAACTGTACTGTGGTGGACATGGTGGGTGGTTAACCCATCGTGGGTGTTCTGGGAAAGAATACCCATCCCACCCCAGAAGACTGATCCAAGCCAAGCATGGTAACTCTAATCACTCTTCTTATGATTTATTTATTCAGGGATGGGCAAGACTAAACCATTTGGAGCCTCTGGCTGTCTGGTAGGGAAGCATCTGGAAAAAGTTTCCTCATTCCTAAGAGAGTCATAGGAAGAGATGGTCTGTCTTCTCCTGACGGTATTGTTCCATTTGGATGTGGTCCCTGGAACTGCTGCTGCTGTCTTGCCCCCAAAGGACAAAGACAAATACCTTGATAACCTAATTGAGCTGCTGAATCAACCAACCCTGAAGCTTGCATTATCTTTATACTTCCTGTTATATGAGATAAAAACATTTTCTTATTGCCAGTAATCTACTTAGGGAAGGTGGGCTCTGCCTCCAAACCCAAGGGATAAATCATCATTGGTCTAAACTAGGGGTTGGGAAACTTTATCTTAAAGGGCTAAATAGTAAATATTTTAGGCTTCAAGGACGAAGAGATTAGTATGTAGGTACTCACATAACCATTTAAAAAGTAAACATTTAAGATGTAAAAACCATTCTTTGCTGGAGGGCCATAAACAAACAGACCAGATTTGGTGCTTGCACTGTAATCTGCTGCCCCTGGTCTACCCCAAAGCAATTACAGAAATTCCATTTCCCTTTGGCCCGTGATTGGCCAAGGAATGGGCATATACCCTAGCCCTGGCCAATCAGAGAAAATCTGCTGGAGGAATTTTGTAAAATATTCTCCCTCTCATAAGAAGAGAATATCATGTACAAAAACTTCCCATCCTTTCTTCCTATTTTTGAATGCAGTTATATGAGACATTATACTAGCTAAGCTTTGGCAGCCATCTTGTGACCATGAGGGGAAGGCTGGTCAAGAGAGTCATAGAGAAAAAGAAGAACCCATCATTGTAGAGCTGCTAAACCATCCCTGGGATGGCCTATTTCTAGTCAGACATCATATTAAATGAAAGAAACAAACCTCTGTTCTCCCAGTTGCTTCCAGTCAAGAATTCTATTATCAATACTTGCAGCCCAACACATTCTCAAGCAAAAGATCAGGCACCAAGGGAACCATTGGGTCTCACACAAAACTGGTAAGGTATATGAATGCTGTTTATGATTGATATTAGCCAGGCTTTGGACGTTAGCTGGAACACACACACACACTCCCCCACAAACTCCCTCACAGCAAAAACAAATTACTTCATCAGTACTGACAAAGTCAGATTCAAGTCAAGTCAGGTTCCTATTCTACTCCGTTCTCCTCTCCTGTTCTATGCACAAGGCAGCATCCTCAACACAAACCCCCTCCAGCTCTCTTATGAAATAAAACAAATGACTTGTTTTGATATATGGGAGGGCAGCATCCTCCACCATATATTAGGTGTGGCATCACATGCTCTGAAAGGATGCCTGCCCTAGCCTGAGTTGACCCCCAGAGTCCTAGGGCTCCACCTACTTGCCAAAGGAAGCTGTGGCATCAGCTCTTGTGATTAAATTCAGAGCTGTATTCCCTTTGGCACCTTTATGTCAGACGCTGCTTTTGTGATGCTGAAAGTAATTAGGCTTCAGCCCAATGGGAGACATTAGCCAAGGCTGTGGCTGATGGGGAAATACGTTGCCTACACTAGATGCTCAGCAGGAAGGCATCAGCTTATTAATTATTTTGTGAGGCTAAGCAGGGCCCAGTGATATCCTCACCTCCAGTGACCCCTTGAAAGGACAAAGCTCTGGGCATTGTGTGGTGGACACAGCAGGAGGGGATTCTGGGAGCTGCCTGCGCTGAGATGGAATTAGACCAAGTGGGTTTTTGTGTTGGGCAGTGAGTGCCGTACTCTTTGGAGGATTCCAAAACTAGGTTGCCTTTTCTAATGTTTCTGAGAATCCACATCCCCATTTTTCTTCTTCACTTTTATTGCCTCCTTTCTCATACATTCATATGTTTGTTCACTCATTCATTCATTCACTCATTCATCCGTTTTATTAAGCCCCTGCTTGGTGCCAGACAACAGGGGTATGATGGTAACCAAGACAGAGTGGTCCCTGCCCTCAGGGAACCTACAATCTAGGACTGGAAACAAGCCAGGAAGCATGATGAGCCCTAGGAGAGAGGAGATAGATGGTAATTTGCACACACACAGTAGGGGCATGTAGCAGAGAAAGATGAGGGGACAACTATCTTGCAGAAACAGCATTTGAGCTGAGACGCAAAGGATGAATAAGACTCCCCCAAGCAGAGAGGATGGGGAACATCACTCCAGGCAGGGGGAACAGCATGTGCAAAGGTCTGGAGGTGAGAGACAGCACTGTGGATCCATGAAGGCAGCCAGTGTGGATGGAGCACAGAGGAGAAGGAGGCAGGAGAGAAGGTGGAAGAGGCAGGAGGGGCTGAGGCAGCAGAGCCGGCAAATTACACCAGGAACTTGGGCCCTTATCACAGCAAGAGTTGGAAATTACTGAAGAGTTTGAAGCAGAAGAAAGGTGTAATGAGATTTCCAGATTCATTCAGTCAGTAAATATTTATTGAGGACCTGCTAGGTGCTGGACACTGGGATAGGAACAGGGGGTACAGTAGGGAACAAAACAGACTCACGCAGGTGACAGGTTAGGGAGACATTAGACAACGCCCATATTAAGGCATAATTACCACCGTGAAAGGTACTGTGAAGGAGGTGCCATGGGGTGACATGAAAGAGGATAGAGGGTGCGCTGGGATCTTCTATTTGCCCCCCAATATCTACTCTCCACCCTGCTCTGTGCCCCAGGAAGCTAACCGGGAAGGATCCACAATGGCTTCCTTGTAGTTGGGGTCAGAGGTGAGAAGAAAGAGAGGTTGCGGTATTTACTCCAGGTTCCAGAATGCCCTACTCGTCCGAGTACCCTACAGAGTGTGCTATTTGTTCCTGGCCAAGAAACTAACACCAGGGGCATATACTTTAAACCAGAGAGAGGGCATAGAGAAGGCCTCCCTGAGAAAGTCACCTTCAGGCTGAGACATAAAGATAAGCAACTAGGGTAAGGCAGTGTGGGGAGCATGTGCAAAGGCCCTGAGGTGAGAAAAGGCTCAGCATTATTTGAAAGAAAGAAAGAAGTCTTTTGCAGCTGGAGTGTGAAGAGTTAAGGAAGAAATGACATGGGATGAGCCTAGAGGGGTAGGCAGGGTCTTTCAAACGATACTAAGGGATTAACACTGTATAGCAAATGTCTCTAGCTCTTTGCTTTCTGGATCCATGAGGGTTGCACTTCCTAGGCCCTTTTGTGAATGGGTAGAGTTGACTATTTTGGGTCAAGATAGTCTACCAAACTACGGGTTTGGTAGACTATCTTGAGCCAATGAGTCATGAGCAGAAGTGACACATGTCACTGGAGCATTCAACTGCCAGTGTGAGAGCCTTGGGACTCACTTTTTTCTACCACAGTACCTGGCAATGTTCAAGATGGGGCTATCCCATTAGCCTGGCCCCAGGATGAGAGGATATAGGAGCCCCTAGCCAATCCACGATAGACATAAACCATGAATGGGAAAGAAACCTTTGTTGTTTTAAACCACTGAGTTGGGGAGAGGGAATTTTGTTACTGCAGCATAACCTAACCTCTCCTGACTGATACAGTAAGGATTGGGGCATTTAGTCTTACTGTAATGGGGAGGCAGTGGAGACCACAGTGAGGAAATGGATCAATTGAGCTGAGAGATCAGGGGTTACAATGGTGGTGGAGACAGTGACCACAGTCACGTTTAGAAAAGCCAACGGTGGGGATATGGTGGGGAGTACACCTCCTGCACTCCTTCCCCTTGCTCGGTGTTCTGGTTAACCCTTTAAGAGAAAGACCACACCTTCTCATCCAGTTCAGCCAACAGCACTTTCATCGATTTAATCAGGGCCTCATAGTCCTCCTTGGTTTGCAGCAGGAAACACAGCTCCATGTAGTTTTTCTCATTCAGATCCAAGTTCCTGGAGGACTTGATGAGATTCAAAAGCAGGGTGATCTCATCCTGCTCCTCCTGCAGGGTCTTGATTTCCCTGCTGTTGGGAAAGCAGCATGTGATTAACCCTGAACCCCTGAGTTTGCCTGGATCAGACACTCCAGGCCCCTTGGTCCTGAAAGGAGACTCAGAGGGGTACTTCCCACCCCAGCAAGTGGAAGAGACTCACCCAAAGTCTCCAACCCAGGTCCAGAACTCAGATGTCCTTTGACCCAGTTCACTGCAACTTCCACTGCTCCACCCTTCTCTGAGCTGCATTTTTTTTTTTTTTTACTCCTCAGAACAATTTGCAGCTGTGCCTGTCAAAACCCATTACCTAGTCATGGTGAGAGCCCCCAAGTTCTCTTTTGCCAGCAGCTCACTGACATCTGTCTGATTTTGCAGACTTTCTTTTCCGGCTTTACAGCCAGTTATCTCTGGTAATAAGAGGCAAGCCCATGAGGCAGGATCTTTCAATTGTGCATCAACACAGAGCTGCACAGGAACCTCTAACCCCCACCAACTTTTCTACTCAGGGGCTACTGATTTATGAAATTGGCTGACATGAGTCTCCTTCTCTTCCTCTGTCTGCTCTGGAGAAGAGAGGGTGTCGGGGACGTGAGCAACCAGGGATTTCTAAAAGAGAAAAGAAGACTCAGGCGACTGCACGGCAACTGAGCAACAGGAAATGGTACAGAGGCCGAGTTTCTGGCAAAGTCTGGGCAGCCTATTCCTGCTGCTCAGTGCGGTTTGCAGACTAGCTGCCTCAGTGCCCTTTGGAAGCTTGGAGAAATGCAGCAGCTCAGGTCTCAATCCAGGACCTACTGGATCAGAATCTGCTTTGTAACAAGATCCTCAAGTGACCTGTATGCACTTTAAAGTTTTGGAAGCGCCACTCTAGAACAGCAAAGAATGTTCAAGGGCGGGGTCTGCAAAGCTTTTTCTATAAAGGGCCAAAGAGTAAATACTTTAGGTTTTGCAGGCCAGAGGGTCTCTGTTGCAACTACTCAACAAAGCAATCATAGGCAACACAAAAATGAAGAGGCGTGGCTGTGTGCCAATAAAACTTTATTTACAAAAACAGGCAGCCACTCAGACTTGGCCCATTGGCCACCGTTTGCTGAATGATGTTCTAAAGCAGCGCTGTCCAGTAGACCATTCTGCAGTGATGCAAACGTCCTCTAGCTGCGCTGTCTGACAGCATCCATCAGGCATGTGTGGCTATTGAGCCCTTGAAACGTGGCTGGTGCAACTGAAGAAGTGAATTTCTAATTTTATTTATTTATAAATTGCAAATGTAAATAGCCACAAGTTGCTAACAAAGACTGGAGTGCATGCCCAGTTCTAGAGCATCTTGTCTTCTTAACCTGGCCCTTGGGACTTTTCTCCCCCTAAGCCCCTCTCGGGAGGGGTCTTTGCTAAGGTGCAGAGAAAAGAGAGAGAGAGAGCGGATAGTAGGTCAGAGTTAGGCTTTCGGGGGTGCAGTGAGGTCGGAAAAGCAAAAGGAAGGTTTGTCCGTCTTTAGGCAGGGCTAGGACTGCAGTGAGGGGAGTGAGGTGCCCCAAAATTTAAGGAGGTCTTCATTTTCAGGGTGGTATAGGTGCAGGGTCTGCGCTGGGGAAAAGCACCTCCTTAAATATTACGCTCACTAAGCACCTCACTCACCTCACTCCAGGTCTCTTCCACTCTCCTCCCCTTCAGTTCCACCACAGTGAAACCAGATCAAATGGATCGGGGTAGAGTGAGATGCAGAAGGGTAAGTAAGATTCAAGAAAAACTGAAACCACATCAAGAAGTAGGCATTTCCTGATGCCCACCAAGGGTAGGCTGTGAATCAGGGTCACCGGCACAGATGTGCAGGTTGTGGACTGCACAGCCCAAGGGAGCACCATCTGCTTGAAAACATATCATTGATTTGTTGATTTACTCCACTTTTCTGTGAGACACTTTGTCGTTTTAACAAAATCCCTACATAATGACAATGTTTCCAGCAGATGGCAGTAAAGGGTCTTTGAGAAAGGGTGCCTTTTTCTAATTCACGTAATGATCCCATATGGACTAGCAGTGGCTCTGAGTGAACCAATCCATGGAAAATCTAAAGAACCCCTTTTCCCTATCCTCTGAACTTCACACATCATCTAACAGTAAAATTTTCTTTCTAACAATAGGCAGTTACTGCCTGTATAAACATTATGAATGTGGTTAAGGAATCTCATTTCTCTGGACGGAATCTAAGAATGCTTGTTTAATGTTTGTTTATTCAACCTCAGGGAACACCTTTCTGTTGCCCAAAGAAACTATACACACCATAATTTCTAGGGCAACTCAATTTCAGATATTCAGGCCTGCAGATCCCATAATAACGCACAAGCAGGAAACGTCCTTTGGGGTATCCACCGACTGGTGATTTCCCCTTCTCTGGGAACTCCCCACCTTTACTGCTAGAACTGCTGGGGATACCCATAGCTATTTTTTGTCCTATGGCTCAGCCCCCACCAGGCCACAGCTGAATGGGCCAGAAGTAGACACCAGATCCAAGCTAAGCCAATCAGATTCTCCCTCTCCTGGGAATTTTGGGATTGGAATTGACTAAGAACAGTCTCTCTGTGTGGCCTTTGTTCGCTCAAGAATTGGAGGCAGCCATCTCCCACCAGCCACCGCTGAGATTCAGAGAGGAAAGAACAAAACCCATGTGTTGAAAGAAACAGGAACCAGAATCACTTTCTTCTTTGGGTCCTTCACTGAGACATGGGTGCGCTGCTCCCCTTGGAGTCCCTGAGACACCCTGAACTCTGAGAATAAATCTCCTCTCCCCACTGAAGCTATCCCAAGTGGGTCCCTGCCCCAGACCCCATCAGAAGGCAAGCCCCATGAAACCAAACCCAAAATTTTCTCCAAGTTCACTCAGTACAGAACTCTGAGCATCACTTACTGCTGGTTTGTGATCTTCTGCTGGGAGCAGAAGTTAAAGGACTTCCGACTGTCCACCATCTTCCGGAACTGCTGCCTCAGCTTCCGAAGCTCTGCCTCGGCCAGCTGCTCTTTGGTCTTCTCCGAAGGTTCCTGGGAATTTTCAGGGTCTTTTCTTCTGTGCTTCTTTTGAGTGAGACAGGGTGAGTGTTAAGCAACAGGTTAGGTGACTAGAAAAGCCCACATTTCAGCTTAAGGGTGGAGGGCAAGAAGAGTGCTTGGGGCAGGGCTGGAGTAGGAAGACCACCCTTGGGTGATGTCAACTGCTTAGGTGTTACATGGAAAACCCACCCTGGGTTGCCAGGGTGGAGAGGAAGCTGGACCTCATTACTGCATACTGAAGAGGTGGCCTTGCTGTGTGACCTTGGGTGAGTCACTTAACATCTCTGAGTCTCCAGTCTCTCATCTATAAAATGGGCACACATAGATTTGTTGTCAGGATTAGTTGAGTTAATACTTGTACAGAGGACCGCACAATGCCTGACCCCACAGTAAGCCCTCTGTATGTAGGAGCTGCTGTTACCCACCGTCCGCATCTTGAAGGAATTGTGCTTTCGCTCTCCTCAGACATTGTATCCAGGGAGGTCAAAGCTAGCAAGTGCTCCTTTCTCTCTCTGCGATACCTGTCCACAGTGGCGAAAGGAAGAGAACTTGTGAGCCACCCCTGCTGGTGGTGCAGGACCCGGCAGCACCCTCTCCCTTCCCCACCTCCCGCAGACCTTCCTCCTCCCACAGCTTGGCACACGAGGAGGACACGGCAGATGGCTGCCCGGGTGTGAGAAGAGGCTTTTTTTTTTTTTAAAGCAATGTTTGCCTGAAACCTGTTCCTCTCATGATTTATTATTAGGAGCCAGGCAGATGGTTCTGGCATGTCAGTTACCCTCTTGCTCCTTGTGTTCCCAAAGAAGAGGGGCAAGATGGCATCAGGGCAGTGTCTCCTCTGCCCTGATGGGGTTACATCGAAATTCGCCCAGTTTCAGCTGTGGGGACACTCCCCCCCCGCTTTTAAAGCAGGAGCCAGTAGTACTGAGAGACATTAGGTATTCAAAGAAGGCGACAATGCTAACCCTCTGAGCCCTATGGGGCTGTAAGATCCACTGCACCCCAACTCCCAGGCTTTAGGAGCTAGATTCTTAAACAAGAAACTTCTAGCTTTGCCACCCACTGAGGGGTCCTACAGTGCAGTGGTTTAAAGCATTGCTGTGTCAACCATCAGATCTCAGCAAAAATTCCTCCTTGGCCACTTGTTAAGTTTGAGCAAGTCATTTCAGTTCTCTGGGCCTTGGTTTCCTCATCTGGAAAATAGGAGAAATTCTAGAAGCCACTTCACAGGTTGTTCAGCATGTAAGGCACTAAGCCTGGCACAAGGTAAGTCCTCAGTAAACGGTGGCTGTTACGATGTGGTGCGATATGGGTCTTTTCATAGGATGAAGGTTCAGCATAAAAAATATTTATGTGTGGGCTTCCCTGGTGGCACAGTGGTTGAGAGTCCGCCTGCCAATGCAGGGGACACGGGTTCGTGCCCCGATCTGGAAAGATCCCACATGCCATAGAGCGGCTGGGCCCGTGAGCCATGGCCACAGAGCCTGCGCGTCCGGAGCCTGTGCTCCGCAACGGGAGAGGCCACAACAGTGAGAGGCCCGCGTACCACCAAAAAAAAAAAAAAAAAAAAATTATGTGGGCTTACGGGGCATCCAGCATTCCTCTGTCTCCTGGTAGCAATACCTGGAATTTCCAGTGGGAAGCCACTCCCTCCCTTACTCCTGGTCATTTTTTGCGCCCCTGAGGTTGACCCTACTCCATCAACTTCTGGATTGCAACCTATGACTCTGGATGGGTCAATCAGAGTGCCAGATCCCTAGCCAATCTGCATAATTCCAGCCCCCTGGCCTGAGTGATCAGTTCAGGAATGGGCACATGACCTTACCTAGTCCAAGCAGAGTGAATAGTGGAATTTAAGCTTGCACACACAGGAAGAGAGAAACTCTGTTTCCTGCTGCACTTTAACCTATGTGAATGAGGTTGGGAGTGGCTGGCAGCCATCTTGCCTCTTCAGGGAGCCTGAGAATAAAGCTATCACTGAGGACAGAAGACAAAATTAAGAGAAATTGAACCATAGGGGAATCATCTGAGCCCCTGGATATAGCCAAGCCTGAAGATACCTCTGGGTCATGTCCAATTACATGAACCAACATATTCTCCTAAAGCAATCCGAGATGAGTTTTCTGTCACTTGCAACCAAATGAGTTCTCATGCCTGAAGTACCTAGATCTCTTTAGTATAAAAACTAAGCCCCTACTGTGTGCTAAATATTGTAGGGAATTCAGGGATAAGTTAACCTTCAAGGTGGTATGAACCCTGCCCAGGGCAAAATAGTGGAAAAGGCTGCAAAAAGGAGATGATTTTCAATTTGGGTTTTGAAGGATTAATAGGAGTTCACCATGCAGAGAAGAAAAGTGGGGAAGGAATTTGGGGTAAAGAGAACTGCCTGGGCAAAGGCTGAGAAGCAAGTGAATAAAAGGAGTGTTCAGAGACTGATGTGTGGTCTAGTGTAGGCGGCAGTACCCACTGGGAAGTGACTGGCCAAGAGGTCTGGAAAAGCCAAGATGTTCCTTAAAAGCAGGGATGTAAGAAGATCAGCCTGTAAGAGACGAGTTAATCGCCTTCCAACAGTCACTTCTCCTTCATGAAGGGTTGTTGCTAAGGTAGTTGCCTAGCCAGGGGTTACACTTCCCAGCTCCTCCTGAATCCAGGCAGAGCTACGAATTCTCACCCATGGAATGTGAGCAGAGAGGTGTGTCACTTCCAGACCATGACTTTTTAAGAAGTGGATGTGACATTTCCATCCTCTCTTCCCAATCTGACATCTATGTGAGGCGCAGCCATAGATGGGCAGAGCCACAAGACAGGTCTCTTAAATCAACTTGTGGAAGAAGTCACCTGCCAACCACGAAATCCTCATTGGACTGTTACAAAAAAGAGAAATTAATTTCTGTTGTGTTAAGCCAATGAAATGAGGGGGCATCTTTGCTACAGCAACTAGTATGACTCTAAGAACGCTCTGACTTCTTCTTTCCTAACAGGACTCTGAGCTTATCCCTCCTCAATCTGCCCAGTTCCAGAGGATGAATCATGATTGGTTCCCACTAATCATAGTAACCCATTTCCCTTTGTCAATGATTGGTTGAAAGATGAACATGTGACTCAGATCTAGCCAAAGAGACATAAGGAGATGTCTATTCCTATTCCTTTGTGATAAAAAGAGCTTGTCCATGTTCCCCTCTCTTTTGCTTTTGGAAATTATTGTGAAGGTTACAATGGTTGGTGCTGGAGCAACCATCCTGTGACCAGGAGGAGAAATATCACTGTCACACTAAAGAGAACAAAGAAGAAATATGGGGGGAAATTTAGGGCCTCACTGACACTTTGCCACTGCCCCATCCTTGGAACCGCCTACCCTAGGCTTCTCGTTAAGTGAAATAACTAAGTGTCACTATTGTTTAAGGCACCCTTATCAAGTATTTTGTTCATTGCAGCCTAGATCATTCCTGCCCTACATGATCCACTATCTTGAAAATGATTCTCAATCTGCTGGGTGATAAGAATATAGTGGCTGAGACTGTAAGACCTCTGGCGTTTCCCTAATATGTTCTAGAGGGTTTCTAGAGGGTTTGAGGACGAACTGATTTTTGGTAAATCATATTTGAAGGAAAATATCTAATGTTGGAAAATTCCCACAGGCAGGGAAGTGGAATAAAGACTATGGTTCCATAGCTTGATTATTTCTGGAAGAGCCCTCAAGGTACGGGTAGAGGCTATGGCAGGATTTATTAGACTGATAAGGTTTGGGCAAAGAATACTCACTTTAGGACCTCTTTCAATTCTAGAATTTTGTGCAGCTCCGATTTCACATCGTGCAGAAGCTTTTCTATGTTTAAGGGTTCTTTTGATCCTAAGTGGATCTGTAATGCACCCTTCTAAAAGCATGACTAAATAAAGTATACTTGAAATTCACTGACAATGTGATTTCTCTCTCTGATCCTCAGTCTCCTCATCTATAGAAATGGGGATGCTCACCCCCACACTCAGCATAAAATAATGTATATAAAGCTCTTAGCACAGTGCCTAGCACATGACAGGTGTCTGATGAATGTAACTTGTCTGTGAATCAGGATTTTTCAAGTGTCAGTTTATCTTGCCCTTGAGTTAACTGGTTGTGTTGTGTGTTTTTCCCCAGGAGCTGGAGGCTCCGTCAACGCCTACCTTTTCGCTGATACATACACACACCCACAACCAGGCTCCCCCTGGGATACCGGCTTTTCTCCGGCTTCCAGACACCAACACAAGTTTTTCCCTTTCTGTGCTCTGTGGGCTGGACCCACTCTGTTCCCTGGGAACAGATCGACCCCCATTCTCACAGCTGGGCCTTCAGAGAGCACCTGCAGGGTGTCCTGGGCCCTGGCACACCACCCTCTTAGTCAGGGGTCTCAAACTTGAGGCCCACAGGACAAATTCAACCTGCCTTCAGTTCTTTTTAGCAGGCAGTGTTTTAAGATGTGAATATGGGTCATGCACTCACACTCCTGGCTGCAGGCTCCATTCCTCCCCATTGCCTAACTCCTCCTCCCCCCAATTCCCACATTTCCTGTAACTGCCTGGAGCCAGCAGGAATTTGAGTCTGTGGTTCCTGGGAGGAATCTCAAAGCTGCCCATCTGTGTGCACTGGAAAGTGCTAAGAGATCTAGAGGTCCAGGTCAGGGAGCATCACAAACATGCCTCCTGCTCCCCGGACCTCAGTCTATCCACTACAGTATCTGTAGTCCTGGGCACATGATAAGCTCTTAGCAAATGCTATTTAAATGAATAAAGTCTCCTCCCAGGTGGGAGAAGACTTTATTGTCTAATATTTAATTAGCTGGGGTAGAGGAGGCTGGATCCTTCTCTGCTGCTGAATTTTAACAATCTGACCTTAAAAGAAAATCCTGACCCCTGAAGGGCAGGGCCCCTGGGACAGGCCACTATGTGGGTTATAAATTCCAAGTCTGAGAGAGGAGGATCCTGTAAAAAAAATGAAGCCAAGGCTGCATGCATAACATGGTTTAAACATGTGCTTGGAGCACTAATCAAGCAGAGGTGCAGAAACACCCACAGATTTTTAAAAATTGGGATCGTTACAGGGGGAAATGGAAGTTTGTTGTACTTTCCTTGGAGTTATTTTACACACTGTAATTTATTTACGTTTAATTCATGGGGGCCAAGATATTTTCCAGGTTTAGGGGCAGCTAAACGTCCGAAGGGGAGAGGGGTAGCCGCCACGTCTTTGCTTTCCTCAGCAGGGGGAGCTGTGGAGCAGCAGGCGCGGCTGCGCGCGCAGTGAAACTTACCAGGGACGCCCTGCAGGACAGCTCCCACCGCGTGTCCAACGGCCACTGGAGCTGCGTGTCCGACGGCGCCGGGAGGACTGATTGCTGTGCGGCTGCGCTGAGCCAACCCCCATTCTCACGTCCGGGCGTTCTCGGAACCCCGGAACGGGCGCCTTTGTGACTCGCACAGACGGGGCGTTTTCCCCTGGAAGGTGCTAAGAGGGTCCAGGGCCCTTAAGAGAGGACCAGAGCAGCTGGTGAGAGGAAAGTTGTTTTTTTTTGGGGGGGGGGGCGGGGGAGGACGACAGACTCCTCAACGACCCCTCTTCCCCCGCGGCGACCCCTCACCAGACTAGCCACTAACCCTCACGCCACTAACTTCTTAACTCAATTACCGCTCTCTTTCCCTGACTCGGCCACTCACACTGCCATACAATCACCATTCCATCTCCTCTCTCATTCACCCGCATGTCCTCTCACTGTCTCCCTACTCCCCATCTCACACTCACCCGTACTTACAGCAACCCTGCTGGGTACATACACTACAAAGGAACCCAGATCTCTCTCTCTCTCTCTCTCTCTCTTTTTTTTAATAAATTTATTTATTTTTGGCTGTGGCTGCTTGGGTCTTTGTTGCTGCCCGCCGGCTTTCTCTAGTTGTGGCGAGCGGGGGCTACTCTTCGTTGTGGTGCGTGGGCTTCTCATTGCGGTGGCTTCTCTTGCTGTGGAGCACAGGCTGTAGGTACACGGGCTTCAGTAGTTGTGGTGCATGGGCTTCGGTAGTTGTGGCACATGGGCTCAGTAGTTGTGGCTCACGGGCTCTAGAGCGCAGGGTCAGTACCTGTGGCTCACGGGCTTAGTTGCTCCGCGGCATGTGGGATCTTCCCGGACATGGCCTCGAACCCGTGTCCCCTGCATTGGCAGCCAGGTTCTTAACCACTGCACCACCAGAGAAGTCCAGAACTCAGATCTTTCTGCTCTGCAAAAAAAGAAAGAACTTGAGACAAATAACCACGGGTGCAGAGGAATCTGTCCATTAATTTTCTTTAGGAGCACCCACCCCACGCTCTGTGAGCTTGACATGGGCACCCCAGTCTGACCCAGATCACCTGTGACTCCTGGCATGAGCATTTTTCACTGGCCTAACCGCATTTGATGGTTTAAAGATAGACATTTTTTCATACAAATGGCCCTGAAACATAAGCCAACCACTTCCTCTGGGGCTAAACTCAAGAAGCAGCCACATTACTGAAGGGAAATGATTAGGGGTACTGGTTTTCTAGGGTAATTTTGATGCCTGTGATTTCCACCTTACCTCCAACCCCTTGAGTGAACTATAGCTCAGTCTTACTAAGTTCTCCATTCTCTTATACCTAAACTCTTGGGACAAGATGTGTTTTAGAAGTTACTGTGTTTTTGGTTTCAGAAAGGTGATATGGTGCACAAGGAAGCATGTTGCCCCTGATGTTGCTGGCAGCCATGTTGTAACCATGAGGGAAGTTAGTGGGACATTATATTTTACTAATGGGATTTGGGCAACATGTCAAAATCAAACACATTAACATTTCTGCAAGAAAACATGAATATTAATGAAAAGTAGAATAAATAATGATCATAGCAGCTTCATGTCAGGCCTTGATGATTCACACAAAATGTTTTGGGACAAGTGTTGCCAGCCTCATTTTACAGATGAAGAGGGAATTCCCTGGTAGTCCAGTGGTTAGGACTCCATGCTTCCACTGCCGGGAGCACGGGTTCAATCCTTGGTCAGGGAACTAAGGTCCCACACGCCATGCATTGCGGCCAAAAAAAAAAAAAAAAAGATTGTTTTCAATACAGATGAGGAAACTGAGGCTTGAGAAAATAGAGTGACTTTTGCAGTAAGTGGGAGATTCAGGATTTGAACCCAGGGCTGTCTCTAGAGACCCATGCTTTATCACAATTCTGAGTGAAAACACAGCTCCAAACCTGAGAAGTTCTTCTGGAAGCTGATATCTACCATCTATATGATATTTAAAGGGCTGCTCTAGCCCTCAGTTCCATATATAGCCCAATGACTCATAATTTCAAGTGTCAACGACTGAAAAATGATTAAGTTCAATTAGGTTCAGGACTTGTTAAAAATAGGCTTTCCTCAGAAGAATTTACTCTCTGCTTTTATGGGCACAGATTTCAGCAGCCTCCATGCAGAGAAGTGCAAGGCTTTTTAAATTAAAACATGCCAGAATCAATTCTGCTAAAGGGATCTTCAGCTCCATCAGCGGGGCTTGGAGCAGAGTGAGATGCCAGCTTGCCAAAACGATGAGCTAGCGGTGGGAAATGTTGACGACAGCTGAGTCTACAGAACGGAGGAGAAAATCAGAATCGGGATACGGAGGGGCTGGGCAAAGGCATTTCGCCGCAGACCAGGAAGTTGATTGTCCAAGTGAGTCTTTGACAACAAGGATCAGAAACCCACCTGAAATAACTCAAAATGGTTTTATTTTTGGCTCTCCAGCATCTGTTCCCCCTTCCTCCTTCCCAACAGATCCCAATTTGTTCAGGTAACCATCCCTCTCCCATTCAGCCTACATGGCCAAAAGAAATTGATTTTCACACACATCTCCAGGATAGCTCTCAATTACTCTTAGCCCATCACAGCCATCCCATCCTCCTTGCCAATGATTGGACCTGGAACCTAATTTTAAATCAATCTGTGCATAGCATTCTCTTGGAGACTGCAACTGGTCCAGGAATAGGCACATAATTGACAATGGCCTAATCAGACAGAAAGAAAGGACTTACAGTCCAGAGCTGGAAAGATGCTTTTTTCTAGCTCCATGGATGAGAACAAGGAAGCATGTTGCCCCTATTGTTGCTGGCAGCCCTCTTGTAACCATAAGGGAAAGCAATGTGAGAGCAAAGCCAACACATTATGGAGGGAGGAGCCTAGACAGAATTGCAGAACAGTGTAGCTGGAACTGTAATCATACCATACCTGAAATCCACCTTGGTTCCGCACCTCTTGTTAAAGGAATTAATACATTTTCTTATTGTTTAAGCCAGTCTGGATTCCCATTACTTGCAGCCAAAAGCATGCTAAATTATATGAATATCATGGTTATTGCATGTAAGCTGGAGGAAGATCCCAGTTTAAAAGAAATCAGGGCTTCCCTGGTGGCGCAGTGGTTGAGAGTCTGCCTGCCGATGCAGGGGACACGGGCTCATGCCCCCGTCTGGGAAGATCCCACATGCCGCAGAGCGGCTGGGCCCATGAGCCATGGCCGCTGAGCCTGCGCGTCCGGAGCCTGTGCTCCGCAATGGGAGAGGCCACAACAGTGAGAGGCCCGTGTACCGCAAAAAAAAAAAAAAAAAAAAGAACTAAAAAAAATCAATCTTTGTCTTCTTAATCTCAACTTCCCAGGAAAGAGAACCCAATTTGGCCAGTCTAGATTTTATGTCCACTGTTGGCACAATAACAAGAGCCAGGGGGCTGCTATCAGGTGGCACAATGGCCCCTCCACAGGGACTGTGAAAATAATTCTCAAAAAAGGGGAGGGCAGAGTCATATAATGGAGAGAACACTGGGCAAGGTGTTAAGATATCCAGGTTCTAGTCCTAGTTCTGCCACTGATGTGCTGCATGCTCTTAGGAAAGTCAGTTGACCTCTCTGAGCCTTAATTTCTTCAGACTGCCAGGGCCAAGTTGAGAATTTTAAAGCCTGAAAACATTGTAAAGTATTTCATCCCACCTATGGCATTGAAAATAAAAACAGTACTGATCCATAAGATAAGGGTCAGGTAGTCTGACAGGATTCTGACTTCTGCCATAATGCTTTTTCAAATGAAATAACAAACCGTTTGGGGGAAAAAATACTTTTGGGTGTCCCTACTTCACTGGGGCCCTCGGTACTGCTTTCTTTTGTTTTTGGGTAACTCAGCAAAGGCTACCCACCCCAGCCCAGCCCTGCCGAGTGGCCTAATCTCCATGTTGGTGGCATGTGGTGTCACCAAATCCTTCTTTCTGCTATGGCTGACTGGACAAGAACCCCTCACCCAGGTTAGACAAATCAGAGCTTCTTTCCCAGAAAACAGAATTTGGACAAAAAATTCCTTGAGAAACAAAAGACTTATTAATAGGTATGGGGTACAAGAGCCAAGAGATTGTGTGAAGTCAGGGCTGGAGCAGCTATTTTTCCCCAAGTATATGCACTGCTCAGAGGCTGACCACACACAAAGCCCTTCCATCACATCTTCCTTGCTAATAAAACCCTGATTTGTGTTCCAGAATTGAGTGGAGAGCACTGAATCTCATAGAAAGTGAGCCCACTGAAATATTGGGGTGGCCAATGAGATGTGAGGGGAAGTCCGCTTGGGGGATCTGGGAACAGATCCAAATGTTGGCTGAACCTCCAGTGCACGGAGGTGTGAGCTGAAGTGCCTGGGCCCTGGGGCGGGGGGGATTTGAGTTCAGTTCCTGCTACAGAGCTGCAAACCCACCCAGGAATCCGGACTGCCTAATTGCCTGCAATAATCTCCATGTCTGCCTACAGCAGCTTCTGTCATTTGCAATCAAAAACATCATATACCAAGAGAGCAGGCATTGTTGGTATTTAGAGTTTCAGATTCCTCCCTAATGGGATCCAGAACTGGCCCCCTCCTGGCTACCTTCTACTGAAGCCAGAGTCACCAATTACAATCTCAGTGGCTGACTTTTGAGATAAGAAGTGATAAGGAATCTGTATATCCTTCAGAAAGTAATGTAGCCTCATACAGCAAGAGCAATAAACATGTTTACACCCTTCAACCCAGGAAACCTAAATCTGGAGATTCATCCTAAGAAAACAAGTCAATGACAAAAATTAATAAATAAATAAAAAATCCGAAGACACAAAGATGCCCATTGTAACATTATCTCTACAGGAGAATGAGCCTGTGCTATTTGGGAGTCAGAATCCAGGCTCTCTGGTGGAGGGGAGCTGGGCAGTGATAACTGGAAGGAGACTCAGGGGGCTTCCTGGGTGCTAGGAATGTTCTGTTTCTTGATCTGGTTACATGGATAAGCTCTCTTGTGAAAATTCATCAAGCTGTGCACTTCTGACATGTCCCTTTTATATATGTATATCGTTTTTCAATAAAACAGCTCTCTACAAAGAAAAGAAGGATTTTTTTTTTTTTTTTTTTTTTTTTTTTTTGCCAAGTGGCTTGCAGCATCTCAGTTCCTGGAGCAGGGATTGAACCCAGGCCACAGCAATAAAAACGTCAAGTCCTAACCACTAGACCACCAGGGAACTCCCAAGAGAAGGATTTTTTAAGTAACTTGTGGCAGATCTATGAATGGGGGACATTCTGGAGTACTGAAAAGTAGTTATACAAAAATAACCATATCTTTTGGGCATCTGCATAATACAACTGTATTGTTTCGCCCACCCCACCCCAATTCATTCTCCAGCCTCCTCTGCCTGCCCTGTGTTTCCCAGAAATCAGTAGTATGGCCCACATCACCCATGGGCTCCCTTGCCCTCCAGCTTCTGACTGGGTGTAGCCAATGGGAAGGACCAGCAGGAGATCAGAAGGCAGGGGGAGAGAGAGGTGGGACATTTCTTTCAAACTCCCTCCTTCAATATCATGTCCCTGCTGGCGGCTACACACCTCCACAACTACAGCCTCTGTCTAGATGCCTTCCCCAGCTCCTGCCCTCGCTGGGCTTCGGTCACACTAGTTCCTTCCCCTGCTTCTCCCTGCCTTTACTGTGGTAATGGCTTCCCTCTGTTGCTTATCTCTCAGTGCCTCTACCTCCCTTCTCTGATCCCCTAAACCTGCCCACGCTCTGAGAACAGTCCCTTCTCTAAGGCCCCTTGAGCATCTGAACTGGATTCAGTTTTCTTCCAGGGCCCTGACTGTTGCAGCCCCTCGCCCACCTTCCCCTGTGACAAGCAAGTGACCTTCCTGGATTCAGTGCTGCAGAGACTCTGCCCTCCAGAGGGGATGGGAGCCAGGCTGGGAGTGTAGCCAGCATTAATTTCAATTTGGCACCAGGAGCGGTGCCAAATGCTTCCGTCTTTTTGAAAAAGCAAATAACTGGGCTCTTCCCCCTCCCCATATGTGCTATCATGCTCTCCCTACCATGGTCTCACCCCTGTGGGTGAGGCAATGAGCAGGTAGAGCACACTGAACTAGGAGAGAGAGGGAGAGGGAAAGAGAAGACTCTGGATGCCATTATATTACCCTGGTGCCCCAAGCAGTAGTACACACCCACCGTGCCACTCAACTGCTCTAAGGAAAGATAGTCTCTTGTCTGACCACCTCTTCAAGGGGAAACTGATGCTTCACTGTGGCAGACCCTGCCATTTGCCTCCCCAATATCTACTCTCTCCTTCCTTCCTTTTCTTACTTTTATTGCGGATACAGCTCCCCTTGAATTGGAGCTGGCCTTGTGACTTGCTTTGACCCCTAGAATGCTGCAGAAGTGATGCTATGCCACTTCCAGGCATAGGGCTTAAGAAGGCCTGTTAGCCTCCACTTTTGCCCTGGAAGCCAGTCACCGTGAAAGACACTTCATTACTCAGAGACCACCATGCTGTGAGGAACCCCAAGTAGCCACATAAAGAGGCCACGTGGAAGAGCACCAAGGCCCTAGACATGTGAGTGAAGCTTTCTTGGATCTTCCATCCTGGCTCAGCTGCCAGCTGAATGCATTTCAGTGGATGGCCCCAACCAAGACCATGTGGGACAGAAAAACCCCCCAGCTGTACTCATGTCAACCCACAGAAGTGTAAGAAATAATAACTTGTTGTTTTAAGCCACTAAGTTTTGGCATGGTTGGTTACACAGCAATAGATAACTGAAATACCTTTCCATCTCATTGGGACCATGTTCTGTGGGGCTTTGATGCCTGGAGCTGAGTCAGCTTCTTGGGATTATATGGAGCCACGTCACCAACATGCTGAACAGAAAAAAGGCAAAAGAGAGAAAAGGTCTGGGTCCTGGATGATACTGTTGAGTTGACAAACTAAAGCTGGAAGCTTCCTCCTCAAGACTTTTTGTTATGTCAGAATTAAACATCTTATTTCTTAAGCCTCTATTAATCAGTTCTTTTGTTACTGGCTGCTGAACTCACGCCAACTGAAATAATAGATTGGTTTCAAATATTGAGCAATATGATACTTGTAAGGCTCTGTAGTAAGCATATCTGTTTATTCTGATGCCTTGACATCTCGGGGCCTTGCTGACACTAGAAAGGACTGCCCCTCTCAAGATTAGCTAATTCCTAGAGAGAGCAAACAACTCCCCTGGGAGTGTGCCTTTCCCCTGCAAACCAACCAATCCAAAGCCCACACCCCAACCATCTACTTTATCAAGCTCTTAGCTCCAGGCCAATATCCCCCTGCCTTAATCGCCCCAGGGCCAGGTACCAGACAACTGGGGAAGGAACCTGCACCCTAGAGCCTGTTATAAGTAATCAAATGAGCCAATCCTAAACCTTCTCAGCCTGCTTACTCTGCCTTGCACGTTTCTTCCTGCAGAAACTACAGTAAAACCTCCTGCCTACGTTTTCCCCTCACTCCCTCTGCCTCCTGACTGACCCTGGTTCTTCCCCATGTACCTTTCCCTACACTGTGAAATAATAGAAAATATATATATTGGTCTCTGCCCCTGGTTCCTGGCACAGAGTTTCTAAAACCCTTGGAATTTCCTAAGTGATAAGAGCATTAAGAACATCTTTTGCCCTAATATTTGATCTCGATCCCAGTTCCTGACACAGATTTCCTAAATTCTTTGGAATTTCCTGGGTGAGAGGTGTGTCTTTTGTTCAAATGAGGTGATTTGTGGTGGGCTTTTTTGGTGATTTGTGGTGGGCTTTTGGGGTCTGGTCACCAGAATAACCAAGCCATAATTAGAAGCTTGGAATTTTCAGCCTGCCCCGCCCCCCCATTCTCCAGAGAGAGGAGAGGGCCTGAAAATGGAGTTAACGATCAATCGTGCCTATGTGATGAAGCCTCCATAAAAATCCCCAAAGTATGGAGTTCGAAAAGCTTCCAGGCTGGTGAACATGTGGAGGTGCTGGGAGGGTGATGTGCTCTCAGAGAGGGCATGGAAGCTCTGCATCCCTCCCCCCATACCTTGCTCTATGCATCCCCATCTGGCTGTTCCTGAGTTATATCCTTTATTATATAATAAACTGGTGGACGTAAGTCAGTGTTTCCCTGAATTCTGTGAGCTGTTCTAGCAAATAATCGAATCTAAGGGGGAGGAGGTCATGGGAACCTCTGATGTATAGTCAAGCTGGACAGAAGTTGTGGGTAACCTGAGGACCTATGACTTGGCGATTGGCACCTGAAGTGGGGGGCAGTGTCATGGGGCTCCAGGTAGACGGTGTCAGAATTGAGTTAAACTGTAGGACACCCAGCTGGCATCACAGAGAATTGCATGGTGTGGGAAAAAAACTCACACATCTGGTGTCAGAAGTGTTGTGAGTGTGGTAATAGTGTGAGTAAAGAAGGAACACAGGAGAAGTGAGTTCTTTTTAAACATCTGTGTCTGCTGTGCCTATTTCTAGGGATGTGAGAGTATAAACTTCTTCCTTCATGGCAGTCATTTCCACCTCTGTGTGTCTTACCACACCTGATTAAAACAAATCCCAGGTACCCTTGAAATAGGCATAGTGCCTGATGCCTGGGGTGCCTGAGGGCATCAGCTGTCAATAATACTGTGCAGAAGATACAAAAGACACAGTTCAGACCACTAAGAGCTTATATTCTAACTGAGGAAATTCATGTCTGCTGGGACAAGACTCAAGTGGCTATTGCCCCAAGCACAGCCCAGTGTCCCTTGAATGTTGAGGGGTGACAGAGCCCTGGGAGAGCTCAGGCTCATGGGGTCCCAGACCCTGGACATTGTCTCCCCTCCTGGGAACGCTCTCTGGGCAGAACCTGAGCCAGGCTGGGGCTGAGCAAGGTGCTGGACGAGGAAGCTGGAGGGTGAAAACCAAGCGCCAAGGCCAGCAGTAGGACTGGCCAGAGGAGCAGGCTCCCGGGGGCAGAATCATGGGGAGTTTTCTGGATTGCTGAGCTCCAGAAGTGGGCTGCCCTGTAGAGAACCTGCAACTTTCAGTGGGAGGCAGGATTTGCCAGTTAAAGGGGCTGAGCCAGTTTAAATACCTGCTTTTCCTTGTCTGCCCTCCCCGGGGTTTCTGGAATGGGAGCAAGAAGGGACACCCCACAGAGTTCAGAAGTGAAGAATTTGGGCTTCAGTCTGACAGACTCGAGTGTAAATCTCAGCTTTGCCTCTTACAGCTCTATACCCTGAGGCAAGTCACGTCCCCTCTCTGAGCCTCTTCTCTTCTGAGAAATAGGGGTAACAACTACCTACCCATGGACTCTCTGAAAATCAGCGCTTAGGCTAGCACATAGTAAATGCACAATAACTTGCTGGTTATTATTATTCAGGAAAATCTAATTAGCGATCTGATTAGGGTTGACTGTCAGGAAGGAGAAAAGAGTATAGTTTCTCAGTCTTTCCAAGAACACACTAGTAGGCTGTACTACTGATCATAAATATTCACTGCCTATCCCGTGTTGAACTCAGATATGGTCACATGACCTACTCTGGCCAATGACATGTGGACAGAAGTGACGCATTACTTCTGGGCAGAAGCTTTAAGAGCTAGTGTGTGGTCCATCAGGCTCTCTCCCCTATGCCACTATGCCTGGCAATTTCCAGGTGGGCTGCTCCCTTAGCTTGGGTCTCAGAGTGAACTCTGTTTCATAGTATGCATGGAGTGTGTGGGTCAGGGTGGCTGACAGAAAAAAGGAAACCACAGCAGTCATTTTAACAGAGAATTAGAATGAATGCTGGAGGGCTGAAAAAGCACAGGAGAGCAACTAGGCAACACAGAGATGCTGATACAGGAAGCAGCCACTGTCCCTGGCGCCGGTGGACAAAGGGTGGAGGTTGGAGTGTCAGAACCCAGAGCCTTGGAGGAGAGGCCCCCTCAGAGCTGGGACTCAGACCTCCAAGTGGGGAGTGCTCGGCACTGCGGGGACACAAGGAGGCTGGTTCCAGGGGTGTGTGTAAAAAACCCAGGGACTGGAACCAGTAGCCACTGCCAGGATGCAGAAGTGTTGCTTGGGTGACCTTGACCTGAACAGACAACAGAAGGAAGGAGCAAGTCCCTCCTCTTTCCTCCAGGCTGTCCGGAGCCTGGAGAGCCTACCAGGAGCAGCTGACAAACCAGGAATGTGGCTAGTGGGGTCCCAGCCCCAGCATCACAGAGCAACGTATGGGAGGGCAGCTTTGGAGCTGAGAGACAGCAGCTTAATAACTAGCATGTGGAGTGAGAGTGAGAAACAAACACTTGTTTTAAGCCACTGAGTTATTGGGGCTCTTTGTCACTCAGCATAGCCTAGTCCATCCTGACTATCCTGTAGCCTAGCCCCCAGGCCTGAATCCTAAGTCCCCTCCAAGTGCAATGTGGGGCTTCCCTTCTTACTTCTTTACCTCCTCACCTGCCTTATATCAAATGTTTTCCCTTTCCAAGAGGTTCTAGAAGCCTCTAAACATTAACCCTCTGAGAGAGGCAGGACTCCTGGTCCTTTGCAAAGGGAAGAAAGAGAGGTGAAGAAACTTGTTCAAGGTCACACAGAGCATTAATTGTACTACTCAGACTTGACCCCAGGATTGCTGACTCCCAAACCTGGTTGCCTGGGGAACTTGGCATTAAAAACAACAACAACAACAACAACAACAACAGATGCCCAGACCTCAAGCCAAGATTCAGATTCAGGAAGTCTGAGAGGGTCTTGATAATGTCTGTTTAAGAACAACAATAATACATGCAAAGATTTATATAGCACTTGCTTCATACCAGGCATTACTCTAAGTGCCTTAAGTACATGAACTCATTTAATCCTCACCACAACTCTATGAGGTCTGTGTTATTCTTTTCCCATTCTACAGATGAGGAAACACAGGCACTTCTCTGTAACAACTGGGAAATTTGATGCAAGGGAATATCAGATTCTTTCAGGAATTGCAAATTGTTTGGCCCACAGTGGCCAACATTTAAAAATCAGGAGCATTCATGCAAAAGAAAATAGAGTATGCTGCTAAGAGCAGAATGCTGGAGCCAGGCTGACCAGGTTTGAAGCTAGGGTGATCAACAGTCCTGGTTCTCCCAAACTGAAGAGTTTCCTGGGAGGTGGGGTTTCTAATGTCCTGGTTTTAACCAGGATGGTTTGTCACCCTATATTCCATTTCTACCACTTGCTAGTATGTAACTTTAGGACAAAACATGTGACCCCCTCAGTTTCCCTATCTGTAAAATGGGGATAATAACAGTATCTACCTTACAACATTCAGTCAATATTTAAGGTGTTTCGAAACTGCTTGAGTGTTTGCCATTAATATGATTATTAAAACTTAGATTTCCAGGTTTAGTTCCCTATAAAGATTGGAAGATCTGACAACAAATAACCTATATTCTTATTTATCTAATTATTTAGCAAACATTATATATAGTGCTTTTTACTACATACCAGGGACTGTTCTAGGCGTTTGCAAACATTCATTCATACAGAACATCTCTATGAAGTCGGTTTTATCATTGTCCAATTTTACAGGCGAGGAAACTGTGTCACAGAGAGAGGAAGTGACTTGCCCAATGTCGTACAATGAGTAAGAGGCAGAGCCAGGATCCAAATCCAGCCCATCTGGCTCTATTCAGTGACTGTCAACTAGCACTGGGTCTTAACTGCCCCCTTGAGAAGGGCATGAACTCCCCGGATTTTCTATCTCCCTGATTTTCTATCTCCATTCCTCCCAGACCCTTTAAGCTCCGTGTTTTCTGCCCCTGCATCCCTGGGGGTCTCAACCTCAATGGCACCTTTTCTAAATGATCCCAAGGAACGGAGTTTGAGGTCACTAAGTCAGCTTTCACTTTCTGGGTCCCAGGCTTTCTCGAAAAACGTCCTCTCCTCCAAGAGATTTAGATTAATCCCCTTATCCAGTGGCTCAGGATCAGGCAGACAGTCAGGTCACCTGTTACGGCCTGGCCAGACCGGATTACCTGCCGTGACCCCAAAATTCACTCATGCACACCTGCTGCTGAGACATTTGCTGATTAATAACAGCAGGGACTTTGGGGGTGGTGTGTTTTTCACCTTCTGGGAAACTCTCTGGCTTGAACACGTGGGCCACCTGATGTCGGGCTGTAGATAAACATGCCTCTCTTAACCCCTTTTCCCCATCCCCCCAGCTACCCGCCCTGAATCTGCATCATTTGAAAGCTCCACCAGATTCCACATAACTTAATGTCCCAAAAAATAAAAGCTGATCGAGTCAATGGTCATCAAATTAAAGAATTTGAGAGCTGCCAGAATGTTCACAAATCATCCTGGTCAGGGTTGTGTGATGAACGTCTGTCGAGTTTTCCTACTTTCTTGTGGTAAGGGCATCCCAGTATCCCTTTGGAGGTTTATCCCTTGACCCCTCTCAGTCTGTGAGGTTTGGGGGGCCACCCCCATGGTGTCTGGATGCAGGTGGCCTGGATGAAGTTTGCGTTCGTCTCCCTACAGCGCGGCTCCTTCATAAAGCTACAGCTCTCACCAGATTCCAGAGCAAACTTTCCCTTCATGCCTTTGGGCACGGGCTCCCTGCTCCTGCCAGTCCCAGAAGTGTCACCACCCACTGCTGGCTCCCTTTCTCCTGCTCACAGCTGTTACAAGCCCTTCATTACTGATCAGCAGTTACCCCCATGTCCCCTGTGGGACCCTAACTGATTGGCATCCCTGCAGTTGGATACACCAGTAGCCCTTCTGACAGCTGAGCACCACTCTCCCCCCAAGTCTGTTTCCCCAGGCCCAAGAACTCATCTGCTTCCCTCTCATTGAAAATTCTACTACCATCCTCTTTCTTTTAGGGTTGCCCTTCTCACACTTAGTTTCAGAGTGGGGTTCAGTCTCCCAGCAGCCCTCAACCTCACCACTCTGAGTTACTCTCACTGCACACCAGGCACTATGCTCGGGATTTTCACAGGCATGAAAATGAGTTCATTGGCTACCTATCCCTGCAGGAAAATCCAGGTGGGGAAGTTACACACCTTTATCAATCTGCCAAAGTTCAAACTGTTATAGAGGCTGAACTGTTTTCCAGGTTTGGCAAATCGCTCGTGGGCAGGAGGTCATGCTGCTTACAGGCTTGGGCTGTGGAGCAGACAGACCTGAGCTCAAATTCCACCTCTGCCATGTGTTAGCTGTGTGACTTGGGCAAGTGACTTAACCTCTCTGGCCTCTGTTCTTTCATCCAGGCAGCCATGTCACACAACTCCAGGAGGTAGTCATTCACATTGTGGCACCAGAGGGCACAAGTTTTCACAGGCTATGGAGTGAATGCCAACCCAGGAGCCCAGCAAGGAGCAGCGCTGACAATACTACCTCCCTGGATTATTGTTGTCAGTGGACACTGTAGCAAGAGTCAGCAATCAACCCAATAACAGAAGAGGAAACTGAAGTTCAGAGAGGTTAAAAGGTATGTCCCAAGTCACACATTAAAAAGTGACTGAGTCAGGATTTGAATTCAGGTTTCTTTTCATCCAGAGCCTGTGCCCTCTCTAGCCTGCTGGCCTCCAGTTTGGATAGCTACTGTGCCACACACGTGTTCACAGCCATAGTCCACCCTTTTCCCCTCAGAGCACGGCTACCATCTCCAATGAGTTTTCTCTCAAGCGCAAATGGTGGTCTCCCCTCTCTCCTTCCCCCACCCCTGCAGAACTCCATGCAGACCCTCACTTTGTTCTTAACAGTCCCCATCTGGCCACTGGTACTTAGATCATCAAGTTGGATCCTGCGGCAGACATCACTAATCAATCCTGGAACTCTTTCCCCGCAGATCCAGGATGCAGGAGTCCAGGCAGGTAGCCATTACCCGCTGATTCTAGCGTTCTGTCAGGAAAAAAAAAAAACAAAACACATTTGCTCTTCCTTCTCGAGATTGTAATCTCCTTGAGAGCAGCAGTAGAGTCGTAATCAGCTCTGCCCACTTCCTGCCCCAAAATAGTTATAAGTTTTCATATATTAAGAACTCAGGAAAGTTTTGTGGATGGAAAAATTGTCTTTCCTTCTTATAAGCATGTGACTTTGGACAAGTACCTTCATCTTTCTAACGTCAAACGGAAATGGAAGCTCAGAAAAATGAAGGGACTTGCCCAAGGTCACACAGCTGGTAAGAAGGGGAACAACTTACATCAAATAGAGACAAGATCTTCACTATATACCATTGGAGGTGTGGATGCACGTGGAATTCTTAGCACACTGCTTGGCACTTGGTATGAGCTCGATAACACCAGACTTCTTTTGTATAAAAAGGGATTGGCTCTGTTCCGTGGCCACAGCCTTGCATAAAACTGTTCTCAAGGGCTCTCTGGCCAGAATCTTTCCTTGATAGGAGAACAAAAAAGGCCCCAGAAAGCCCAGGTTACTGGCTCACAGACTTGTGAGAATGTACACTCTGGAATACTGGGGCAGAGTAATCTTTCTAGAACCCTGGGCTGGATTCAGGAGCTGTGAGATTGTACTCTTGAGACCCCAGTTTGCCCAGCAGAGAAGCAAAGGTTGCTTCTGACATTCCCTCTGACATTCAAAGCTGTCTTCTACTGCTCCCTTCCCATGGCCCAAACCAAGTTCGTGGGCAGCAATGATCTTCCCAGCCTACTGAGCAACCCTGGGCTGCTTCACAGCTGCAGGGAAGGTGGGGACCCAGGAGGCTGGGCCTGGCTCTGAAACAGACCACAACTTCCTGCAGGACCGGCTGGTCACGGAAGGCACAACCCTTGATGGAACCTTTCTTTTTTTTTTTTTTTTTTTTTTTTTTTACGGTACGTGGGCCTCTCACTGCTGTGGCCTCTCCCGCTGCGGAGCACAGGCACCAGACGCGCAGGCTCAGCGGCCATGGCTCAGGGGCCCAGCCGCTCCGAGGCATGTGAGATCTTCCCGGACCGGGGCACGAACCCGTGTCCTCTGCATCAGCAGGCGGACTCTCAACCACTGCGCCACTAGGGAAGCCCCTCTTTTTCTCTTTCTTTTTCTTTCTTCCTCCATTCCTCCCTTTCTCCCTTCTTCCCTCCCTCCCTCCTTCCCTTTCACCTTTCTTTCTTTCCTTCCTCCCTTCCTCCCTGCCTCTTTCTTTCTCCCTTTCTTTCTTTCTTTCTATTAATTTTTATTGGCATATAGTTGCTTTACAATGTTGTATTAGTTTCTACTGCAAAATGAATCAGCTATACGTATACATATATCCCCTCTTTTTTGGATTTTCTTCCCATTTAGGTCACCACAGAGCATTGAGTAGAGCTACTGTGCTATACAGTAGTTTCTCATTAGTTATCTATTTTGTACATAGTATCAATAGTGTATATATGTCAACCACAATCTCCCAATTCCTCCCACGCTCCCTTCCCCCCTTGGTATCTGTACATCTGTTCTCTGTGTCTCTATTTCTGCTTTGCAAATAATATCATCTATACCATTTTTCTATATTTCAATATATACGTTAATATACGATATACAATATTACAATATACGATACTTGTTTTTCTCTTTCTGACTTCACTCTGTATGACAGTTTCTAGGTCCATCCACGTCTCTATAAATGATCCAATTTTGTTCCTTTTTATGGCTGAGTAATATTCCATTGTGTATATATATACCACATCTTCTTTATCCATTCCTCTGTTGATGGACATTTAGCTTGCTTCCATGTCCTGGCTACTGTAAATAGTGGTGCAATGAAAATTGCGGTGCATGTGTCTTTTTGAATTATGGGAATATGCCCAGTAGTGGGATTGCTGGGTCATATGGTAGTTCTATTTTTAGTTTTTTAAGGAACCTCCATACTGTTCTCCATAGTGGCTGTATCAATTTACTTTCCCACTAACAATGCATGAGGGTTCCCTTTTCTCCACACCCTCTCCAGCATTTGCTGTTTGTAGATTTTTTGATGATGGCCATTCTGACCTGTGTGAGGTGATACCTCATTGTAGATTTGATTTGCATTTCTCTAACAGTTAGTGATGTTGTTGAGCATCTTTTCATGTATTTGTTAGTCATCTGTATGTCTTCTTTGGAGAAACGTCTATTTAGGTCTTCTGCCCATTTTTTGATTGGGTTGTTTGCTTTTTTAATATTGAGCTGCATGAGCTGTTTGTATATTTTGGAGATTAATCCTTTGTCAGTTGCTTCGTTTGCAAATATTTTCTCCTATTCTGAGGGTTGTCTTTTTGTCTTGTTTATAGTTTCCTTTGCTGTGCAAAAGCTTTTAAGTTTAATTAGGTTCCATTTGTTTATTTTTGTTTTTATTCTCATTACTTTAGGAGGTGGATGAAAAAAGATCTTACTGCGATTTATGTCAAAGAGTGTTCTGCCTGTGTTTTCCTCTAAGAGTTTTATAGTGTCTGGTCTTACATTTAGGTCTTTAATCCACCTTGAGTTTTTTTGTGTGTATGGTGTTCAGAAGTGTTCTAATTTCATTCTTTTACATGTACCTGTCCAGTTTTCCCAGCGCTACTTATTGAAGAGGCTGTCTTTTAAAAATATGGAACGGGCTTCCCTAGTGGCACAGTGGTTAAGAATATGCTTGCCAATGCAGGAGACACAAGTTTGGGCCCTGGTCCGGGAAGATCCCACATGCCGCAGAGCAACTAAGCCCATACACCACAACTACTGAGCCTGTGCTCTAGAGCCCGCGAGCCACAACTACTGAGCCTGCATGCCACAACTACTGAAGCCTGTGCAGCTAGAGCCCATGCTCTGCAACAGGAGAAGCCACCACAATGAGAAGCCTGCACACCGCAACCAAGAGTAGCCCCTGCTCACCGCAACTAGAGAAAGCCTGTGCGCAGCAATGAAGACCCAATGCAGCCAAAAATAAACAAATTTTTTAAAAAATTAGTTCATTAAAAAAAATTTTTTTAATATGGACCGCTTCACAAATTTGCATGTCATCCTTGCACAGGGGCCATGCTAATCTTCTCCGTATCGTTCTAAATTTAGTGTATGTGCTGCTGAAGCGAGCTTGCTTTTTCTTTCTTCCCTTCTTTCTTTCTTTCTTTCTTTCTTTTCTTTCTTTCTTTCTTCCTTCCTTCCTTTCTTTCTTTCTCCCTCTCTTTCCTCCCTTCCTTCATTCCTCTCTTTCTCTCTTCCTTCCTTTCTTTCTTTTTCCCTTTCTTCCTTCCTTCCTTCCTCCCTCCCTCCCTCCCTCCCTCTCTCTCTCTCCCTTTCTTTCTTTCTTTCTTCCTCCTAAACTGCTCATAACCTGCTGATTGAAAACATGGACCCTGGAGCCATGAGTTCAAATCCTGGTTCCACCAGTTACCAGCTCTTGCCTTAGGCAAGTTGCTCAAGCTCTCTGTGCCTCAGTTTCCTCATCTATAAAGTGGGGATAATAATAGTACTGACCCTCACAGTACAGCCTCACAGTCCTTGGCCTCACAGAACCTACATCCTAGAAGGGGAGACCAGCATTAAATAAATAATTATACAATTAATTGATAATTATTCTTGCCAAAGGGCAGAGGAGTCAGGGAATGTTTCCCATGCAATTGTGGCTTGTCTATTCATCTATTATCTCTTCCACTAGCTTATAAACTCCAAGAAGCCTGGGGTCATACATTTTATTTGCTAATGTTTACCTGGCTTTGGGAGGCACCCATTAACTAGGTTTGGATCAATGGATGAATGAATAAAGTGATGTTCCACTGGAGACCAGAAGGATGAGTTGGAGTAAACCAAGTGAAGAGAGTAGATGGAAGAGCAACCTAGGCAGAGGGAACAGCATGTGCAAAGGCCCTGTGGCTGAAAGGAGGTAGGAGTGTTTGAGGAAATAAAGCCAGGACAGTATGTCTGGAGCAAGCAGAGTGACAGGGAGAGTGGGGCAGGCTGCCCAGGGCCTTGGGAGCCCCATAGTATATTTTCTCTATCAAGTGCCCAGCCAGGGCTGTAATGGGGACTGAGCTGGGGCATCAGAAAGACCTGGGTTTGGGACTTCCCTGGTGGTGCAGTCGTTAAGAATCCTCCTGCCAATGCAGGGGACACAGGTTCTATTCCTGGTCCGGGAAGATCCCACATGCCGCGGAGCAACTAAGTCCATGTGCCACGGCTACTGAGCCTGCACTCTAGAGCCCATGAGCCACAACTACTGAGCCCATGTGCCACAACTACTGAAGCCTGCAAGCCTAGAGCCTGTGCTCCGCAACAAGAAAAGCCACCGCACTGAGAAGCCCGTGCACCGCATGGAAGAGTAGCCCATGCTTTTCACAGCTAGAGAAAGCCTGCACAACAGTGAAGACCCAACACAGCCAAAAATAAATAAATAAGCTTATTTTTTAAAAAAGAAAGAAAAAGAAAAGGAAGACCTGGGTTCATATCCCAGCTTCTGCATTTTCTGACTGTGTGACAAGTCAACCTCCATGAGCCCTGGATCCTCGTTTGCAAAAGGGACATAATAATAGTAACCTATTGCCTGGGGTTTGGAAAGGATCATAGACTATAAAGCACTTAGCACAGTGCCTGGCACACAGATAGTGCTCAAGAAATGTTGCTGTGGTCATAATAATAACATCTTTATGAATGACGCAGGTCTTCTGGTTCTCTTTCACTGTCCCTGAAGCTGAGTCTTCTCCTTAAGGAGGGTCCCCATCTCCATGCCCTCCCGGGGACATAGTTGTTCCTGCTTTCCCCATGCCCTGCTCCCTCAGGCCCTCCTGGAGCTGTTCTCCTTGAAATTCCTGCAGCCAAGACTGAGGAAATGGTTCCCTTGGCTCAGGGCAGAATCTGCGCCCATGTTGCTAAGCAACCAACCCCTATCCAGATGCCAGCTGCAGCCTGGGCAGAGGGATGAGCGTCAGCACTCTGGGGAGGGCCTCCTGGGGCTCTGCCAGGACCACAGGCTGCAACCAGGACTGAGGCAGGAGAGAGCCAAGGCAGATGGTTCACTGAGAGTCAGCATACAGCAGTGGAAATCCTGAGGGGTCAAGGGCAAATCCAAATGCATTCAGACCCCAGCTCTACAATTTACCAGCTGTGCAGCCTCAATCAAGTCAGTGAACTTCTCTGAGCCTCAGCTTACTCATCTGAACAATGGAATGCAGACTTAGCTACAAATTCATCATGAGGATTACAGGGGATGATGTACATGAAAATGCCCAGCACACAGCACATACTCAAAGAGTCTTGAAATATGGATGTATATACAGGGCTGAGTCCACTAATCTTGTCACCCATCAGTGTCAATAAAATTCAAACTCCTTAGCCTACCCTTCATGGTCCTCTAAACTGATCCCCCCACTTTCTTCTGTCAACCTAGTTACCTACTAGTTCACTGTCTCTCACCCTCAGCACTACTGACTTTAAAAAAAAAAAAACAGATTTATTGGCATATAATTCCTGTATCTTACAATTCCCCCTTTTAAGGTGTACAATTCTGGGACTTCCCTGGTGGTCCAGTGGTTAAGACTCCACGCTCCCAATGCAGGGGGCCCAGGTTCAATGCCTGGTCAGGGAACTAGAACCCACATGCCTCAACCAAGAACATGTATACCGCAACTAAAGATCCTGCATGCCACCTGCAGCACCCAAGATCCCGTGTGCCGCGATTAAGGCCCGGTGCAGCCAAATAAATAAATAAAATATTTTTAAAAAGTGTACAATTCAATGCTTTTTAGTGTATTCACAGAGTTGTGCAACAATCATCATAATCAATTTTAGAATATTTACATCACCCCAAAAGAAACGCCATACCCATTAGCAGTCACTACCCAGCCCTGGCAACCACTCATCTGCTTTCTGTCTCTATGGATTTGCCTATTCCATAGGAATCATATAGTATGTGGTTTTTGTATCTGGCTTCTTTCACTTAGCATAATGTATTCAAGGATCATTCATCTTGTGGTGTGTATTAGTTCTTCATTCATCTTTACAGCTGAATAATATTCCTTTGTAGGGATAGACCATATTTTGTTTGTCCTTTCATCAGTTGATGGACATTGTGGTTGTTTCTACTTTTTGGCCATTATGAATAATGCTGCCGTGAACATTCATGTACAGGTTTTTGTGCGGACTATTGACACTTTCGGCTGGACAGTTCTTTGTTGTGGGTGCTGCCCCGTACATTGCAGGATGTTTAGAAGCATCCCTGCCTTCAATCCACCTGATGTCAGTAGTACCCAGGCCCCCAGACTGTGACAACCAAAAATGTCTCCAGATGTTGCCCACTGTTCCCTGGGGGACTCCATAACCCTGGTCAAGAGCCACTGCACCAACTGTCCCTTAGCAGTTCCGAAAGCTTGTTCCATGAGCGGAAATACTGGGAGATGATCTGAGGAAAATAACCTTCTGTGGTCAACACAGTTTAGGAAAAAACATACAGTCCACCTCCCTGCTCCTGTCCGTGGAAATTTGTGGGGCATATTAGTATTAGCATTTTCAAGGCTCC
Organism: Lagenorhynchus albirostris; assembly: GCF_949774975.1. Lineage (NCBI taxonomy): Eukaryota > Metazoa > Chordata > Mammalia > Artiodactyla > Delphinidae > Lagenorhynchus > Lagenorhynchus albirostris. The sequence goes on from NC_083108.1 coordinate 79,683,912, forward strand.
CAGGGGGTCTGCAACAGCGACAGCAGCACAAGCTGTGGGACATTATGTAACTCTACCTTTCTCAAACTGACTTGAGCAAAGGACCCTTTTCTAATCTTCACAGAACACCCATGACAGTGACTCTAGGCAATGCTTCTCGGACACCTCCTGCCCTCTGACTGCACAGGTTTGCTCACTGCTTTCTTGAACACACTTTGCACATTTTAGTCACAGCAACTCTGCTCATATCGTGTCCCCAGTGTTGCAGGAAATGTCCCCAACAGCCACTCCCCCAACTTGCTTGCTAGAGGAGCCCCAAGTTTGTTTGGGCAGCAATGTGTCCAACCTCAGGAGACAAATCATGATTAGTCAAAGCCAAATATGTCAATCCTATTTCTCTTTGCCAACAATTGGCCTAGGTGTGGACATGTGGCCAGTCCTGGCCAAATATTTTCTAGGTGGAAACTTCTAGAAAATATTTTTCTACTTGATAAAGAGCTACTCAAAAAGAAGGCTCTTGCCCACTGAGTTGCAACTTCATGCTTGGGATGCTGTCTTGCCTGAGGCACATGGAAGCCATCTTGGCAACTTGAGGGGACAAGGTTGGGGAAGAGGGCAACACGCTGACAATGATTGACCAGACAGACAAAGAAAAAATCTGGGTCCTTGATAGCACTACTGAGCTGCTGAATCGGCACTGCCCAACCCACCCTGGACTTCTTGATCTATTAAATAATGAATCCTATCAAAACTTGTAGTCAGTGCATACCCACTAATACCCCTGGAACTAGTTGGCTTTTGCTGAATAACAAAACACCCCAAAACTTAGCTGCTTTAATCAACAAACACTTAATATTTCTCATGATTCTACAAGTTGGCTGAGTAGTTCTGGCCTCGGCTGGCTCAGCTGGGACTGGAAGATCTAGCATCCTCTAGATTCACATGTCCAGCAGTTAGCTCAATGACCACGCATCCCTATTCATCCAGCAGGCTAGCCCAGCTCCTCCCCGCAGTGGTGATTGCAGGGTTCCCAGCAGCTAGAGGTAACAAATTCCAATGCACAAGTGCTTTTCAAGACTTTGTTTGCATCATGTTTGCTAGCATCCAACAGGCCAAAGCCACTCACACGGCCAAGTCCAGCTTTGAGGGCTTGAGAAATGGATTCCATCTCTTGATAGAAGAGACAGCAATGCCACAATGACAGGGGCGAGTGTACAGGGATAGGAGGGACTTGGGGCCACGTTGCAATCTCCCATACTTCTGACCTGGAAGACTTCAGCATTTAACACAGGCCTGACACATGGTGTGCTCTCAGTAAATATCTGTAGAATAAATGCATGAATTCCCTCAGCCCCCACTGTCCATGGCCTCAAATCCTCACCAGAGGCCTCTCTTCTCACTCAGATTCCACAGCAGACGGGCCACGCAGAGAAGGCCTATGGGGGTGACACGGAATTTGGCTCCTAATTCCCTCACACCAAGGTGGCACGTGTCCTGCAGTGTTACACGATGCACTCCAACAATTACAATTAGATTGGTTAAGAGCCTCACAGATATAGGTTCGAATCCTAGCTCTGCCACTGTGCTTGATATTGAAGTTGGCTCAATAAATGAAAATAGTTTAAAGAAGAAAGAAGTTCATTTCCCTCTGCTGAAAAAGTCCAGACCAGGCCTGGTTATGATGGTCAACAGTGTAAGGGACCGAGGGTCCTCCCAGTCAAATGCACCTTCAGTCGGGGCCCTACATCATGGTCCAAGATGGTGGCATTTGTTTTCCAGACAGCAGGTAAAAGAAGGACAAAGAAGCAACAGCAAAGCGAGCACATCTACATCTCTTAGGGAGAATTCTCCAGTAACCCTCACACCCTTTAGCCATAATTCAGTCACATGTCCACACCTACCCACAAAGGAGGCTGTGAAATGACCTGCTAAAAATTGGATTACTTTTACTTTAGATAAGGGAAACTTTAGAATAGATGTTGGGGGACACTCAGCAGTCTTTGCCACAGCTCTCCAGACCTCAATTTCCTCTTCTGTGAGTTGGGGGTAACAATAGTTTTGCCTCATAAGGTCCTTGTGAGAATTAATTAAGTTAATGGGTATCAAGAGCTTAGTAAATTAGCAATAGGTGTTAGTGATTATTATGATGAGTAGTAAAACATCCTGGTAGCCAATAATCAGGGAAAAAAAAGTCAGTGTTTTCTGTTCCAAGTAGGGGCGTGCCCGGGTTCAATCAGGTTCACTGATTGGGTAAATGACAGGGAGCAGCCAAGAGAAAACTTCAGGACCTGCTTTACTACCCTGGGAGCAGTCAGAGGTGAATTCGTGCCTCCCTTGGCCTCCCAGAAGCAAGCCAAAGTCCCCAGGAACAATTTGTGCTCCTAAGAGCCCAAAGGTGGCCTTTGAATTAACCCGCACAATTCATTTGCTTCTCCAACATTTTTTCAGGAGCCTGGGTGACATGGGGCCTGGCCTCCTCTGAAACGGGGCAGGGCCCAAAGATGGTAAATAAGGGTGGGGGTGAGTGGACACTACCAATGGAGGACACTCTGGGCAAGACTGGAATCCTGGGTCTTTTCAGGGGGAGTTTAGTGCTTGGGCTCTGAACTCCTTTTTTTGTTTTGTTTTGTTTCTAACATTTTTATTGGTGATTGCTTTACATTGTTGTCTTAGTTGCTGAATCAGCTATATATATACATATTTCCCCATATCCCCTCCCTCTTGCATCTCCCTCCCACCCTCCCTATCCCACCCCTCTAGGTGGTCACAAAGCACAGAGCTGATCTCCCTGTGCTATGCTGCTGCTTCCCACTAGCTAGCTATTTTACATTTGGTAGTGTATTTATGTCAGTGCCACTCTCTCACTTCGTCTCAGCTTACCCTGCCCCCTCCCCGTGTCCTCAAGTCCATTCTCTACGTCTGTGTCTTTATTCCTGTCCTGCCCCTAGGTTCTTCAAAACCATTTTTTTTTTTTAGATTCCATACATATGTGCTACCATACGGTATTTGTTTTTCTCTTTCTAACTTACTTCACTCTGTATGACAGACTGTAGGTCCATCCACCTCACTACAAATAGCTCAATTTCGTTTCTTTTTATGGCTGAGTAATATTCTATTGTATATATGTACCACATCTTCTTTATCCATTCATCTGTCAATGGACACTTAGGCTGCTTCCATGTCCTGGCTATTGTAAAGAGTGGTGCAATGAACATAGTGGTACATGACTCTTTTTGAATTATGGTTTTCTCAGGGTATGTGCCCAGTAGTGGGATTGCTGGGTCATATGGTAGTTCTATTTGTAGTTTTTTAAGGAACCTCCATACTGTTGTCCACAGTGGCTGTATCAATTTACATTCCCACCAACAGTGCAAGAGGGTTCCCTTTTCTCCACACCCTCTCCAGCATTTGTTGTTTGTAGATATTTTGATGATGGCCATTCTGACTGGTGTAAGGTGATACCTCATTGTAGTTTTGATTTGCATTTCTCTAATGATTAGTGATGTTGAGCATTCTTTCATGTGTTTGTTGGCAGTCTGTATATCTTCTTTGGAGAAATGTCTATTTAGGTCTTCTGCTCATTTTTGTATTGGGTTGTTTGTTTTTTTGATATTGAGCTGCATGAGCTGCTTGAATATTTTGGAGATTAATCTTTTGTTAGTTCCTTTGTTTGAAAATATTTTCTCCCATTCTGAGGGTTGTCTTTTCATCTTGTTTATGGTTTCCTTTGCTGTGCAAAAGCTCTTAAGTTTCATTAGGTCCCAATAGGTCCCATTAGGTCCCATCTCTTTTTATTTCCATTTCTCTAGGAGGTGGGTCAAAAAGGATCTTGCTGCGATTTATGTCATAGAGTGTTCTGCTTATGTTTTCCTCTAAGACTTTTATGGTGTCTGGCCTTACATTTAGGTCTTTAATACATTTTGAGGTTATTTTTGTGTATGGTGTTAGGGAGTGATCTAATTTCATTCTTTTACATGTAGCTATCCAGTTTTCCCAGCACCACTTATTGAAAAGGCTGTCTTTTCTCCATTGTATATTCTTGCCTCCTTCATCAAAGATAAGGTGACCATATGTGTGTGGGTTTACCTCTGGGCTTTCTATCCTGTTCCACTGATCTATATTCCTGTTTTTGTGCCAGTACCATACTGTCTTGATTACTGTAGCTTTGTAGTATGGACTGAAGTCAGGGAGCCTGATTCCTCCAGCTCCGTTTTTCTTTCTCAAGATTGCGTTGGCTATTCGGGGTCTTTTGTGTTGCCATACAAATTGTGAAATTTTTTGTTCTAGTTCTGTGAAAAATGCCATTGGTAGTTTGATAGGAATTGCATTGAATCTGTAGATTGCTTTCGGTAGTGTAGTCATTTTCACAATGTTGATTCTTCCAATCGAAGAACATGGTATATCTCTCCATCTGTTTGTATCATCTTTAATTTCTTTCATCGGTGTCATAGTTTTCTGCATAGAGGTCTTTTGTCTCCCTAGGTAGGTTTATTCCTAGGTATTTTATTCTTTTTGTTCCAATGGTAAATGGGAGTTTTTCCTTAATTTCTTTTTCAGGTTTTTCATCATTAGTGTATAGGAATGAAAGAGATTTCTGTGCATTAATTTTGTATCCTGCTACTTTACCAAATTCATTGATTAGCTGCAGTAGTTTTCTGGTAGCATCTTTAGGATTATCTATTTATAGTATCATGTCATCTGCAAAGGGTGACAGTTTTACTTCTTCTTTTCTGATTTGGATTCCTTTTATTTCTTTTTCTTCTCTGACTGCTGTGGCTAAAACTTGCAAAACTATGTTGAATAATAGTGGTGATGGGCTTCCCTGGTGGTGCAGTGGTTGAGAGTCCGCCTGCCGATGCAGGGGACACGGGTTCGTGCCCCGGTCCGGGAAGATCCCATGTGCCATGGAGCAGCTAGGCCTGTGAGCCATGGCCACTGATCCTGCGTGTCCGGAGCCTGTGCTTCGCAACGGGAGAGGCCACAACAGTGAGAGGCCCGCGTACCGCAAAAAAAAAAAAAAAAAAAAAAATAGTGGTGAGAGTGGGCAACCTTGTCTTGTTCCTGATCTTAGTGGAAATGCTTTCAGTTTTTCAACATTGAGGACGATGTTGGCTGTGGGTTTGTCATATATGGCCTTTATTATGTTGAGGAAAGTTCCCTCTATGCCTACTTTCTGCAGGGTTTTTATCATAAATGGGTGTTGAATTTTGTCAAAAGCTTTCTCTGCATCTATTGAGATGATCATATGGTTTTTCTCCTTCAATTTGTTAATATGGTGTATCACGTTGATTGATTTGCGTATATTGAAGAATCCTTGCATTCCTGGAATAAACCCCACTTGATCATGGTGTATGATACGTTTAATGTGCTGTTGGATTCTGTTTGCTAGTATTTTGTTGAGGATCTTTGCATCTATGTTCATCAGTGATATTGGCCTGTAGTTTTCTTTCTTTGTGACATCCTTGTCTGGTTTTGGTATCAGGGTGATGGTGGCCTCATAGAATGAGTTTGGGAGTGTTCCTCCCTCTGCTATATTTTGGAAGAGTCTGAGAAGGATAGGTGATAGCTCTTCTCTAAATGTTTCATAGAATTCGCCTGTGAAGCCATCTGGTCCTGGGCTTTTGCTTGTTGGAAGATTTTTAATCACAGTTTCAATTTCAGTGCTTGTGATTGGTCTGTTCATATTTTCTATTTCTTCCTGATTCAGTCTTGGCAGGTTGTGCCTTTCTAAGAATTTGTCCATTTCTTCCAGGTTGTCCATTTTATTGGCATAGAGTTGCTTGTAGTAATCTCTCATGATCTTTTGTATTTCTGCAGTGTCAGTTGTTACTTCTCCTTTTTCATTTCTAATGCTGTTGATTTGAGTCTTCTCCCTTTTCTTCTTGATGAGTCTGGCTAATGGTTTATCAATTTTGTTTATCTTCTCAAAGAACCAGCTTTTAGTTTTATTGATCTTTGCTATTGTTTCCTTCATTTCTTTTTCATTTATTTCTGATCTGATCTTTATGATTTGTTTCCTTCTGCTAATTTTGGGGGTTTTTTTGTTCTTCTTTTTCTAATTGCTTTAGGTGTAAGTTTAGGTTGTTTATTCAAGCTTTTTCTTGTTTCTTGAGGTAGGATTGTATTGCTATAAACTTCCTGCTTAGAACTGCTTTTGCTGCATCCCATAGGTTTCGGGTTGTCGTGTTTTCATTGTCATTTGTTTCTAGGTATTCTTTTATTTCCTCTTTGATTTCTTCAGTGATCTCTTGGTTATTTAGCATATTGTTTAGCCTCCATGTGTTTGTATTTTTTACAGTTATTTTTTCTGTAATTGATATCTAGTCTCATGACGTTGTGGTCGGAAAAGGTACTTAATATGATTTCAATTTTCTTCAATTTACCAAGGCTCGTTTTGTGACCCACGATATGATCTATCCTGGAGAATGTTCCATGAGCACTTGAGAAGAAAGTGTATCCTGTTGTTTATGGATGGAATGTCCTATAAATACCAATTAAGTCCATCTTGTTTAATGTATCATTTAAAGCTTGTGTTTCATTATTTATTTTCATTTTGATTGATCTGTCCATTGGTGAAATTGGGGTGTTAAAGTCCCCTACTATTATTGTGTTACTGTCGATTTCCCCTTTTATGGCTGTTAGCATTTGCCATATGTATTGAGGTGCTCCTATGTTGGGTGCATAAATATTTACAATTGTTATATCTTCTTCTTGGATCGATCCCTTGATCATTATATAGTGTCCTTCTTTGTCTCTTATAATAGTCTTTATTTTAAAGTCTATTTTGTCTGATATGAGAATTGCTACTCCAGCTTTCTTTTGGTTTCCATTTGCATGGAATATCTTTTCCCATCTCCTCACTTTCAGTCTGTATGTGTCTCTAGGTCTGAAGTGGGTCTCTTGTAGACAGCATATATACGGGTCTTATTTTTGTATCCATTCAGCCAGTCTATGTCTTTTGTATCCATTCAGCCAGTCTATGTCTTTTGCTTTGGAGCATTTAATCCATTCACATTTAAGGTAATTATCGGTATGTATGTTCCTATTACCATTTTCTTAATTGTTTTGGGTTTGTTATTGTAGGTCTTTTCCTTCTCTTGTGTTTCCTGCCTAGAGAAGTTCCTTTAGCATTTGTTGTAAAGCTGGTTTGGTGGTGTTGAATTCTCTTAGCTTTTGCTTGTCTGTAAAGGTTTTAATTTCTCCATCAAATCTGAATGAGATCCTTGCTGGGTATAGTAATCTTGGTTGTAGGTTTTTCCCTTTCATCACTTTAAATATGTCCTGCCACTCCCTTTGGGCTTGCAGAGTTTCTGCTGAAAGATCAGCTATTACCCTTATGGGGATTCCCTTGAATGCTATTTGTTGCTTTTCCCTTGCTGCTTTTAATATTTTTTCTTTGTATTTAATTTTTGACAGTTTGATTAATATGTGTCTTATCATGTTTCTCCTTGGATTTATGCTGTATGGGACCCCCTGCACTTCCTGGACTTGATTGACTATTTCCTTTCCCATATTAGGGAAGTTTTCAACTATAATCTCTTCAAATATTGTCTCAGTCCCTTTCTTTCTCTCTTCTTCTTATGGGACCACTATAATTCGAAATTTGGTGCATTTAATGTCGTCCCAGAGGTCTCTGAGACTGTCCCCAATTCTTTTCATTCTTTTTTCTTTATTCTGCTCTGCAGTAGTTATTTCTATTATTTTACCTTCCAGGTCACTTATCCATTCTTCTGCCTCAGTTATTCTGTTATTTATTCTTTCTAGAGAATTTTTAATTTCATTTATCGTGCTGTTCATCATTGTTTCATCTTTAGTTCTTCTAGGTCCTTGTTAAATGTTTCTTGTATTTTCTCCATTCTATTTCCAAGATTTGGGATCCTCTTTACTATCATTACTCTGAATTCTTTTTCAGGTAGACTGCCTATTTCCTCTTCATTTGTTTGGTCTGGTGGGGTTTTACCTTGCTCCTTCATCTGCTGCATATTTCTCTGTCTTCTCATTTTGTTTAACTTACTGTGTTTGGGGGCTCCTTTTTGCAGGCCACAGGTTTGTAGTTCCCGTTGTTTTTTGTGTCTACCCCCAGTGGGTAAGGTTGGTTCAGTGGATTGGGTAGGCTTCCTGGTGCAGGGGACTGGTGCCTGTGTTCTGGTGGACGAGGCTGTATCTTGTCTTTCTGGTGGGCAGGACCGCATCCGGTGGTGTGCTTTGGGGTGTCTGTGAACTTAGTATGATTTTAGGCAGCCTCTCTGCTAATGGTTGGGGTTGTGTTCCTGTCTTGCTAGTTGTTTGCCATGGGGTGAGCTTGCTGGTCGTTGAGTGGAGCTGGGTCTTAGCATTGAGACGGAGATCTCTGGGAGAGCTCTCACCGATTAATATTACACGGGGCCAGGAGGTTTCTGGCGGTACTGAACTTGGCTCTCCCACCTCAGAGGCTCAGGCCTGACACCTGGCTGGAGCAGCAAGACCCTGTCAGCCACACGGTGTGTGCCAGAGCGGAGATCCCAGTCATGGTGCTGCTGGTGGTCCTGTCTGGCCAGGGAACATGGTTGTTTGGCAGTTTTGACTGATTTGGGTCTCCAGTCAAAGGGCCCTACCAGTTCATTTTACCGCTTTGCTTCAGCAGGAAAGCAAATACGCAGCCTCCGTTCCTGCCCATTCAGGAGCCCGGCCAGAGGGGCTCTGAACTCGACAGGTAATCACCTTCTCAGAAGCAGGGAAAGACTTTCTTGGAAGAGGGAAGTTTTTATTTTCTGATTTCAAAATTAGCAAATTGTCTTGGATCCCAACAAACAAGTATCCAACAGGACCAGGAGTGCCCTGGAATTCCACTGGGGATTCGCTTTATACAGGATTCATTACAAGCTGGATTTATTGCAAGTGCTAAGTAGGAAAAGTCCCGGGAGTCAGTGGCAGTTGATAAGTGGGGGTCTGACCTAGTTATGGAAGACTTCCTGAAGGAAGGCACATTTGAGCTGAGATGAAGAATGGGTGTTACCGAGGCAGGAAGCATACTCCTAGCAGGTAGTAGGAGCGGGGTCGCCTGGCTGAGCCCCACTATGGGAGTGGGTGTGACTGGAGCTGAGGCTGGAGGCAGAAGGGACTGGACAAGGCAGGTCAGACACGCTGCAGGGAGGATTTTAGTCCTCATCCTTGCCATTTGGGGAAGCAAGTGGGTGATGTGATCATATCTGGAAAAAGCACATTAGCCACAGTGTAGAGGATGGATTGCAGGGGACGCAGAATTACTGAGAGGAAACCCATTAGAAATGATGGCCCTGTAAGCAATAAATTCCCAGGGATCTTACCTGGCCATCCCATGTATCCCAGAATATACCAGAGCATCCCAGGAAAAGGTACTTCCTTGAACCTAAAATACTCATACACCACACCTCCTGCCCCCCTCCCAGTCACTCTCTAGCCCCCTTCTCTGCTTTGCCTTTTTTTTTTTTTTTTTTGTGGTACGCAGGCCTCTCACTGTTGCGGCCTCTCCCGCTGTGAAGCACAGGCTCCGGACGCGCAGGCTCAGCGGACATGGCTCACGGGCCTAGCCACTCCGCAGCATGTGGGATCCTCCCGGACCGGGGCACAAACCCGTGTCCCCTGCATCGGCAGGCAGACTCTCAACCACTGCACCACCAAGGAAGCCCATGCTTTGCCTTTTTTTTTTACTTTAATTGTCATTATTTTCTCTGCTATTATATATTCATTTATTTGTTGTTTACTTGCCAGGTTTCTGTCACCCCCTCTAGCAGGTGAGCTTCACGAGGGCAGGGACCTTGTCTCCTATCTTCCTTGATATAGTATAGCCCCTGCACCCTGCACAGTGACTGGTACACAGCAGGTGTTCAGTAAAGGCACTGAGTGTGGGTGTGAGTGAATGAGAAGTTGGGGTGTTAGGACAACTTATGGCAGTGAGCTGGACCCAGGCTGGCCCTCCAGTAGGTGGTGGCAATTAACAAGGCTCTCGGCTCAATCCTGAAATATAAAGACTTGGAATTCTCAGGGCCAGAGAGGGTTAACCTCCTTCTGAGTGGATCTGAAGGCCAGGGAGTTGGGGAAAGGTCTCCATCTGGTATATGAGGACAAAGAAGTAAAATGACTCAGAAGAGACCAGCTCAGAGCCAGGCAGCAGGGGTAAGAATGAATTCACCAAAGATGCCCAACTCAGCTCCACACACCCATGGGTTTGTAATTGATAATGAGATGATGATGATGATGAAGATGATGGTTAACATTAATGTAAGTCACAATGGTATTTACCAGATATTGTTCTGAGCATTTTACTATATTAACTCATTTAATCCTTACAGCAATCCTATGAGGTGGGTAATGTGGTTATCCCCATTTTATACCAGGGAAAGTCGAGGCACAGAGAGGCTAGGCAACGTGCCAAGGTGACAAGCCCCAGAAGTGGCTGAGCAGGGATTGGAGCAGGTGATCCTGGGCACTGTACCCAAGCAAAACGTCTCCCTAACACCCTGCCACCCAGCCAGACACAGTGCCCCAGATGCTTCTGGTCCCAAGACCAGAGTCGAGCTGACCCACTCTTGCCCTCCTGTTTCATGAATTCACGTTCAGACCACAAATTTCCCTTAGTGCATTGTTCCCTGCTGAGTGGGGTGCCCTAATGATTAAGCAAACATGGGCTATGGAATCAGATGGACTTAGGTTCAAATCTCAGCTCAGCCACATCCTAACTAAGCAGGGAAGGATAAGTGATGTCACCTTTCTGAGCCTCATTTGCCCCATCTGCCAAATGGAGCTAACGATGTTTCACCCCTGGAATGGCTGTGGGGACTGAGCGAGCAAATCCGCCCAAGAGTGCAGCCCCTTGCCTGCTCGTGGTGCGCATGGAGGAGATAGCTTCTCTTTTACTACTTGCCTAGTCTTGACCCCTCTGTCTCCTTCTGCTTCCCGCCAGCCCACTTCCCACCCCAAGCCAGCAGCCTGCTCGCCGACCTTGCCAGAACTCAAAGTTGGGAGAAATTAAAAGCCCAGTGGGATCCCTGCAGGCTCTGCCAGCCTAACAACACAGCCAATTAAAGAATCTCTTGGATTTGAGTTCTGAGCAAATCGGAGCTTAAAACAAAAGTCCCAAACTTTAAACCCCACTGAGGGGCTTCCCTGGTGGCGTAGTGGTTACGAATCCGCCTGCCAATGCAGGGGACGTGGGTTCCATACCTGGCCTGGGAAGATCCTAAATGCCGCGGAGCAGCTAAGCCCATGCGCCACAACTACTGAGCCTGTGCTCTAGAGCCCGAGCGCCGCAACAAGAGAAGCCACCGCAATGAGATGCCCGCGCACCACAAAAAGAGTAGCTCCCGCTCACCGCAACCAGAGAAAGCGCTCGCGCAGCAACGAAGATTCAACGCCTCCAAAAATAAATTAATTAATTAAAAAAAAAAACCACTGAGGAGCTAAGTCTGGTACCCCACGAAGCTATTTTTTTAAAGTGCTTTGAGCGTCGGCATTATTGAGAGGTAAGAGTTCCGAGTACCCGCATCTTAGGGCTGCCCAGTCCTCTCAAAGGGCTCAAAGTCAAAGGCGACATTAAAAATACACGTGCCACAGACAAATGCAAACTGAGGGACAGTCTCTGAACAACTGGTCTAGACGCTTCAAAATGTCAGGGTCATAAATGACAAAAAAAAAAAAAGCTGAGGAACTGTTTCAGATTAAAAGGGACAAAAAAGAAATGACAACTAAAAGCACTGCGTGATTCTGGATTATTTTTTTTAAATGGGGTGGGAGGGACAGTTAGGGAAATTTGCCACAAACTGTGGATTAGATAATAGTATTGCCTCAATGCTAATATCCTGAATTTGATAATTATGCTGCAGTTATGTAAGAGAATTTCCTTGTTCTTAGGAGATAAGCATCGGTAAAGAGGCATTTCGTTTACAGCTTCTCAAATGATTCAGAAAAGAAAATAATATGCATATTTATATATGGAAAGAAAGAAATGACTGAGCAAATGGGACAAAGGATATACGTAATTCCTTTGCACTATCCTTGCAACTTTTCTGTGAGAGCAGAATTATTTCAAAGTGAAAAAAAAAATTTTAATGCAGATTCCTGTGTTACATTCCCCCCTTCCTGGAGAGCCCAACTCATTGGATCTTTGGAAGGACCCAGGAATCTGTATTTCTAGCAAGCTCCCCAGGGGATTCTGGCACACAGGAAGCCTGACTGTAAGTCTATCTCTGCAGAAAGCTGGGGGCCTTCTTTCCCAGTCAGAGGGCAGAGGCACAGCCCCTCCAGTTTTTACCTTCCTTTCCCCACCTGTTCCAGGCAACAATCAAGGAGCCACTAATGGAGGGTTTTGCAAACCAACAGCATGGGAGGTTCCTCCAGATTTTTGTCAAGAGCAAAGCTTGCTCCGAGCCTCTAGCCCACTTATAATTACATGACTTAAAATACAATTTGCTAAAGACAATCTGCTGAGGAAGGGAGATAGAAGAAATAAAATGAGAGTAAGGAAGAAGCCGAGGCTTCCGGGAAGATGGCGGAAGAGTAAAACGCGGAGATCACCTTCCTCCCCACAGATACACCAGAAATACATCTACACGTGGAACAACTCCTACAGAACACCTACTGAACGCTGGCAGAAGACCTCAGACCTCCCAAAAGGCAAGAACCCCCCCCCCCCCGTACCTGGGTAGGGCTAAAGAAAAAAGAAGAAACAGAGACAAAAAATAGGGACGGGACCTGCGCCAGTGGGAGGGAGCCGTGAAGGAGAAACGGTTTCCACACACTAGGAGCCCCTTCCGCGGGCGGAGACTGCGGGTGGCGGAGGGGGAAAGCTTCGGAGCTGCAGAGGAGAGCGCAGCCACAGGGGTGCGGAAGGCAAAGCGGAGAGATTTCCGCACAGAGGATCAGGGCCGACCAGCACTCACCAGCCCGAGAGGCTTGTCTGCTCCCCCGCCAGGGCGGGCGGGGCTGGGAGCTGAGGCTCGGGCTTTGGTCAGAGCACTGGGAGAGGACTGGGGTTGGCGGCGTGAACACAGCCTGCAGGGGTTAGTGCGCCACGGCTAGCCAGGAGGGAGTCCGGGGAAAAGTCTGGACCTGCCGAAGAGGCAAGAGACTTTTTCTTACCTCACTTCCTGGTGCGTGAGGAGACGGGATTAAGAGCGCTGTTTAAAGGAGCTCCAGAGACGGGCGCAAGCCACGGCTAAAAGCGCGGACCCCAGAGACGGGCATGAGGCGCTAAGGCTGCTGCGGCCGCCACCAAGAAGCCTGTGTGCGAGCACAGGTCACTCTCCACACCCCCCTTCCGGGAGCCTGTGCAGCCCGCCACTGCCAGGGTCCCGGGATCCAGGGTCAACCCCTCCGGGAGAACGCGGGGGGGTTCAGGCTGGTGCAACGTCACGCCGGCCTCTGCCTCCGCAGGCTCGCCCCACACTCCGTGCCCCTCCCTCCCCCCGGCCTGAGTGAGCCAGAGCCCCCAAATCAGCGGCTCCTTTAACCCCGTCCTCCCTGAGCGAAGAACAGACGCCCTCCGGCGACCTACACGCAGAGGCGGGGCCAAATCCAAAACTGAGCCCCTGGGAGCTATCAGAACAATGAAGAGAAAGGGAAATCTCTCCCAGCAGCCTCAGAAGCAGCAGATTAAAGCTCCACGATCAACTTGACGTACCCTGCATCTGTGGAATGCATGAATAGACAACGAATCATCCCAAATTAAGGAGGTGGACTTTGAGAGCAAGATTTATTATTTTTTCCCCTTTTCCTCTTTTTGTGAGTGTGTATGTGTATGCTTCTGTGTGAGATTTTGTCTGTATAGCTTTGTTTCCACCATTTGTCCTAGGGTTCTACTGGTCCGTTTTTTTTGTTGTTGTTGTTTTTTAAATTTTTTTCTTTTTTTCTCTTAATAATTTTTTTATTTTAATAACTTTATTATATTTTATCTTATTTTATTTTACTTTATCTCTTTTCCTTTTTTCCTTCCTTCCCTCCTTCCTTCCTTCCTCCCTCCCTCCCTCCTTTCTTTCTTTCTTTCTTTCTTTCTACTTCTACTAATTCTTTCTTTCTACTTTTTCTCCCTTTTATTCTGAGCCGTGTGGATGAAAGGCTCTTGGTGCAGCAGCCAGGAGTCAGTGCTGTGCCTCTGAGGAGGGAGAGCCAACTTCAGGACACTGGTCCACAAGAGACCTCCCAGCTCCACATAATATCAAATGGTAAAAATCTCCCAGAGATCTCCATCTCAACACCAGCACCCAGCTTCACTCAACGACCAGCAAGCTACAGTGCTGAACATCCTATGCCAAACAACTAGCAAGACAGGATCACAACCCCACCCATTAGCAGAGAGGCTGCCTAAAATCATAAGTCCACAGACACTCCAAAACACACCACCAGATGTGGACCTGCCCGCCAGAAAGACAAGATCCAGCCTCATCCACCAGAACACAGGCACTAGTCCCCTCCACCAGGAAGCCTACACAACCTACTGAACCAACCTTAGCCACTGGGGACAGACACCAAAAACAACAGGAACTACGAACCTGCAGCCTGCAAAAAGGAGACCCCAAACACAGTAAGATAAGGAAAATGAGAAGACAGAAAAACACACAGCAGATGAAGGAGCAAGATAAAAACCCACCAGACCTAACAAATGAAGAGGAAATAGGCAGTCTACCTGAAAAAGAATTCAGAATAATGATAGTAAAGATGATCCAAAATCTTGGAAATAGAATAGACAAAATGCAAGAAACATTTAACAAGTACCTATGCAGATTCCTGTGTTACATTCCCCCCTTCCTGGAGAGCCCAACTCATTGGATCTTTGGAAATAAAAGAACTAAAGATGAAACAAACAACAATGAACAACACAATAAATGAAATTTAAAATACTCTAGATGGGATCAATATCAGAATAACTGAGGCAGAAGAACGGATAAGTGACCTGGAAGATAAAATAGTGGAAATAACTACTGCAGAGCAGAATAAAGAAAAAAGAATGAAAAGAACTGAGGACAGTCTCAGAGACCTCTGGGACAACATCAAACGCACCAACATTAGAATTATAGGGGTTCCAGAAGAAGAAGAGAAAAAGAAAGGGACTGAGAAAATATTTGAAGAGATTATAGTTGAAAACTTCCCTAATATGGGAAAGGAAATAATCAAGTCCAGGAAGCACAGAGAGTCCCATACAGGATAAATCCAAGGAGAAATATGCCAAGACACATATTAGTCAAACTGTCAAAAATTAAATACAAAGAAAACATATTAAAAGCAGCAAGGGAAAAACAACAAATAACACACAAGGGAATCCCCATAAGGTTAACAGCTGATCTTTCAGCAGAAACTCTGCAAGCCAGAAGGGACTGGCAGGACATATTTAAAGTGATGAAGGAGAAAAACCTGCAACCAATATTACTCTACCCAGCAAGGATCTCATTCAGATTTGATGGAGAAATTAAAACCTTTACAGACAAGCAAAAGCTGAGAGAGTTCAGCACCACCAAACCAGCTTTACAACAACTGCTAAAGGAACTTCTCTAGGCAGGAAACACAAGAGAAGGAGAAGACCTACAATAACAAACCCAAAACAATTAAGAAAATGGGAATAGGAACATACATACCGATAATTACCTTAAATGTAAATGGACTGAATGCTCCCACCAAAAGACACAGATTGGCTGAATGGATACAAAAACAAGACCCATATATTTGCTGTCTACAAGAGACCCACTTCAGACCTAGAGACACATACAGACTGAAAGTGAGGGGAGGGAAAAAGATATTCCATGCAAATGGAAACCAAAAGAAAGCTGGAGTAGCAATTCTCATATCAGACAAAATAGACTTTAAAATAAAGACTGTTATAAGAGACAAAGAAGGACACTATATAATGATCAAGGGATCGATCCAAGAAGAAGATATAACAATTGTAAATATTTATGCACCCAACATAGGAGCACCTCAATACATAAGGCAAATACTAAGAGCCATAAAAGGGGAAATCAACAGTAACACATTCATAGTAGGGGACTTTAACACCCCACTTTCACCAATGGACAGATCATCCAAAATGAAAATAAATAAGGAGACACAAGCTTTAAATGATACATTAAACAAGATGGACTTAATTGGTATTTATAGGACATTCCATCCAAAAACAACAGAATACGCATTTTTCTCAAGTGCTCATGGAACATTCTCCAGGATAGATCATATCTTGGGTCACAAATCAAGCCTTGGTAAATTTAAGAAAATTGAAATTGTATCAAGTATCTTTTCCAACCACAACGCTATGAGACTAGATATCAATTACAGGAAAAGATCTGTAAAAAATACAAACACATGGAGGCTAAACAATACACTACTTAATAACGAAGTGATCACTGAAGAAATCAAAGAGGAAATTTAAAAATACCTAGAAACAAATGACAATGGAGACACGACGACCCAAAATCTATGGGAAGCTGCAAAAGCAGTTCTAAGAGGGAAGTTTATAGCAATTCAATCCTACCTTAAGAAACAGGAAACATCTCGAATAAACAACCTAACCTTGCACATAAAGCAATTAGAGAAAGAAGAACAAAAAAAACCCAAAGTTAGCAGAAGGAAAGAAATCATAAAAATCAGATCAGAAATAAATGAAAAAGAAATGAAGGAAATGATAGCAAAGATCAATAAAACTAAAAGCTGGTTCTTTGAGAAGATAAACAAAATTGATAGACCATTAGCCAGACTCATCAAGAAAAAAAAGGGAGCAGACTCAAATCAACAGCATTAGAAATGAAAAAGGAGAAGTAACAACTGACACTGCAGAAATACAAAAGATCATGAGAGATTACTACAAGCAACTATATGCCAATAAAATGGACAACCTGGAAGAAATGGACAAATTCTTAGAAAAGCACAACTTTCTGAGACTGAACCAGGAAGAAATAGAAAATTTGAACAGACCAATCACAAGCACTGAAATTGAAACTGTGATTAAAAATCTTCCAACAAACAAAAGCCCAGGACCAGATGGCTTCACAGGCGAATTCTATCAAACATTTAGAGAAGAGCTAACACCTATCCTTCTCAAACTCTTCCAAAATATAGCAGAGGGAGGAACACTCCCAAACTCATTCTATGAGGCCACCATCAACCTGATACCAAAACCAGACAAGGATGTCACAAAGAAAGAAAACTACAGGCCAATATCACTGATGAACATAGATGCAAAAATCCTCAACAATATACTACTAGCAAACAGAATCCAACAGCACATTAAACGGATCATACACCATGATCAAGTGGAGTTTATTCCAGGAATGCAAGGATTCTTCAATATACGCAAATCAATCAACGTGATACACCATATTAACAAATTGAAGGAGAAAAACCATATGATCATCTCAATAGATGCAGAGAAAGCTTCCGACAAAATTCAACACCCATTTATGATAAAAACCCTGCAGAATGTAGGCATAGAGGGAACTTTCCTCAACATAATAAAGGCCATATATGACAAACCCACAGCCAACATCGTCCTCAATGTTGAAAAACTGAAAGCATTTCCACTAAGATCAGGAACAAGACAAGGTTGCCCACTTTCACCACTCTTATTCAACATAGTTTTGGAAGTTTTAGCCACAGCAGTCAGAGAAGAAAAGGAAATAAAAGGAATCCAAATTGGAAAAGAAGAAGTAAAGTTGTCACTGTTTGCAGATGACATGATACTATACATAGAGAATCCTAAAGATGCTACCAGAAAACTACTAGAGCTAATCAATGAATTTGGTAAAGTAGCAGGATACAAAATTAATGCACAGAAATCTCTGGCATTCCTATACACTAAGGATGAAAAATCTGAAAGTGAAATCAAGAAATCACTCCCATTTACCATTGCAACAAAAAGAATAAAATATCTAAGAATAAACCTACCTAAGGAGACAAAAGACCTGTATGCAGAAAACTATAAGACACTGATGAAAGAAATTAAAGATGAAACAAATAGATGGAGAGATATACCATGTTCTTGGATTGGAAGAATCAACATTGTGAAAATGACTCTACTACCCAAAGCAATCTACAGATTCAATTCAATTCCTATCAAACTACCACTGGCATTTTTCACAGAACTAGAACAAAAACTTTCACAATTTGTATGGAAACACAAAAGACCCCGAATAGCCAAAGCAATCTTGAGAATGAAAAATGGAGCTGGAGGAGTCAGGCTCCCTGACTTCAGACAATACTACAAAGCTACAGTAATCAAGACAGTATGGTACTGGCACAAAAACAGAAATATAGATCAATGGAACAGGATAGAAAGCCCAGAGATAAACCCAAGCATATATGGTCACCTTATCTTTGATAAAGGAGGCAGGAATGTACAGTGGAGAAAGGACAGCCTCTTCAATAAGTGGTGCTGGGAAAACTGGACAGCTACATGTAAAAGTATGAGATTAGATCACTCCCTAACACCATACACAAAAATAAACTCAAAATGGATTAAAGACCTAAATATAAGGCCAGAAACTATCAAACCCTTAGAGGAAAACATAGGCAGAACACTCTATGACATAAATCACAGCAATCATTAGCAAGATCCTTTTTGACCCACCTCCTAGAGAAATGGAAATAAAAACAAAAATAAACAAATGGGACCTAATGAAACTTAAAAGCTTTTGCACAGCAAAGGTAACCATAAACAAGACCAAAAGACAACCCTCAGAATGGGAGAAAATATTTGCAAATGAAGCAACTGACAAAGGATTAATCTCCAAAATTTATAAGCAGCTCATGCAGCTCAATAACAAAAAACCAAATAACTCAATCCAAAAATGGGCAGAAGACCTAAATAGACATTTCTCCAAAGAAGATATACAGACTACCAACAAACACATGAAAGAATGCTCAACATCAGTAATCATTAGAGAAATTCAAATCAAAACTACAATGAGATATAATCTCACACCAGTCAGAATGGCCATCATCAAAAAATCTAGAAACAATAAATGCTGGAGAGGGTGTGGAGAAAAGGGAACCCTCTTGCACTGCTGGTGGGAATGTAAATTGATACAGCCACTGTGGACAACACTATGGAAGTTCCTTAAAAAACTAAAAATAGAACTACCATATGACCCAGCAATCCCACTACTGGACATATACCCTGAGAAAACCATAATTCAAAAAGAGTCATGTACCAAAATGTTCATTGCAGCTCTATTTACAATAGCCCAGAGATGGAAACAACCTAAGTGTCTATATCAGATGAATGGATAAAGAAGATGTGGCACATATATACAATGGAATATTACTCAGCCATAAAAAGAGACGAAATTGAGCTATTTGTAATGAGGTGGATAGACCTAGAGTCTGTCATACAGAGTGAAGTAAGTCAGAAAGAGAGAGACAAATACCGTATGCTAACACATATATATGGAATTAAAAAAAAATGTCATGAAAAACCTAGGGGTGAAACAGGAATAAAGACACAGACTTACTAGAGAATGGACTTGAGGTTATGGGGAGGGGGAAGGGTAAACGGTGACAAAGCGATAAAGAGGCATGGACATATATACACTACCAAACGTAAGGTAAATAGCTAGTGGGAAGCAGCCGCATAGCACAGGGAGATCAGCTCGGTGCTTTGTGACCGCCTGGAGGGGTGGGATAGGGAGGGTGGGAGGGAGGGAGACGCAAGCGGGAAGAGATATGGGAATATATGTATGTATATAACTGATTCATTTTGTTGTGAAGCTGAAGCTAACATACCATTGTAAAGCAATTATACTCCAATAAAGATGTTAAAAAAAAAAAAAAAGAAGATGTGGCACATATATACAATGGAATATTACTCAGCCATAAAAAGAAACGAAATTGAGCTATTTGTAATGAGGTGGATAGACCTAGAGTCTGTCATACAGAGTGAAGTAAGTCAGAAAGAGAAAGACAAATACCGTATGCTAACACATATATATGGAATTTAAGGGGGAAAAATGTCATGAAGAACCTAGGGGTAAGACAGGAATAAAGACACAGACCTACTAGAGAATGGACTTAAGGGTATGGGGAGGGGGAAGGGTAAGCTGTGACCAAACGAGAGAGGCATGGACATATATACACTACCAAACGTAAGGTAGATAGCTAGTGGGAAGCAGCCGCATAGGGAGATCAGCTCGGTGCTTTGTGACCGCCTGGAGGGGTGGGATAGGGAGGATGGAAGGGAGGGAGACGCAAAAGGGAAGAGATATGGGAACATATGTATGTGTATAACTGATTCACTTTGTTATAAAGCAGAAGCTAACACACCATTGTAAAGCAATTATACTCCAATAAAGATGTTAAAAAAAAAAAAAGGAAGAAGCCTACCAAGATAGGCTAAAGCGGCACCCTGGGGGACTAGACAGCTCCTGTGTGTTTGTTTCATCAGGGATCATGATGACATCACTTGGCTTTAATCCTCCTTAGTCATTTTCATTTGGGGACATTGGCAGCAGCTGCCATTTCTTTTTTTTTTCTTTCAGGGTTTTCTTTTTTTTTTCTTTTTGGCTGCGTTGTGTCTTCGTTGCTACGTACTAGCTTTCTCTAGTTGCAGCGAGCAGGGGCTACTCTTCGTTGGGGTGCGCGGGCTTCTCATTGTGGTGGCTTCTCTTGTTGCAGAGCACAGGCTATAGGCACGCCAGCTTCAGTAGTTGTGGCATGCAGGCTCAGTAGTTGTGGCTCGCGGGCTCTAGAGCACAGGCTCAGTAGTTGTGGTGCACGGGTTTAGTTGCTCCATGACATGTGGGATCTTCCCAGATCAGGACTCGAACCCATGTCCCCTACATCGGCAGGCGGATTCTTAACCATTGCGCTACCAGGGAAGCCCAGCAGTTGCCATTTCTTAATGCATGGGCAGGACCAACAGCTCAGCTCAGTGTTGGTGTTCAAATATGCCAGGGCACTGTCTCACAAGACAGGGCTGCCTCTCACAAGCAGAGCCTCGGGAAAAGTGACGACACCCCAAAAGGCAATTAGGAGGAAAACAACTTGGGTGGAAGCATAACCCAGGCTTTCCAGAGGCTTGCAAACTGCTTTGACCAGGACCCACAATAAGGAATGCATTTACACCACAATCTGATTCACTCTAACACACACACACACAGACACTGACAGACATGAAGTGCTCCATCCTCATCCCAGGAAGGCTTTATTGTCCCAGCTTCTGGGAGTGCTGTCTGCAGAGAGCCTCCAGCTGTCAGCCCCTTGGACTGAGTCCCTGCCTTATCTTCATGGAGCCTCCTTGCTCAAAGTCACACCTCTTTCCCGAGATGGTTCATGTCCAGTGAGGGGAAGATAAAAACCTGGCCATCTTAGCCCAACTCAGGACAATTTCTGAAGAGCCATTTTAACTCCCAGATTCCCCGTGGGGATAGTCAAGATCATTGTTAGACCTCCATCCCAGCTTGACCTCTCCCCCTGCCCACTCCTGTTTCTCTCCCCTCCTGTCCACAGGAGTTGATCTCAAGAACAGTCCCTCATAAACCTTCCAAACACTAAATTCTGTCTCAGGATCTGCTTCCTGGAGAACATAACCTGGGACCCACATAATTAAAACAAGAGTTCAACAAAACCAATATTTATCCTTTCTCTGTGTCATGCATTCTCATATAATCTATGTTATTTCATTTTTTAAAATGTTGGTCATGATCCAATAAATTGATTTCATGACTCAGCCATGGCTTGAAAATGCTAGTCTGGACTATGCCCATGAAGCATGGAGTATGGTCAGTGTATCCTTTGGGCTGTCCTTAGCTGCAAGTAAAAGAATGCCTGACTAGGGACTTCCCTGGTGGTCCAGTGGTTAAGACTCCGTTCACCCAATGCAGGGGACTCAGGTTCGATCCCTGGTCAGGGAACTAGATTCCACCTGCCTCAACTAAAGATCCTGCATGCTGCAACTAAGACCCGATGCAGCCAAATAAATAAATAAATAAAAGAATGCCTGACTAAACATGGATTAAATGATAGAGGTTTACTTTCTACACAAGAAAATATTTGGCAATAGGTGGTTCCAGAGTTTGTTCATGACTCAACCCCTTCATCAAAAACCCAGGTTCTGGGCTTCCCTGGTGGCACAGTGGTTGAGAGTCCACCTGCTGATGCAGGGGACACAGGTTCGTGCCCCGGTCTGGGAAGATCCCACATGCCGCGGAGCGGCTGGGCCCATGAGCCATGGCCACTGAGCCTGCGTGTCTGGAGCCTGTACTTCGCAATGGGAGAGGCTACAACAGTGAAAGGCCCGCGTACCGCAAAAAAAAAAAAAAAAAAAAAAAAACCCAGGTTCTTTCCATATTTCTTCTCCACCATCCTTGACATGTTGGCCATGCCTTCTCATAGTCACAAGATGGCTGCCATTGCTCCAGGCATCATGTCCTTATACAACCACCTCCAAAGGGGTGGGAAGCATCCCTTCACACATTTCTTTCAATTCAGGAAGAAAAAATTCTGCAGAAGCCCCAGGAGCAGACTTCCCCTTATTTCTCATTAGCCAGAACTGGGTCATTGTTCATGTCTAAATCAATCCCTGCCATCCAATACCTAAGGTTCCATTAGCAAAAACAAAAAGGCAAATGAAGATTAGTAAACAACCAACAAGGACTGCCACAGTTCATGTCAGGTACCCCATTCAGCCCTTATTTCCTTCTAGGGTCCAATGTCTAAGACCCTGTGGTTGGGCAGTCATTGATCTCTGGCAGATTCACAGCAACCATACCACCATACCAGACATCACTAGTTGATCATAGCAATCTTTTCCACTGAGCAGGAATGTGATTTCACAATGTGTCCCAACAAAATACTCCATGCACCTATTAGAATTAAAACCTGAGATAAAATCTGGTTCCTGCCCTGGCCTCTAGAGCAGAGGATAACAATGGAAGCTGAGATGAGGGAGGATTAACCAGTTTTTGCTCAGTATTTTCAGAACACTCTCTGACTCACACATCCTTCCTTCTCTCCTCACTTGGAATATTTCTTCCTTCCCTTGGCCTATCTAAATCCCACTTGTCCTTTAAAGAGGTCCAACTCAAGCCCGATTCCTCCAGGAAGTCTCCCCGGTTATCCCATTCTTGTTTAAAATTATTCACTGAACCCACTGATCAATCTTAACGTGACTCGAAGGGGGTTAACCAGACATTGTGTGCCTGCTGATGTGAGGCAGAGGAAGCATGCCTAAAAGTATCCTTGCCCAAATAACCAACCTGAATCAAATCCAGCCTCGAGGTTAACTACCAGTTTATAAGAAATACAGGAACTAACATTAAATGATACATGGGATATAATGATCTAGAATGTAATGTAGTATAATGACACATGGGATATAAAAATCTAGAATGTCAGAAACTAAAGAACCAATGACCTAGTGTCTTTAGCAAGTAAATGACATTTTAAAAAGGAGCAGAAATTTTGTAGATTTATATCAGTTAACTGCCACAATAATGTTATGTAATAAACCACACTGGAACATAGTGGCTTAAAATAACAATGTATTATTTCTCATGGTTCTGTGGTCAGCTGGGCAGTTCTTTTGGTCTGGCCCAGGCTCAGCTGATCTGGGCTGGGCTTGCTCATGCATCTATGGTCAGCTGACAGGTCAGCTGGGGACCAGCTGGTCCGGAATGGCCTCACCCAAGAAAGTCCTCCCCTACATGGTTACCCCACAGCAAGCTGCCTAAGTTTGCTCTCCTGGGTGAGATAAGAATCCAAGAGAATAAGTGGAATCGTGCAAGACAACTCGAGGCCCAGACCCAGAAATCATCCAGCTGCATTCTATTGACCAAAGCAAGGCACATGATCAGATTCCAGGGTCCAGAAATAGACTCCACCTCTCAACAGGAGAAGCTGCCAAGTCAGATGGCTAAGGCAGTGAATATGGAGAGAGGCCATTTACTGCAATCAATCCACCTCAGGGTTAAAAAAGACATATCAACCAAATGCAATGTGTGCCCTTGTTCAGATCTGGATTTACACAAACCAACTGCAAAACCTTATTTTTGTGGTCATTAGGGAAAACTGAACATAAGCTGAGTATTAAATGATAATATGGAATTGTTGATTTTTAAGTACAAAAATGGTGTTGTGTGAATTTTTTAAATGTCTTTATTGTTAGAAGTACATACTGAAGGGACTTCCTTGGCAGTCCAGTGGTTAAGACTCCACGCTTCCACTGCAGGGGGCAAGGGTTCAATCCCTGGTCGGGAAACTAAGATCCCGCATGCCGGGCAGTGAGGCTAAAAAAAAAAGTACATACTGATGTATTTGTGGGTGAAATTATATAACGTCTGAGATTTATTTTAAAATATTCTATCAAAAAAAGGAAGCAGGGGAGGGGGAATAGATGTACAAGAATAGCAAAAAGTTGATCACTGTTGAAGCTGGGTAGTGCACACAAGGGGTGTTATATTACTATTCTCATTAAATTTATGTACGTGTGTTTGAAATTTTCCATAATAAGAAAAGTTTTAAAACTCTTCAGCTTTCTTTGGCTCATGTATTTTCATAGTGTGGTGATTATCACTGGTAGTTCAAGAACATTAAAAAGAAAGTCTCAGTTTGGTGCTAATCTGTCTTTAACACCTATCAAACACCCATTAATCTCTCTATAACAAAATAAAAGCAATTCTCAGGCTCCAGAGCCCTTAGCAGGGACAGGATATAACAAGAATTTCATATCATGGTTTGATTTCCATTGCATTTATTTTTTACTGTTACTTTCTCTCTACCATGAGTGAAGCTGCTTTTCTATTTATGAATAGTGACACAAAGTTCTCTTTTTAAATAAATTAAGGTTATAAACAGTGAATTTTAAGTGATTAAATCAATAATGATACAGATGGTAAAAGGTTACGACTAAAACTGTGAAGGTGGTTGTTTTTGTTAAGGTCAGCTACCCCCTCTAGCAAACAATTCTAAATCCCACTGGCTTTACATAATAAAGTTCTATATCTTAAGTCACAGCCAAATGCAGGGAAATGGGGCCTCTGCTTCAGGGAGTCATTCAGAGATCCAGGCTCCTTCCAGCTAAGGGCTCTGAAACCCTCCGGCCTTTGAAGTCCCCCATTGGACCTTCTGCACTCAGCTGGCACGCTAGAGAAGCGAGAATGCATCTGCAGTGTCACGTGGAAGGATTGGGGGCCAGGCCTGAACATACACACTTCACTTCAGCCCATGTTCTGTTGGCTAGAATTCATCACATGGTCCCACCTAGCTGCGCAAGAGGCTGGAGGTGTAGACATACGCTTGGGAAGAAGGGGATTTGGTGAATATTTAGCATTACCTCTGTCACAGTGGCCCTCAAATGACTGAAATTTGAGAAAAACCATTCTAAAAGATGAAGCCCAAACTCCTCAGTGTGGCACATAAAGGTCTTTATGATTCTGGATGTATCAGTCAGGGTTCAACCAGAGAACCACTATGAACACCATAGAAAAAAGAATTACAGGGACAAGACTGGACACAGTGGTGGGAGCTGGTGGAGGAATCTATTCAATGATCTTGCCTCTGCGTCACTTAGATCAGTTGTCAAGGAGGAGCCCTGGACATGAATGAGAGCAAGGACAAACTGGAACCTGGGAGGATGACCTTGGAGCCACAGGGACAACTGAGAGGACCAAGTGGCACCAGTGTCCACAGTGCCTGGGGCCCTGGGTTGACCTTCAGAGCATAAAAAACATGGCTTCAGTTTTACATCCATCTTCCAAAACCCACACAAGTTTCTCTTATGTTCGATGCTAACCCAGAACCACACAGGGAAGGTAATTCTGGAAAAAGAGTTCTAACCCAGCTGGACCCAGTACAAGCCACTTCATGGATCTGTGGGACACTTAGCCTCACCCCCCACCACTCCCCAGCTCATACCTTCCACTCCAGCCATGCCGACTACAGTTGACCCTTGAACAAAACAGATTTGAACTCTGAGGGTCCACTTTTATGCATTTTTTTTCAATAAATACGTACTACAGTGCTACATGATCCGAGGTTGGTTGAATCTGCAGATGCAAAACCACAAATTCAGAGTGTTGACTGTAAAGTTATAGGCAGATTTTCAACTGTGTGTTGTAGGGATGGGCACCTCTAACCCCCACGTTGTTCAAGGGTCAACTGTACTCGCCTTTTCTCAACTATTCCAGATGTTGCCTCACTTTATCCATGCTGTTCCCTCTCCCTGGAACTCTTCAGGAAGAGGTGCCCACCTCTTCCTCAGCCTTCAAAATCTTGTCAAATGTCACCTCCTCTAGGAAGTCTTCCCTGCAGTCTCTGGGCAGAGGGGGAGAGGGGTGGAGCCCTAAATACAGAAGGTTGTGCAAAAAGCCATGTGACCCTTCGCCATAAGCCTTGAAATCTTCCGCAAAGTTGCTAAATGCACTATGTGCTGGGTGTGACTGGATTTCTTTTCAAAAATAGCAATGAGGCTGGGTTTCTTATCTGAGTTTGACTCAGGGTGGAAGAAAGATAGCGCACATAGACACAAGAGCCCTGAGACAGGGAGAAGCACGGGAAAGAGAGAAGCATGAGGAAATAAGACACCAGAATGGGCAGAAATTATGGGGAGACTTGAGGCTGCCCCAGACTTGGAATTCGGGTCTATGACCTGTTTAACCAGATCTCTAAAGAGGCAGGAGCAACATGTTACGCAGTTGTGGTAGATTGGATTATCCTTCTCAGGTCTTCACTCCCTTCCCCTATATGACCTTGAAGGGCTTGAGAGTGAGACAAGTATATTTCCCTGTCCTGTAGATGTTGGACTTGCCCTTGACCGTATGATATTTTTTTCAGCCAATGCAAAGTGGGCAGAAGTGATGTGCTAGTTCTGAGCCAAGGTGGTAGGAAACCTTACATGTGACTGTTCGCCCCCTTGCACTTCTGCTATTCACCACAAAAAGAATATAACTGAGCCATTGCTGAGCCAAAAAAGAGGATGAAAGACATGAAGAAGAAGCATGTGGAATATACTTGAACTCTTCAGCAACCAGGAGCCAAGCCTCAGATGATTCCAGCAGAGCTATAGTTCACTCTAGACTAATGAACAAGAAACTAGCTCTTTCTTGTTGGTTTTTATTAGCTGAATTGAGAAATAATTCACATACCATAAAATTCACCCATTTAAATAGTACCATCCAATTTTTTTTTGGCAGATTCACAGTTGTACAGCCATCACTATAATCAATTTTAGAACATTTTCATCACCCCAAAAGAAAATCGCCTATCCAATGCATTAACAGTCTTTTCCCATTTCCCTGTTTGTTGTTACACAGCGTCATTGTGGTGATAGCTGATATATACACAGGTATTAGAAATGCGTCCAGTGTTAGCAAGCTCATAATTCCACATTCTTCTTGCAGAAGTTCAGGATAAGAAAGGTTTACATGCACACATCCACACAAACACCCCTACACACATTCACACAATTGTACACACATGCTCAGACACACATCCACTGTCACACACTTGTACAAATATATCACACAACCACACTCAGACATAGACTCACACTCATTTTTAAGGATACAAAGATTCATATACAGACTCGTGCACACGCTCACAATTACACGCTTGTAGACACACACACCCAGACAGCAATTTCCCAACCCCCAGTCATTCAAATGACTCATCACAACTTTTTCCATATCTGCATATCACATATGCTTTTATTTCCTTAATTTTTCCTTTGAATGACACATTTTTATTTAAATAAATTGGTTTTTAAAAGAAAGTGCTATAAATAGATGGTCCTCATCTTTCCCATTTGCTCTTGACCCTTCTTTCCACCACACCCAAATCTACCTATTATAAGTGGAAGAGGGGGACCGGGTGCCACAACCTCCAGGAAGCCCCCCAACCATGCAGTTGCACAGACCCTGCACTTAGAAAGGCCTCCTGCTTACTTTAGTGCTCTCAGCATCTGGGAATCCTTAATAATTCATTAACTATAATTATAATGCATTTTCATTTTGCACTGGAACCCACAAATTCTGTAGCCTCTTCTGCCCCTGAGCATAGAGTATCCCAGCTTCGGTGACACTTAGGGCTTCCTGAGATGGCAGCTCCTCCACTGGTCTGTGAACTGACACAGGTCAGGTCACATGTCACACAGCCCACACCTTGGAGTCCAGACAGGTGGGAGTTTGAATCTCGGCTCCATTTATCAGCTGGGTAACTTTGGGCAGCCTGCCCTTACATACAGAGCACCCAGAACAAGAGTACAAATGGAGGCCCACAGGCCATGTGTCTAAAAGTCTGCATGGTAAAAATCAGGCTTACATAGTGGGAAGCAGCAGCAGAGCACAGGAAGATCAGCTCGGTGCTTTGCAATAAGCTAGAGGATTGGGATAGGGAGGGAGGGCAGGAGGCTCAAGAGGGAAGGGATATGGGGATATATGTATGCATATGGCTGATTCACTTTGTTGTACATCAGAAACTAACACAGTATTGTGACGCAATTATACTTCAGTAAAGACCTATTAAAAAAATCAAGCTTACAAATTGTCAAAAAAAATATGGTCTAACCTCCTATTTTAACAAGTATACCTCAACATAATAAAGGCCATATATCACAAACCCACAGCAAACATCATTCTCAATGGTGAAAAACTGAAAGCATTTCCTCTAAGATCAGGACAAGACAAGGATGTCCACTCTCACCACTATTATTCAGCATAGTTTTGGAAGTCCTAGCCACAGCAATCAGAGAGGAAAAAGAAGTAAAAGGAATACAAATTGGAAAAGAAGTAAAACTGTCACTGTTTGCAGATGACATGATACTATACATAGAGAATCCTAAAGATGCTACCAGAAAACTACTGCAGCTAATCAATGCATTTGGTAAAGTAGCAGGATACAAAATTAATGCACAGAAATCTCTTCCATTCCCATACATTAATGATAAAAAATCTGAAAGAGAAATTAAGGAAACACTCCCATTTACCACTGCACCAAAAAGAATAAAATACCTAGGAATAAACCTACCTAGGGAGACAAAAGACCTGTATGCAGAAAACTATAAGGCACTGACGAAAGAAATTAAAGATGATACCAACAGATGGAGAGATATACCATGTTCTTGGATTGGAAGAATCAATACTGTGAAAATGACTCTACTACACAAAGCAATCTACAGATTCAATGCAATCCCTATCAAATTACCAATGGCATTTTTCACAGAACTAGAATAAAAAGTCTTAAAATTTGTATGGAGACACAAAAGACCCCGAATAACCAAAGCAGTCTTGAGGGAAAAAAATGGAGCTGGAGGAATCAGACTCCCTGACTTCAGACTATAGTACAAAGCTACAGTGATCAAGACAATATGCTACTGGCACAAAAACAGAAACATAGATCAATGGAACAAGATAGAAAGCCCAGAGATAAACCCAAGCACCTATGGTCAACTAAACTATGACAAAGGAGGCAAGGATATACAATGGAGAAGACAGTCTCTTCAATAAGTGGTGCTGGGAAAACTGGACAGCTACATGTAGAAGAATGAAATTAGAACACTCCCTAACACCATACACAAAAATAAACTCAAAATGGATTCAAAACCTAAATGTAAGACCAGACACTAGAAAATTCTTAGAGGAAAACATAGGAAGAACACTCTTTGACATAAATCACAGCAAGACCTTTTTTGATCCACTTCCTAAAGTAATGGAAATAAAAACAAAAATAAACAAATGGGACCTAATGAAACTTAAAAGCTTTTGCACAGCAAAGGAAACCATAAACAAGAATAAAAGACAACCCTCAGAATGGGAGAAGATATTTGCAAACGAATCAATGGACAAAGGATTAATCTCCAAAATATATGAACAGCTCGTGCATCTCGATATTAAAAAGCAAACAACCCAATCCAAAAATGGGCAGAAGACCTAAATAGACATTTCTCCGAAGACATACAGGTGGCCAAGGAGCACATGAAAAGCTGCTCAACATCACTAATTATTAGAGAAATGCAAATCAAAACTACAATGAGGTGTCACCTCACACCAGTTAGAATGGACATCATCAGAAAATCTACAAACAACAAATGCTGGAGAGGGTGTGGAGAAAAGGGAACCCACTTGCACTGTTGGTGGGAATGTAAATTGATACAGCCACTATGGAGAACAGTATAGAGGTTCCTTAAAAAACTAAAAATAGAACTACCATATGATCCAGCAATCCCACTACTGGGCATATACCCTGAGAAAACCATAATTCAAAAAGACACATGTACCCCAATGTTCATTGCAGCACTATTTACAATAGCCAGGTCATGGAAGCAACCTAAATACCCATCGACAGATGAATGGATAAAGAAGATGTGGTACATATATACAATGGAATATTACTCAGCCATAAAAAGGAACAAAACTGGGTAATTTGTTGAGACGTGGATGGATCTAGAGACTGTTGTACAGAGTGAAGTAAGTCAGAAAGAGAAAAACAAACATCGTATATTAATGCATATATGTGGAACCTAGAAAAATGGTACAGATGAACCAGTTTGCAGGGCGGAAATTGAGACACAGATGTAGAAAACAAACGTATGGACACAAAGGGAGGAAAGCGGCAGGGGGTGGGGTGTGATGAATTGGGAGATTGGGATTGACATGTATACACTGATGTGTATAAAATTGATGACTAATAAGAACCTGTTGTATAAAAAAATAAATAAAATAAAATTTTAAAAAAAGAAAAAAATAAAGCTACAGGGACTTCCCTGGTGGTCCAGTGGGTAAGACTCCATGCTCCCAAGGCAGGGAGCCCGGGTTCAATCCCTGGTCTGGGAACCAGATCCCACATGCATGCTGCAGCTAAGAGTCCACATTCCACAACTAAGAAGCCTGCATGATGCAACTAACAATCCCTTGTGCCACAACTAAACATGCCGCAGCTAAGACCCAGCGCAGCCTAAATAAATAAATAAATAAATATTTTTAAATAAATAAATAAATAAAGCTACAAATATGAATTTTTTAATTAAATCCCAATAAATATTAAAAAATAAAATTGCTAACAATCTTAGAGTTCAAATGTCTGGAAGTCAATGTAAAGAAACGTATCACACTTCATGCATTTTACATTTGGATCTACATATATTCAAATTTAAGAGTAATATGAATCATTAATATTTCAAAATGATCCTCTGCTGCTGTGTTAGTTATATATTGCTGTGCACAAAATTACCATAAGTTTAGTAGTTTAAAACAGGACAGATTTATTATATCACAATCCAGATATCCAGACTCAGCTTAGCTGAACCCTCTGCTTCAGAGTCTCTTACAAGACAGCAATCAAGATGTCAGTCAGGGGTGGGGTCTCAGCTGAGACTCAGATGAAGAAGGACCTACTTCCAAACTTACGTGGTGGTTCAGGACTCGATTCTTTATGGGCTGCCAGAGTAAGAATCTCTGCTTCTTCCTAGCTGTTGGCTGGAGAAAATCCTCAGTTTCTTGCCATGTGGGCCTCTCCATATGGTGGCTTACTTCATCAAAGCCAGCAAAGGAGGGTCAATAGGGAGAGTCTGCAAGCAAGACAGTAGTTACAGTTTATGCGGGGTAATCACAGATGTGAAATCCTATCAGCTTGGCTGCATTCTGTTGGTTAAAAGCAAGTCACAGATCCTGCCTACACTCAAGGGTAGAGGATGACACAGGAGCATGAACGCCAGAAGGTGAGAATTGGGGTGGGGGGGCGTGGCATTTTAGAGTCTGTCTCCCACAGTCGCCATGCACGGTGCTTGCAAAGATTACACTAATGTGTGAGTGCATCCAGAGTCACAAATTGGAACACAAGGAGAAGCCTGAGAGTTCTTTGTGCATTTATGGTATCAGAGAGGAAGGATTTTGCAAGTTAATACATTGTATTTGCTCTTATTTAAGTGCTTCCAATTCCCAAATTATCCCTGCACTAGAACCAGAGCTAGAATGTTCACCTCCAGTGTTGACAGCAGCACTACCCATGAACCTTCATTGCATTCAGACACAACTGTTATTTTGAGGTCACAGTCTAAGAGACGTGGAGAAGCTTTTCCCGGGGGCCTGAATGATGGTATTCAGGAGAGTACATGTTTAGGACTACAGGTTGCTCTGTGACAGCCCTGGGTGCCAGACTCCAAGTGACAGACATCTCCATGTGTTTTTAATAAATTCTTTCTTTCTTTGTGTATCCTTGTGATACTTGGGGCAGCTTGAGCATCCTAACATGGCAACTGGAGTCCCCCAGAAAGAATAATCCAAGAAAGAGAGAGAGTGCAAGGTAGAAGCCACAATGTCTTTTATGACCAAGTCTTGGAATTCACACATCATTTTTGCAATATGCTTCTAGTTACACAGGTCATTCCTGTTCAGTGTGGGAGAGTTCTACACAAGGGTATTGTGGTAGGCAGAATTCTAAAATAGCCCCCAAGACTCCCACCCCTTGGTGTGCATGCCCTGTAGAATCTCCTCCCCTTGAGTGTGAGTGGGACTTGTGAATATAATGGGATTTCACTCTCACGTTTATGTTACATTATTTGGCAGAAGAGATTTTGCAGATGTAGTTAAGGTCCCCAATCAGTTGGCTTTCAGTTAATCAAAAGGGAAAATACCCTAGGTGTATTATACCCTAGGTGGCCTGACCTAATCAGGTGAGCCCTTAAACAAGATCAGAAAGATTCAAAGCAAAAAAGAAAAAAAAAAGAAAAGATTTCTGCTGCTGGCTTTGAAGAAGTAAATAACTATGTATGAACTATCCATGGAGAAGGCCATTTAGCAAAGACCTGATAACAGCCTCTAGGAGCTGACAGTGTTGCCCTGTCAACAGCTAGCAAGAAAATGGGGACCTCCATCATACAACCAGAAGGCAATGAACTCTGCCAATGATCCATGAGCTCAAAAGAGGACTCTGAACCTCAGATAAGATCACAGTCCCCACTGACACCTCAGCCTTGCGAATTTCAGCCTTGCGAAACCCTGAAAAGAGGACTTCTGACCTACAGAAACTGTGAGAATAAACAGGTGTTGTTTTAAGCTGCTAAATTTATGGTAATTTGTTACACAGCAGAAGAAAATGAATACCAGTGTGAACATCAGAAGGCAAGAATTATTGGGGGCCATCTTGGAGACCGGCTATCAGAACTTGGCATTGTTAGACTTTTCATTTTTGTTTTTTCTCATTGGTGTCCACTTTTCTTCCCTCTCTTATGCATAAGCTTCTTTACACTTCACTCATTCACTCAGCTACTCCTCTCTTGATACCTTCATTGCAGAAACAATTCCTGATCCCCTACTCTATTCACGTCCAGTGCTGGTCACTGGGGACAAAGAAGGGAGTCACATGTGTCCCCTGCCCTCCAGGAGCTCCAGACGGGAACAAGAAGCATTCCATGGTATCCCTTAGCCTTCTTAAATCTACTCCCAACATAACCCATATGTGGTTCAGACCCCAGGACCCTCCAAAAACTAGTTTCAGTACATTGTTCCATCACCAAACCACAAATTTAACCCCCAAAGCACTGAAGTGCAGCAGATTTTGCTGAAGTTTCCAAGTAGAGACCAAGGATGGTATTATATCACATATTACAAGCCAAATGTTATCAAACTATATTAAACTTCTCTCTCCTCAAGCTCTGTGATTCAGAATGTCTTCTCCCAATCCTCCCCTGCTAAACATCTTTATTACTCCGAGAAGTTATTTTTTAGTTTTCATATTCCACTTGGCAAAACAAAAGCCTCGTCAGAAACCAAACCAATATGAATGTGGGTGAATGAGGGGTTTGCTTCCCTGGTTCTGCAGGCAGCTACACCCTAGCCCTGTGACCTTGAATGAGGTACTTGCTGCCCCAGTTTCCTGGCCTGCATTCTGGTAAAGTCCCCAAGGGAAGAATGGAGGCTCTTTGGGGACCCAGCCAGGCTTTTGAATTTCTTGGAAGAAGGTGTTAGGTAAACAGCAATTCCAGATAATGCTGTCTGAGGGCCTTCAGACTGAGGGCATTGGAGCAGGTCAAAGGCCCTGTGGACAGCATCTAAGATCCAGCTTCCAGAAGACTACAGTGACCCCCAAAATGGGGTCCCCTCTGGGTTTGAGACTGAGTAGCTGGATATCCTGGTCATCATTCTGGAATCCAGTTCCCCCTGCCCCTCGGTGACATGCATCCTCATCCTCCTCCTCTCTCGATGAAGGGTCTGTCTTCACTCGCTCCCCACACACTCTCATCCAGGCTTGTGGCTTTAATACCCTACTTACGATGACTCATCAGTCTCCTGCTCTGCCTTCTCCCCTGAGTCCCAGACTCATTATCTAGCTGCTAACTGATACATCCACTGGGATGTCTAATGGGCATAGCAAACTTCCTGTGTCCAAAATGGAACTCTACTTCATCCTCCTCTCTCCCCAATGGCCGTCAGGAAAACCTACTTCTCCCCCATCTTGCCCATCTCAATAAATGGTTCCCTCATCATCCACCTAGTTGCTCAAGCCAGAAACCAAGGAATTATCCTTGGTTCTTCTCTTTCTCCCATCACCCAACTGTAATTCATCAGCAAATTTTGTTGGCTTTCCTTACTAAATATATCCCCAGTATGTTTTCTTCTCTGTGTCTCCATGGCTGCCACCTTGGTCCATGTCACTTCCATCTCAGACCAGGGACCACAGTTGCCTCCTCACCATGCTGCCTGCTTTTTCTCCTGCCACCTCACCGTCTATCCTCCACACAGTAACCTGAGAAAATATTACTCCCCTACCTAAGCCCTCCAAGCCATTATTTGGCTGGCAAGCCCCTGCATGATCTGGCCCCTGCCTAGATCTTGAACTTCACCCCCTCCTACTGTCCTTTGTATTCTGCTCTAGCCACACTAGCATTCTTTCTGTCCCCTGAACACATCAAGCTTGATCCAACCTCAGGGCCTTTGCACGTGCTGTTTCCTCTGCATGGAATCCTCTCCTCCCTACCATTTATTTGTATAGCTGGCCCCTTCTTGCCATTCAGATCTCAATCCAAAGGTCACCTCCATACACATCCTGTCCTGTCCCTATCTGAAGTTGGCCCACCCGTCTTCCACATCTTGTTATCTTTCCTCCACAGTTCCTATTACCACCTAATTATCTTACTTTCGCTTGTTTGATTGTCTTCCTCACTAGAATTTCACTCTAAGAAGTCTCTCTGGTTCACTGCCCCATCTCTAGTGCCTACACCAGTGCCTGACAAACAAGACCTCAGGAAATATCTCTCAAGTTCATTCATTCAGTCAGTCAGCACATATTTATTGAGTGCTTACTCCTTAATGATTCAGGGAGCCCCAGGATACAAGGGGAACCAAGATGTCTGGTGTTGGTGGGTTCAAATTCAGGCTTCACCGTTACCCAGCTCTGACCTCCCCTACCCGAGCCTCTGTTTCCTCATCCATACAATGGTATACATGGTAGAATTGTTATGAACTAACTTGTAAAAGCCTACCAGACAACCTGGCACACAGTAGGTATTCATTAAATGAGTACTTTCATCCCATGGCCAAGGGTGACCCTGTCTGCTAGAAAATGTGGGCACAGGCCTGGGGGCTCTGAGACAGCTGTGGAACAGTTGGATGCCCTCGGGGGAGAGTGACCAAGAACAGATGTGGGCAGGAGGACCCTCAGGCCAACTGCTGACAAACTCAGGCACAGGAACAAGGGGGACAGGACCATAAACAAGCCAGGGCAGCTTTTTGAAATAACAGAGAGAGTGAGAACAGCATTGAGGCCACAAGACATCTCCTAGGGGCCTCCCACGTTCAGCCTCTGAGACTCCCAGTCAGGTCACGGAACATTTCCAGCTCTCAGAGCCCTGCCTCCTGGTCAACCTAGGTGTCCACCGACCAGGGGCAGAGAGAAGTCTGGCAGGGACTAAAAGATGCCAGGCTTCGGGGCAAGGTTTGAAAACAGAACTTGTCCTTCCCTTCAATAGAAAACTGTGCAGTCACAAAAAATGAACGAGGATGCTCTTTATGCACTGATGTGAGTGGTCTCTAAGAGATGTTGTTGAGTACGAAAAGATGAATTTTTAAAGGATTAAAAAAAAAATGTACACGTGTCTGCTCATGTATCCAGCCACTGTCTCTGGAAGGATGCATAAGAAGTTAGTGATGATAGCTTTCTCTCCAGAGTGGAAATGGGTGCTTGAGGGATGGTTGAAAGGAAGATTTCACTAAAATGTCCTTTGCCTCTTTTGAATATTGAATCATTGAATGTAACACCTATTCAAAAATAACTGCTTAATATTTGAGAAGGAAAATTGTTTACCCCTCCTCTTCCACCAAAGGGAGTGAGGGATAGCATACTTCTTCCAGAATGATCTATCTAAAAAGTAAAGCCTGTTCTATTGTTCCTCTTTATGACCCTCCTCTGTTTAAATCCCTTCAGTGACACACAGTTGAACATATCATACAACCTCAAAAAGAATATTTGTTGAATGAGTGAGTAAATGAATAAATGCACGAATAAACCAGATGTTTTCTCTCTTGATCTTTATGTACTGATATGGAAAAATGTCCATGTTAAGTGAAAAAAGAATATTGCGGAATATTATGTCAGGAATGATTCTACTTTTTATAATTATATATACATAAATGATACTGCAGATTATATTTATATATACAAAATTATTATATATGTATGTGCTATAAGTACATATATATTTATATATACATAAAATTATATTGCATATTAGCATGCGCATTTATATATCCATATATGTTAGTATTTACATGTGTATGGTTATTGGCCAATAAACAGAAAAAAAACCTAGAAAGACCCCACATTTGCTGGTTCTATATCTTGATCTTAGTGATGATTACACAGGTATAAAGATGGGTAAAAACTCGTCAATCTGTACTTAAGAATTGCACATGTTCCTGTATATAGTTATATCTCAATCTTTTAAAAGGAAAAAAGAGATATACCCCCAAATATTATTAGATATCATCTCCTGTAACAGTTAGGATTATGGGGGCTTTGATTTCTAATATACATCTGGATATTTTACAACAAGCACACAAGTATGAATCCTTTTAAAATATGTATACTTTTTAATTCATATTTTATTTCTGACTCTTTAGCTTAGCATGCAAAGTCTTTCACTTCTTTAACTGCCTCCACCCTTTATTCCAACCACATCAAACTGCTTATGCTCCCCAGTGTGTCATGCTGTTTCTTACCTCCAGGCCTTTACCGTTGCTGCTCTTTCTTCCTGAGATGCCCTCTCCCACTTCCTCAACTCCTCCCACCTACTTAGGTTCTTCTAGCCATTTAAGTCTCAACTGAAATGTCACCTCCTCCAGGAAGGCTCCCTTGACTTCTCCAGGCTGGGTCAAATGCTCTAGAAACACTTCAGAGTTGCATCTGTCAGTCTTGACTCACTTGTCTGTCTCATTCATCCATCCTTGAGGCAGAGACTGGAGTGATGTGGCCACAAGCCCCAGGGTACCTTGGCACATAATTTGAAAATTGCTGCTCTAAACAATAAACTAAGAGACAGAGGCCAAACCTGGTCAAGTAGTGTTGGAATCAGGAACGGGGTTGGTGCTTCCATGCTGAAGTCCATTGAAGCACAGAGCAAACCTATTTGCAGAGAGAAGAAAAAGAATCAAAATATAGAAAGGAAGCCAAGAGGCTCCACAAGGAGCAAAAAAGAAAGAGCAACCACCTGATCCAGTACTGCCTGCCGAAGAACTCCATCATCCCGCCCCAGAATTCATGTCTGACATTGAACTCCTGATCTGTTGCCCTAAGCCAGCCCCTTCCATAGTCTTTCCTGCACTCAGGGAATGGCAGCAGCTCCATCCTTCTAACTGCTCAGGCCAAATCTTTGCATCGCCCTTGACTCTCTTGTTCTTTCTAATCCCAAATCCAATTTGTTAGCAAATCCTGTCATCTCTTGCCTCCAAAAGATGTCCAGAATCTGAGCACTTCTCCCCATCTCCACGCTACTAGCCCAGCCACCACTGCCTCTCACCGGACTAGGCCACAGCTTCTTCACTGGTGCCCCCGCTTCTGCCTGGTCTGTTCTCAACCCAGCAGCCAGAGGGATCCTCTTAAAATATAACTCCATTCTGGGCTCTGAACTCTGATGGCCCCCATCTCGCTCAGGGTCGAAGCCAAAGCCCTTAACATTGCCATGAGGCCCTATGGGAGGTGGCCTCAGGGACCTCTGACCACATCACCCACTGCTCTGGCTCTTCACTTCATTCCAGTCACAACAGCCTCCTCATTGTTCCTCAGACATGCCAGGCACAATCCTGTCTCTGAACCTTTGCACTGACTGTTCCCACTGCCTGGAACATCATCCCCCAGACATCCTGATGGCTGGCTCCCTCACTTCCCTCAGTCTTGGCTCAAATGTCACTTTGCCAGCCCCCTCATAAAACAAAAACAGCAACCCCACCTCCCAGCACTCGATGGCCCCTCACTTTTGGGAGGAATCACTGAGTTCTAGGAGCTGAGACTCAGTGCACTCATCTACAAAGAAGTATCTTTACAGAATTCATTCCTTTTTAACACAACATTATAAAGCAATTATACTCCAATAAACATGTTTAAAAAACCAAAAAAAGAATTCATTCTTTTTTATCACCAAATATTTACTGACCATGTATTATGCCCAAGAATTGAAGTGGCCAGTGAGGGCATAGAGGCTGCTTCGGTTTAAAGCTGGCCTCCTCAAATGACCCAAAATTGGTTATCTTGGGCTATGTTCCCCAGATAACTATTCTCCCTCCCTATCATTTACTAGGGAAGTATAATTTTGGAGGTGGTTGTGACTGTCTGGAAATCCTCAGGCAGGTTGACTGGGAAGTCCCATCACAGGTCCAATCACCATCGGGCAATCCCTGGCCTGGACCCAGCGGTCACACTGCCCTGTCCTGCATATCCAGCTGCCACTCTGGACTGCTAGTGGCAAGACTGGCCCAGAGAGGCACTGACCTCCTTTAGTCTGTGGGTTGGCAGGGAAATCCCATGGGGTTGGCTGCCAGGGTCATGAGCAAGAAGACAAGACCCGCTAGAATGCAACCTGATTTCTAAGACTTTTATTTCCTTTTTTTTCCTTTTTCCTTTCTTTTTGGTGGGGAGGCTCCCTCTCACCCTCCCTCACCCGGGGATCCCTCTCACGTTCCCTCACGCGGGGCTCCCTCTCACCCTCCCTCACGCGGAACTCCCTCTCACCCTCACTCACGCGGGGCTCCCTCTCACCCTCCCTCACGCGGGGCTCCCTCACACCTTCCCTCACCCGGGGCTCCCTCTCGCCTTCCCTGACGCGGGGCTCCGTCTCACCTTCCCTCAGCCGTGGCTCCCTCTCACCCACCCTCACCTGGGGCTGCTTCTCACCATCCCTCACCCGGGGCTCCCTCTCACCCACCCTCACCCTGGGGCTGCCTCTCCCCTTCCCTCACGCGGGGTTCCCTCTCACCCTCCCTCACGCGGGGCTCCCTCTCACCTTCCCTCACGCGGGGCTCCCTCTCGCCTTCCCTGACGCGGGGCTCCGTCTCACCTTCCCTCAGCCGTGGCTCCCTCTCACCCACCCTCACCTGGGGCTGCTTCTCACCATCCCTCACCCGGGGCTCCCTCTCACCCACCCTCACCCTGGGGCTGCCTCTCCCCTTCCCTCACGCGGGGTTCCCTCTCACCTTACCTCACGCGGGGCTCCCTCTCACCCTTCCTCACCGGGGTTCCCACTCACCTTCTCTCACCCATGGCTCCCTCTCACCCACCCTCACGCCGGGCTCCCTCACACCTTCCCTCACGCGGGGCTCCTTCTCACCTCCCCTCACCGGGGGCTCCCTCCCTCCTTCCCTCACCCGGGGCTCCCTCTCACCTTCCCTCACGCGGGGCTCCCTCTCACCTTCCCTCACGCGAGGCTCCCTCCCTCCTTCCCTCACCCGGGGCTCCCTCTCACCTTCCCTCACCCGGGGCTCCCTCTCACCTTCCCTCACGCGAGGCTCCCTCTCACCTTCCCTCACCGGGGGCTCCCTCCCTCCTTCCCTCACCCGGGGCTCCCTCTCACCCACACTCACGCGGGGCTCCCTCTCACCCACCCTCACGCGGGGCTCCCTCACACCCTCCCTCACACGGGGCTCCCTCTCACCCACCCTCACCCGGGGCTCCCTCTCACCTTCCCTCACGCGGGGCTCCCTCACTCGGGGCTCCCTCTCACCCACCCTCACCCGGGGCTCCCTCACACCCTCCGTCACGCGGGGCTCCCTCTCACCCACACGCCCCCGGGTCTCCCTCGCACCTTCCCTTACGCGGGGCTCCCTCTCTCCTTCCCTCACGCGGGGCTCCCTCTCACCTTCCCGCACCCGGGGCTCCCTCACACCTTCCCTCACGCGAGGCTCCCTCTCACCTTCCCTCACGCGGGGCTCCCTCTCATCTTCGCTCACGCGGGGCTCCCTCACCCGGGGCTCCCTCTCACCCACCCTTACCCGGGGCTCCCTCTCACCCACCCGCACCCGGGGCTCCCTCTCACCTTCCTTCACCCGGGACTTCCTCTCACCCGGGGCTCCCTCTCACCTTCCCTCACCCGGGGCTTCCTCTCACGCTCCCTCACCTGGGGCTCCCTCTCATCTTCCCTCACCCGGTGCTCCCTCTCACCTTCCCTCACGCTGGGCTCCCTCTCACCCTCCCTCACCGGGGCTCCCTCTCACCTTCCCTCACGCTGGGCTCCCTCACACCCTCCCTCACGCGAGGCTCCCTCTCACTTTCCCTCACGCGGGGCTGCCTCTCACCCTGCCTCACCTGCGGCTCCCTCACACCCTTCCTTGCCAGGGCTACCTCATACCATTCCGCATCCTTTTCTAACTTTTAATGTATTTAGACATATGGTATTTGGGCTTCCACTTGCACTCTTATCTCAGACTGTGCCAGTGTTTCAGGCAGGGACTAGATTCTGGTAACGGAATGGCAAATATATGGCAAACACCACCAAGACTGCCCCATCCCTGAGCGTGGCGACAACGTTATAGATCTCAGCATTCTTTCTCCCTGAGACCTGGCCTCAGAACTCCTCCTTCTGCAGCACTCTGGGAAGCCACTATGTGAGAAGTGCAAGCGTATTTCCTTCCCGGATCTAGTACTTTCTACTTGGCAGTCTGCTCTGCACCCCACAGCATTCATCTAGAAGTCTCATTCTTGTCTGGAAACTTTTTT
Source organism: Lagenorhynchus albirostris (assembly GCF_949774975.1). Taxonomy (NCBI): domain Eukaryota; kingdom Metazoa; phylum Chordata; class Mammalia; order Artiodactyla; family Delphinidae; genus Lagenorhynchus; species Lagenorhynchus albirostris. The sequence goes on from NC_083108.1 coordinate 79,725,015, forward strand.
TTCTCTTGTTAAAAAGATACTGCTGATGCTAGATATTTTTGGAAAGTATATCAACTCTCAAATGCTGTCTTTGATGCTCCTCAGAACGTTCTGATGTTATAAAGAGAAAATGAAAAAGGAATAAAATAATTCCCCATTTGGGGAGCAATTACTTATATCAAAAACATTTTTTTAAAGCCCACTCTTTCCTTCAAAAAGATTAATGTTCTGCATTAAGGCCTAACACAACTCACTCTGACTCCCAGGATGTTTTGGCAGAACAGAAAATCCTGATGGCTCTTTTTGTTTGAATGGTTTATTTTCTTTCTCTGCGTGGATCTCGGTTTCTTTGCCTTTTTCTTTTTGCTTCTCTTGTTCTTTGTCTCTTTATATTCTCTGCTCCGTGTGTGTATTTGTCTCTCCCAGTCTCAATCTCTTTGTCTTTCTCTACCTCTGTCCCCCTCTTTCCCAGTGGACTGGCAGCCCTTCTCTTATGTGAATCTTTCCCTTTGAATATTTCTGTGTGTGTGTGTGTGTGTGTGTGTGTGTGTGTGTGTGTGTTTGTCTATGTCTTCCTTTCCATCTCTGTATGTGGATTTCTTGCTTTCAGTCTGTCAATTTCTTCCTCTTACTCTGTATGTTTGTGTCAGTCTTTCTCTTCCTCAGTCTATCTCATCTATTTTCTACCTCTTCTTTTGTTTTTGTCTCTGTCTCTATATGAATTTCTCTTTCTCCATCACTCTCTCTGTGTTTATCTCTCTTCATCTCCTTATTTGAGTTTCCTCTACCTTTCTCTCTCTCTTCCTCCCGCTTCCTATCTATCTGTCCATCTGTCTCTCTCCCTCTGTCTTTCTGTCTTTGTATGTTTGTGTCTGTCTCTCTAAGTGAATCTCCCACCCCACTTTTTCCTCTCACCCACCCCTTGCCTCCAATCCACCCTCAATCTCTGTCTCTGTCTCTGTCTCTCTGTCTTTGCCCTTCTCTCTCTCTCTCTCTCTCTCTCTCTCTCTCTCTCTCTCTGTGCTTTTTCCTCTCCCCGACCCCCTGCCTCTAATCCACCCCTGTTTCTCTTTTTCTCCTCCCCCTTTTCCTCCTCTAGAGCCCTGAGGTTGGGTCCAGACAGCAAGACAGTGAATATAAAATAAAAAGTCACCCAGAGGTTTCCAGGCTACCAGATTTGCAACATATTTAGACAGAACAGCTGGATAATTTTAACAACTTCCTTGTTTTCCCCAGAACGTCGGCCACCAGGGCGTCTCAGACAGCATGTCTGTGTGAGGATGCACACATGTATGCACCATGTGTTCCCTTGTGAGACCCTGTCCCACAATGCACATGTCACCATTCTCTCAAAGCCCCCACTCATATACTTTAATGTAATCTGATTCAGATTTCCTTCCCTGCAAAGTCTGTCTTTTTCCTCTTCTTGTGTTGTCTGGCTTAGACATCTCATCTTAAGCATCTCAGAGACCTTCCACCTGTGTCCTGTGATCTTCATCGTGATCTCTTGAGTGAAGTGTTTGGAAAGAGAAAAGAAAATGAGGTAGGAAGGTCTAGAGGAGGACCTAAGGAGAAAGCTAGAAAGAAACCCCTCAAAGGCAGAGCACTGTGTTATTCTTGACCCCATTTTACAGATGAAAAAGCTGATAGGCAAACTCTGGGGCCCAAAAATTCAAAAGAACTAGTTCTGTAACCCAGAACTGTTAACTCCCAGCAAGCAACTCAACTCCCAGCATCACAGACCAGCAAAGCTGGAGAAGACCTTACGTGAGGCAGCGTGGTGCAGTGGGCGTCACCTCGGGCTCTTGTGTCAAGCAGACAGCATGAATGTACATCCCTCCACTGGAAGGTAGAAGCTTTGTGGCCTTGGGCAAACTACTGCAGCTCTTTAAGCCTCTGTTTCCTCATCTGTAGAAGGGAAATAATAGTACCTTCCCAGAGGGAAGTCTGATGAAATTAAACACGTAAAGCTCCTGGGTGATAGGAAGTACCTAAAACAATGTATATTGCTGTTGTTAGTATTTGTATTAATATAAAACTGAGGCCCAAGTTCACACAAATTAGTTGATGGTAGACCCAGACTTAGCATCCAGATCTCCCAGCTCTCACGCCAGTGTATTTTTACCAAGAGAGTCTCCTGCTACCTTCTCCCCATCAGAAATCTCAAAAACATTTCTTGAGCACTTTCTATATGCCAGACACGATCACAACACCTTCCACACATTCACTCATTTAATCCTTAAAACAACCCAGAGATGGAGGTTCCATTATCATCCCCATTTTATAGATCAAGAAACTGAGGCCCAGAGAGCATAAGAAACTTATTCGAGGTCTCCCAGCTAGTAGATGGCAGGGCTGAGGCGCAAATGCAGGTAGCTGGCACCAAAGCCCACTTGGTAACCCACACACACTCACCGTGTTTTCTGTTCAAATTCGGGGATTTACCTCAAATCATGGTTACTTTTCTTTGCCTTTCTCTATCTGTCTCTCTGTATCTCTTCCTCTATTGACTTTTGCTTACAGTAACACATGAATACACTCTTGGTGGAAAAAATTAGGGGTATTATTGATAAAACTAAAGTCTGCTTTGATGTTACCCCTCATTTCCACTGTTGACAATTTGGTGAAAAGTCTTCCGGACTTCTTCCTACACATTTACATATGTACTTAACTACTCCTTTCAGACCCTTCCCACTGGGCCTCTAGAAAACAGTAGTTGAGGCAGCAAACCTGAGATTGAAGGAGGACAGTGGGGGCTGGAGATGGTCTTACTTTCCATTTTCTGAAGATCAGTTACCTATAAATACTCTGAAAGCTTCCGGCAGATAGGCTTGGCCAAGGTCCCAGAGATTTGGATGCATAATAACGCTTCTTTGACTCTACACATAGACAAAACCAGAGAAGGATGGCTTATCGCTTATGGCATTCACAGGGCAGCCATTCCTAACATGTGGTTCTGAGACTTTGATATTGCTGGTCCAAACTGAGATGTGCTGTCAGTGTAAAATACACACTGGATTTTGTAGCCTTAATGCACTAAAAAAGAGTACAAAATATTTCATGAATACTTTATTTGATTACATATTGAAATGATAATATTTCAGATATATTGAGTTAAATCAAATATGTAATTAAAATTAATTTCCCTTGCTCTTTTTACTTTTTTAATGTGGCGACCAGAAAAAGTTTAAACTCCATATATGGCTAATATTTTACTTCCAATGGATAGTACCCTTGTAAACAGTTTATCAAGGAGACACTATTTTTTTTAAGTTTTATTTTATCTATTTATTTTAAATTAATTAATTTATTTTTTTTGGCTGCATTGGGTCTTTGTTGCTGCACGTGGGCTTTCTCTAGTTGTGGCGAGTGGGGGCTACTCTTCATTTTGGTGCGGGCTTCTCATTGCAGTGGCTTCTCTTTTTGTGGAGTGTGGGCTCTAGGCGCACAGGCTTCAGTAGTTGTGGCACACAGGCTCAGTAGTTGCGGCTCACGGGCTCTAGAGTGCAGGCTCAGCAGTTGTGGCGCTCGGGCTTCGTTGCTCCGTGGCATGTGGGATCTTCCCAGACCAGGGCTTGAACTCATGTGCCCTGCATTGGCAGGTGGATTCTTAACCATTGTGCCACCAGGGAAGTCCCGAGACACTCTTTTTTTAAAATTTCACTGAGAATGGTAATAATAGTTCAATTATATCAGGTGCTCTTGGGTCAGACTGAGATCTGTGATCTCATCCCTCCTCTCACAATAGCTGTACAAGGAAAGCACTGTTCTTAACTCCGTTTCACAGAGGAGGAAATTGAAGTTCAGAGAGGTGAAGTCATTTGCCCAAGGTCACACAGCCAGGAAGCAGCAGAGCAGCAGTCTGAACACATCACTCACGGGGCTAACCCTGCGCAGTGACAGAACAAGAAAGCCATTCACGGGGACTCACCTTAGAGATGAGTGTAATCAGAAGGAAGCCTTTGAAAAGTTTGCTGGCATTGGGTAAAGGGCAGAAGCCCCAAAAGAAATGCAAGCCCATGTCATACTAGCATTCTAAGGAGGGGCTTTATTTTGTTAATCTGGGGGCCAGAGGAGAAACCAACCAGACCACTCCCACACTTCTTTCTCTGCCCTTCCCCTTGCGAAGTCCAGCCCCTGCTATAAACTGCTCTAATATGTAGCACACATTTGAAGAGTAGTGGTTTTATTTATTTACTAGTCTGGGGTGCCAATAGGCTTGGTGAGGCCCTCCTTAGAGACTTGTTCCACAATATCTGCTCCTTTTTTTGTTCAGTAATAAGACCAGATATGGCCATCCAGAATAGAGACTACACTTCACTGTAGTTCCATTGCAGCAAGATATGACCATATGATTACCTTCCAGCCTATGGGATGTAAACAGAAGTGGTATGTGTAAGTTCTAAGAAGTGTCCTTAAAAGTAGGGGACAGGGCTTCACTGGTGGCGCAGTGGTTGAGAGTCCGCCTGCCGATGCAGGGGACATGGGTTCGTGCCCCGGTCCGGGAAGATCCCACATGCCGCGGAGTGGCTGGGCCCATGAGCCATGGCCGCTGAGCCTGTGCGTCCAGAGCCTGTGCTCTGGAAAGGCCACAACAATGAGAGGCCCGCGTACCGAAAAAAAAAAAAAAATGTAGGGGACATGCTTAACAAGCTCTCCATGGTTCAAATGCAGACATGATGGCAGGCAGCCGTCTTGTATCATGAGCTGGCAGGCACATGTTGAGGATAGAAGAAAAACAAGATGGAAGGAATCTGGACATCTAATGATTCTAGGGATGCCATATAGCCCCAGGCTCTGTATTTATATCTTTATATGAAAGAGAATAGTTTCTATCTAATTTCAGTAACAACTAGTTGGTGTCTCTTTGTTAAAACAACTATACCTTTATTAAAATGAATGCAGCCCTCTGAAAGAAGCCCTTCCCCACCAAAAACCCCAGAAGAACAGAATACCCACAGGTTGAGGTCCTCTGGCTTGAACTCTGAAAATTCACAACAAATGGCAAATTCGTTTGTGCTGATCTTATCTATAATAGATGCCCTTCCTGTCAAACTGTTTGGAAAGAGAAATTGGTTCACTCTTCAAAGTTTGCCTCCTCTTGGCTGGACTGGATGACCTTGAGCTTTAAGGTAAGAAGCCCATCTGAGAGGTCTGTACACACACAACTTCACACCCATGCACACATACACACATGCATATACAGCAAGATATACACATGCACACAAAGATTGATTTAGCCAGTTCCCTGTTTAGGTGCCCTCCAGGTATTTTCTAAGTTGCTAGTTTTGTTTGTGCTTACAAATAACCTTGATATATGTAGGCAATCGGTGTAGTGGCTGGAACTTTAAGCTCTACTTAGTTTGAGTTCCCCCCAAAGACACTCAGAGGCAAGGATTCTACTGCAAATTGTTTATTGGAGAGATGACTCCAGGAAATATCAGGAAGGGAGACAGGGAAGGAAATGAAGTTAATAAAATGGTACAAAGTACCACTGTGGGCAGCTGAGGCTCTGAGGAACACTGGGAACTGTGTAGAACATGATCCCACCTGAGGGGAGGGAGCTGGTGTATTTATCCTTCAACTCCTGTCACTCATTGGTTGAGGAGTGCTCCCCAGGGGATGTTAATTCCCTGGCACTTCTGATTTGCCCCTATACTTGCCCAGCCAGCCCTGGAGGACAGAGCCAAGTCCAGATTCTGGAAGTTAGCAGGTCCAGGACTAGAGGGAGGTGAGTGAGGTGCCCAGGTTACAAATTTTGAGGCAGCACTCACTGTTAGGGTTGTTCAAGTGCAGGGTGGGAAGTGTGAACCATCAGATCAGCTTGCACAAGAAAGTGATTGCTGAAAGGATATGCGGGAGGCACAGACAGTATCTGCTACAGGCTTTGCAGTCAGGCTGCCTGTGTTTGAATCCTACCTCCGCCACTCAAGGACTACTTATTTAACTTCTCTGTGACTCAGCTTCCACATCTGTAAACTGGGATAATTATAGTATTTAGGATTGTGCATGAGGATTACATGGGATGATTCACATAAAATGCTTAGAACAAAGTTGGGCATACAATAAGCCTCCCATAAGCGTTAGCTCTGATGACTTTGCAATGAATATTACAGTACTGACCTTTTTTGAGAATCAAGGAAGCAAGTTCATCTAATAGTTAAGAAAAGATCCTTTGGAGTCAGGCACATGAGGGTTCAAGTCCCCGATCCCTGTGTGACCTTGGGCCAGTCACTTAAGCTCTCTGGGCCTCAGATCCCTGATGTTTAAAATCATTATTAAATAATAAGATACTTCACAACTAGAAAAAAGATGCATGCAAGATGCTTCTCTAAGCAGTGTGCCTGACTTGAAAATGTGCAATAAATCTTAGCTGAGATGGCTGCATGTTCAATTTTCCATACGAGCAGGAAGTTGCTGCTGTGTTGGAGCAGCCAGGAAGATATAATTCACTTGGCAATATTTACCGCACACCCGCAAGTTGCAAGACACTTAGATGGGAAGTGAGTGCTCTTAAAAAGAAGTGTTAACACTCTGTCTTGGCCCTTTTGGGGGACTGGAGTTCTTTCATTCCTCCCGTAATGGAATCACACATTCATGCCCTTGCTCTGCTCCTCCCTTGAGTGGGCAGAGTAAACTTTCCAGCAGCCTTGAGATCATAAGCCAATTCAAAAGAAAGCAGAGGGCAAAGTTAGACAAACGGTCTTTGATGACTTTGTGGCAACATAAGCCTTGAGCTGCCCACCCATGGACTTGTTTTAAGTGAGAGAAAAACAAACTAATATGTACTGAGTTTCTGTTATATGCAGCCAAAGTTAATTCTATGATGTACATCCTTCTTTGTATTTTATTATTTTTTATGCTCTGGGCATGGCATAGGAGAACTGTGTTATCTGGTGGTTGCCCAGGAAAGTTCTCAAGTCCTGCAAAGAGGAAACAATTTCCAGGTTGACTCCTGCAGACTTTTGCTGCCCTGTTCCCACCCTGGAGTCCAGCCCTCCTCTTAGTCACCTTGTTACCCGTCCAAGGGATCCAACCACGTGTCTCCTACTTTCTCTAAAGACACGAAGGGGAAACATCAGCAGCAGCATCAGATCATGTCTGAGGGGGTGGAGCTGCCCTGAAACCACATTAGCCTTCTTCCCCTCCCCCTTTGCCCCGACCTCACTGGGTGTTCATTGTACTCACAGTACACCTGTCCTTCTTCCTGCCAGGCCCATTAATTAAGCAGCTAGGCCTTTATATCTTGACTGATACTTCTTTTTTGGCAGAACACACCAGAACTGCTGAAAATTTTTCAGAAATAATTTTCTGACTCAGCCAAGGATAGACAGGTTAGAACTTTGGAAAAAGGAAGCCAACTACTCCCTTCAAGTTTGGCTGCCATCTACTGATCACCTTACTCTGTTTGTCTACCCACCCACCCTCATCTTTTCACCCTCTTCAAGGAACAACACCTCAATTTTCCTCAGGACATCCCCTCCCCCAACCAGTGGTTCTTTTGGTGTAAGTGATAGCAACTCCACTTCCGATGACCAGGATGGTCATGTGACCCAGACCTGGCCAATCAGAGCCTCACATGCCTCTGGTTGCTGTGATTGCCAACTCAGTTTGGACCACTGAGAGTCAGGCTAGGACTTTTGTTCTGTCTGTTAGGGAAAAGCTGGCTCTCTGCTCTGCTGGTCTTGGTGTTATGAGAGTAGGGGCTGCTGGCAGCCATCTTTCCACCCACAGGGCAGCATCTAATTGAGAGAGTGGAGTTAGCACAAAGGGAAACTGAATGGAGCGACGGGAGGAGCTATCATCCCTGATATCTGATCAGCCCTGATATCATCATTTGAGCTCCTGGATCAAGCCACACCTGAATGTTTTTTAAGTTGTTCATGCATTTTTCATGCACATAAGCAATTAAATTTTCTGCTTAAGCCACTTGGAGTTTGGCTTTCTGATTCTTGCAAATAAAAGTCCCAATTTTCTATCCCTTTTCCCTCATTATATAATCATATAACATTCTCTATAGTTTACTTGTTTATCTTGTCTATTGTATTCCCCCACCTCTTCCCAGTGCTTCTTTTTTGGGGGGAGCAGTGGTCTGTTTTGTTTACTGCCATAGCACTAGAACCTAGAATAATTCTTGGCACATAGTAGATGCTCAATAAATTTTTTAATAGAAAAATAAAGGGGCCTGAATAGAGGCTATCATACATATATATATATATATATATATATATATATATATATATATATATATTTAAACCCCATTTGGACCTTGCCCCCATTTTACAGATAAGCAAAACTGAAGCTGAGAAGTTTAACGTGTCCAGAGTGACTGGCCTAATTAATGGACAATCTAACATTTATACTGAATCATCCTGGCTCAAAGTCCACTGCTCTTACATTATGTTGCACTGAAGTTCCCTTATCATTCTGAGGACAGTACAGTCACCATGACAACTACCATTTACTGAATTCTTGCTGCTGCCAGGGAAACTCTCAGCCCTTTACATGAATTGCCTGACTGAATCTAACTCCCCAATCTCCCCCAAGTAGATGCCATCATTATCCCAATTTACAGAGAATAAACTGAGGTTCGTAAATGGGATTAGTGCTCTTATAAAAGAGACCCTACAGAGCTCCCTCGCCCCTTCTGCCATGTGAGGACACAGTGAGAAGACAGCTGTCTATGGCTCAGGAAGCAGGCTCTCACCAGACACCCAATCTGAGGCACCTTAATCTTGGCCTTTCCAGCCTCCAGAACTGTAAGAAATACATGTTTGTTGTTTATAAGCCACCCAGTCTATGGTATGTTTGTCATAGCATCCCAAACAGACTGAGACATATGTATTATTACATATGTAATAAAAAGCAGCCATAAATAAATAAATTTTAATATATAAAAAGAGATTATCAAGGTTAGGACTTATTAGCAATAACTGAGACTTTCTCCTTAAGGTAATCATTGCTTCTAATTAAAATATTAAATTATATTCAAAAGTAAATAACTGCTCTAAACCAAGGGTTGTCAGACCAAACCATGAGCCTGTCACTTTTTTTTTTTTATTTAGTTTTTAATTTGTACTATTTATTTTTGGCTGTGTTGGGTCTTCGTTGCTGCGCATGGGCTTTCTCTAGTTGCGGCGAGCGGGGGCTACTCTTCATTGTGGTGCGCGGGCTTCTCATTGCGGTGGCTTCTCTTGTTGCAGAGCATGGGCCCTAGGCGTGCGGGCTTCAGTAGTTGTGGCACACAGGCTCAGTAGTTGTGGCTTGCGGGCTCTAGAGCGCAGGCTCGGTAGTTGTGGCGGACAGGCTTAGTTGCTCTGTGGCATGTGGGATCTTCCCGGACCAGGGCTCGAACCCGTGTCCCCTACATTGGCAGGAGGATTCTTAATCACTGCGCCACCAGGGAAGTCCCCTGTCACATGTTTTTGTAAATAAAATTTTTCTGTTTTGTTTTGTTTTTTGCGGTACGCAGGCCTCTCACTGCCGTGGCCTCTCCCGTTGAGGAGCACAGGCTCCAGACGCGCAGGCTCAGCGGCCATGGCTCACGGGCCCAGCCGCTCCGCGGCATGTGGGATATTCCCGAGCCGGGGCAGGAACCCGTGTCCCCCGAATCGGCAGGCAGACTCTCAACCACTGCACCACCAGGGAAGCCCTGTAAATAAAGTTTTATTGGCACATGGCCACACCCATTCATTTACATATTGTCTGGGATGCTTTCATATTACAGTGACAGAATTGAGTAACTGGGGCAGAGATCGTTTGGCCCATAGAGTCAAAAATATTTACTGTCTAGCCCTTTATGGAAAAAGTTTGCTGACCCCTGCTCTAAATCATGTCACGCTCAAATTCTTTGGTGTGGATTTTTATCACCTTTAAGGGAAGCATCTCTTTGTAATAAAAAGCCCACAGCAATCTGAAAAGGCCAAATGCCATCCAGTTTGTGTGAAGCAGGCTCTTTCGATGCAAAATTCTTCCCACCTTTCTGAAGGCAATAGCCAGGAACGCCTTCTCCAGAAGGAGAAGAGTGGTCAGAGCCCCTTGTTTCTCACTCTGAGCCAGAAGTGGCATCTTCCTGTGGGTTTTGCTGGGTGGTAGAATTATGTATGATTTTATCCTTTCCACGTTTCTTCATTTTCCAAATATTTGATACATTGTATTAGTTTGCTTGGGTTACCATAACAAAGTAGTGGTGGTTTAAACAGCAGAAATTTATTTCTCACAGCTCTGGAGGCCAGAAGTCCAAGATCAAGACGTCAGCAGCGTAGGTTTCTTCTAAGATCTCTCCCCTTGGCTTGTTGATGGCAGTCTTCTCCCTGTGTATTCTCCTAGTCTTTCCTCTGCGTGTGTCTGTGTCCAAATTTCCTCTTCTTATAAGGACCCCGGTCATATTAGATTAAGGCCCACCCTAATGACCTCATTTTACCTTAATTACCTCTAAGGACCCTATTTCCAAATACAGCCACATTGAGGGACTGGGGGTTAGGACTTCAATGTATGGATTTTGGGGAACACAGTTCAGCCCCTAGCCCATGTATTAGATGCATTACTTAAAAATGAGTAGTAGAATGTTAAATATTTTAAAAGGTGGAGGAACAATCGTGGCCAACATTTTAGCCTGAGACTTTTAGTATGAAAGTAATGTGTGTCCAATACTTTAAACATTCAAACAGTGCAGAGGGTGGCAAGGGGTTGTAGACACCTACTCCCACTCAGTCTTACCCCACTGTTGACAGTTTCTTGCATATCCTTCCAGAAACATCCTCTACCTTCATGCTTTTTATTTTGCACAGCAGGATGATGTTTTATTTACTGCTCTGCAACTTGCTTTTTACACCAAACAATAGATAAATCATTGTCTGTTTTCAAAGCAGTACATACATCTTGCATCCTCAACCTCCATCTCAATGCCTGCTTCCAAAGAACCCAACTTGCAAACAAGTTACTTGGAAGTAAATCTCAGACATCATGTCATTTCACCCACAAATATTTCAGTAACTATTACCAAAGATCAGGACCTTGTTTTTATTTTTAAACAAAACCACAAAACAAACGAATGAAAACCGGAGTAAGAATAGAGGTGGTGGTTTGGGGAAGGGAGATGATGATTCTTTTAATTTTTATGTCTCTTGATGACACTGCAATGCTGATTTGGAACTTGGAAAATAAAATCAATAAAGAGTCATTTGTTCTTCACCTCCATTCCTACCATCAAAATAAGCAAGGTTTCTCAAGCCCCAAGAATCCCTTTGGTGCTCTTCCATCCTTAGCCTATAAAGCAGTGAGGCCAGAGAGAGTGTCCTCGGCCCTAGGGACTGCTTTCTTACCCTGCAATGATGGACACTCTAGTGCCTGGCAGAGGCCTGCTCTGCCACATGAAATGCACAGAGATGACCACTGTTCCTCACTGTCCCCAGGTACTGTCCCCTGGGCCTCAGACAGCCTTGTGATGTGAGGTAACTAACAACCTTACAACACACTCCTACTTAGAGTTCTGTGTTAAGCATTTACCTGCATCATTTCATTGAATTCTGCCCCCAACTATTATTATCCCCATTTTGCAGCTATATTATTATTATTTAAAGGAATCAGTTTATTTTATTTATTTATTTTGGCTGCACCGGGTCTTAGTTGTGGCATGCAGACTTCTCAGCTGCAGCTTGCGGGCTTCCTAGCTTCGGCATGCATGTGGGTCCTAGTTCTCCCACCAGGGATGGAACCTGGGCCCCCTGCATTGGGAGTGTGGAGTCTTACCCACTGCCACCAGGGGAGTCCTGCAGCTGTATTATTAACAGTGTTACCAAATCCTAGGTTGCACTGCTCTCTGCAGGACAGGCCAATACATCAAGAGATGAGTTGTTGGAGCAAAGAATAGCAACTTTATTCAGAAAGCCAGCAGATGGAGAAGTTGGTGGACTAGTATCCCAAAGAACCATCTTGCCAGAGTTAGAATTCAGGCTTCTTTTATATGAAAAGGGGAGGGGGTCTGGCTAGTTTTTGCAAATTTCTTGGTGCTGGAATTTTTTGTTCTTATAGCTGTCCAGTAGGTCTGGTCACAATGTTCCTTATAAACCTCCAACTAGACAAATGTTATTCTTAGTTCTGCCACTTTTTATCTCTGTATGCATGGGAAAGTGTTATAGCTTTAAAGGTCAGAGCCTTGAGAACTGGGCTATCCTGTATATTTCAGTCTATATGTAACATTCTTTTACAAAAGGTGCAGAGCCAGCATGACTCAGCAGAAGCAACAAAGCACAAAGGTTAGAGCTAAAGGAATAGATTCAATATGGAGTCAGGTTTGTTCTTCTCTGTTTCAATAGCTTCGATGTATTTGTTTGTTTGACAGATTTTTACTGAGCATCTTGCATGTGCCAGGCACCCAGAATATAGCAGTGAACCAAGCACACAAAATCCCTGCCCACGCGGAGACAGAAAATAGATGGACAAAGACATAATACAATGGCAGATAAAACTAGGAGTGACATGGAGAAAAAGAGAAGAAGGTGAGGGGAGAAAGGGGGACAGAAGGGTTGGGGAGAGAGGGCTATTTTAGGTATGGTGGTCAGGGAAGGCCTTCTGACAAGGTGACAGCTGAACAGAGACTTGAATGGAGAGAGGGAGCAAATACCTAGGGTGAAGCATTTCTATCCAAGGAACAGCTTCAGGATGGGAACGTGCTTGGAATGTTTGAGGCATAGCAAGGAGGCCAGAGTGGTTGCCAGTGGCAAGGCGGAAGGTGGTAGATAGAGTCTGAGGCTGGAGTGTGACACAGGGCCTGGCAGCTGTCGTGTGTCATAGCCTCCTTCATATGGACTCTAAGAGCTGGCAAATGCTATAAATCAGGGCTTTTTTTTTTTTTTGAGAGCAGACATACCACTTACCAGCACACCAGTGTTTGTAGGCAACAGTCAGGGTTTGGATTTTATTCCAGGTGTGACAGGAAGCCATTGGAGGCTTCAGAGCAGAGAAAGGCATGATCATACTTTTGTTTCTAAGAGCTGGTTCGCAGGCTGGGTGGAGAAGAGACAACAGGAAGGCAAAGTAGAAACAGTTTACTTTAAGTCCTCCAGGCCAGAGGTGACGGTGGCTTGAACTTGAAAGGGTTGGACTTGGGATGTGTTTGGATTTGCTGTAAACGGGGAACATGGAGTGTGAGCAAAACACAGACAGCAATAATGATCCACCGAGGTTTACTGTGGCCTTTCTGTGCTCTGGTTATCCATCGCAGCACAACAAAACAGCCTGTAACTTGGCGGCTTAGAACAATAGCGATCATTCACTTAGCTCATCTTTGCCCGGAGTGGAGGGAAGTGACTGCTGTAAGGGAAGGGGCCTGGAAGGACTGCTTGATGCTGGGACCTTCTGAAAACTCTTCACTTGCCTGTCTGATGGTCGATGCTGGCTGTTAACTGGAATCTCACCTGGGGCTGCAGCCAGAACACCTGCCTGGACCCTCGGCATGTGGCCTTAGCCTCCTCACAGCACAGTGGCAGGGTTCCCGGAGCCAGTGTCACCAGAGAGAGCTGGGGGAGTCATTCTACCTTTTCTCCCCAGCTTTATCCAGATGGTATTGACCTGTAACATATGCATGTTTAAGGTATACAATGTGATGATTAGATAGATACATGTGTATATTGTAAAATGATTACCACAATTAGGTTAAAACTCCATTCCCTCACATAATTACCATTTTGTATGTGTGTGGTGATAGCATTTAAGCTCTCCTCTCTTAACAACCTGTGAGTATGCAATACAGCCTCGTTAATTATAGTCACCATGCTGTGCATTACACCTCCAGATCTTATTCATCTTATCGCTGGGAGTTTGTACCCTTTGACCAACATCTCCCCAACCCATACACAACCCTCCAGTCCCTGGCAACCATTCTACTCTCTTTTTCTATGAGTTAGGCGTTTTTAGACTCAGCAAATAAGTGAGAACATACAGGATTTGTCTTTCTCTGTCTGACTTATTTCAGGCCAGGAGAGAGTGGGATGGTGTATATTACCTTTTGAGACCCAGCCAGGTAAGCCACATAGCATCACTTCCACTGTAGAGACTCCCACCCAGACTTAAGGGGGAGGGAACCTAGATTCCATCTCTTGATAGGGGAGTGGTAAGGTTATAGAAGAGCAAATGGGACCGGAAATATCATCATGGCCAATTTTAGAAAATACAGTTCGCTGCCTTATGTTTCAGGTACCATGCTAAGCAGCCCACATACATCATTTCATTCAATCCTGCACTAACCTCACTTCACAAAACTGAGGCTCAGCGATGTCACTTGCCCAAAGCTACTCAGCTACTAAGGGGAAAGAGCTGGAGTTTGATTCCAGGTAACAGGCAAGCACCTGGTGGAACAGATATGGGGGTGGCAGAGAATGGCCTTTGGAGGTGAACCCAGAGAGGGGGCAGCCAGCAGCACAGAACTGGCTGTTCTGAGCCCGCTCATAGCCCTCTGCCCTCCCCAGGGTTATCCTTTATTTCCCAACTATGTCCAAGACCACAGCATTACTGTAATTTCAGGGCTGTGAAGAGGAGATGAGGTTTGAACACTCATGGGCAAAAAAAGACAATTTGTTCTGAGTCAGGCCCTGGTAGCCTGATCTGGTTTGGTTCTGGAGGGCCTGGAAATCTGGATGGAACTTCGCTGCTGGGCTGGGTAGGGGCCAGTGTGTGGGCAGATGGAAGGGCTGGTGGAAAGCACTTCCAGAAACTGTCAGTGTGTGGCTCAGAGCCTCAGCAAGAGAGCTGGAGGGCTGGGCATTCCAGACCTCCTCGCAGATCCGAGATCCCCAGAAGGCTTCTAAGCCGGGCCAGCAGCCCCTTTACTGTGATCGATATTTCCTAGGAGAAAAGGCCAGCCCAGAGCAAAACCCAAGATGGGCTCTAGGGACCTCCGGTTTCTCTGCCCAATGGCCCATCATTAACTTCCGCTGCAGGTGGCCTACAGTGGTTTTCCAGACTGCTGGCGAGGAAGCGTTGACTCGGGGATGTGACACCAGAAAAATTGCCAGAATAACATGGCAGATGTGGGGAGGGGTGTTGTAGATTATACTTATTATTTTTTGTTTGTTTTTTGTGGTTCCCTTTTCTTCTTATTATTTTGGAACTATCTCAAATTGTATATTTATTTTTTATTAAACCAACTTGGACATGAACATTATCAAAAAAATTTCCAAAAACTGGAAACCACCCAAATGACTGCCGACAGGTGAATAGATAGACATATTATTATCTATCCATACTATGAATATTACTCAGAAATAAAAAGGAATGGATCACTGACACACACAATATGTACCAATCTTAAAAACATTACGTTGAGTGAAAGAAACAAGGCACAAAAAGAGCCCACTCTGTATGATCCCATTTATCTAAAACTCTAGAAAAGATCACTATAGTCTACAATTTCAGACAGGAAATCAGTCATTGCCTGGGACCGGGATTTGGGGGTGGAGAGAGGTTGACTACAAAAGGGCTTGGAGGAACTTTTTGGGGGTATTGGAAATGTTCTATAACTTATTGTGGAGGTGGTTACATGAGCATATTCATTGGTCAAAATTTATTAAACTGTACACTTAAAATGGTTGTCTTTATCGTATGCAAAGTGTACCTCAAATGAAGTTGATTTTTAAAAAGTAATGTAACAAACTCCCACATACCCACCCTCCAATACAGGAAACAAAACATTAGAAAGAAAATTGCACCCCTGTGTACCCCTCCCCAATCTCCTCCTTTCTCCTTTCCTCCTAAATATGATGTGCTTCATGAATGTGTCTTTATGTTTTCGCTACATGGAAACACTTTCCTGAATGTTGTATGTTTCTTTCTCATTTGTCTTTATACTTTTAACTGCGTGGGGTATATTCCTACACTGGTATTTTTCAAAATCAGTTTACACGGTCACAACCAGCATTTTAATAATAAGGATAGAATAGGATTAAAAAATAATCAGAGTGTATGATACATAGTAAGGTAAATATGTCTTGTGAAATTTTTGTTCAAGTTTTACATCTGTATATATGTGTACTGGGTTGAGACATAAAATATCTTTCTTTTTAATTAATTTATTTTTTATGCAGCATGTTCTTATTAGTCATCAATTTTATACACATCAGTGTATACGTCAATCCCAATCGCCCAATTCATCACACCACCACCACCACCACCCGCCACTTTCCCCCCTTGGTGTCCATACGTTTGTCCTCTACATCTGTGTCTCAATTTCTGCCCTGCAAACCAGTTCATCTGTACCATTTTTCTAGTTTCCACATATATGCGTTAATATACGATATTTGTTCTTCTCTTTCTGACTTACTTCACTCTGTATGACAGTCTCTAGATCCATCCACATCTCTACAAATGACCCAATTTTGTTCCTTTTATGGCTGAGTAATATTCCATTGTATATATGTACCACATTTTCTTTATCCATTTGTCTGTTGATGGGCATTTAGGTTGCTTCCATGACCTGGCTATTGTAAATAGTGCTGCAGGGAACATTGGTGTGCATGTGTCCTTTTGAATTACGGTTTTCTCTGGGTATAGGCCCAGTAGTGGGATTGCTGGGTCATATAGTAATTCTATTTTTAAAATATCTTTCTTACAGAGCACTGTGGCCCCCCAAAAGTTTAAAAAACACTGTCCTAATATATAACATAAGATATTTTGTCGTTTTAACTTTTATGTAAATAGTATGGTACAGTCCTAATCCTTCCCCAGCTGGCTTTTGTTCACTTGACATTAGCTTCCAGATGTATCCATATTGAGACATGTAGCTTGGTTTCATTCATTTCCATCACTGCATAAACATGCCACAAGTTATTTTTCCATCCTCCCATTATAGGATTTTTTTCTTTTGCCAAGTGGAACATTTCAAAAAATAGCTGTCACTATCACCACCATTTCACTTTAGGAAGGACATTTTAATATAAATAAAATTGGAAAGCCCTACTCTCGGAGTCAAAGATGGTCTTTTTATTGGAATAAATCTGGCTTTATAAAAATGCATTTGAGGGACTTCCCTGGGGGTCCAGTGGTTAGGATATGGTGCTTTCACTGCTGAGGACCTGCAAGCTATGCTGCACAGCCAAAAAGAAGAGCATTCCATTTACCCCCCCGGGGGGTAAGGTTGTTGTTAGTTCCTTGTTGATTGTTAGTTTGTTCAGTATACTGGTGAGAACCCAATCACCTACACAACATCTCAGGCAAGGTCCGCTGGGGAGGGGGGAGGAAGCGAGTAGAAGGGAGAAGGGGTTCAAAGGGAGTCTCAACTATAATGCTTTATTTCTTTTGTTACCTAAAAAAAGTCCAAGTCAAATATGGCCAAATGTTAGCATTTGTTAACTCTGGATTGTGAACAGGGTAATCCAAGCTTTGCTCTAAGCTTTCAGTAGTTCATTTAAAATGTTTTCATCATCAACCAGTGTTAGGAAATTTCCAGTATAGATAAGACAGGTAAAAGACAGTTCGGTCTTCATAGTTTAAAATCCAGAGCCAGCAGCTTGTCAATTCCTCTGTGATGTTGGTGAGGTCATTTAACTTTGCTGGGTCTTGTGTCCCTCATCTGAAAAAAGGGCTGGGCCAACCCAAATGTCCATCAACGAATAAATGGATAAACAAAATGTGGTCACTCCATACAATGGAATATGATTCAGCCATAAAAGGGAAGTACTGACACAGGCTACAATGTCAATGAACATCAAAAACATGATGCTAAGTAAAAGAAGCCAGGCAGGGCTTCCCTGGTGGCGCAGTGGTTAAGAATCCACCTGCCAATGTAGGGGACACGGGTTCAAGCCCTGGTCCGGGAAGATCCTACATGCTATGGAGCAAGTGCGCCACAACTACAGAGCCTGTGCTCTACAGCCCGCAAGCCACAACTACTGAGCCCACGTGCCACAACTACTGAAGCCCCCGCGCCTAGAGTTCGTGCTCCACAACAAGAGAAGCCACCGCAATGAGAAGCCTGCGCACCGCAACCAAGAGTAGCCCCTGCTTGTCGCAACTGGAGAAAGCCCGCGTGCAGAAACGAAGACCGAAAGTAGCCATAAATAAATAAATAAATTTATTGGGGAAAAAAAAAAAAAAAGAAGCCAGGCACAGAAGGTCGTGTATTGTATGATTCTGATTATATGAAATATCCAGGATAGGCAAAGACAGAGTTAGGAAACAGGTGGGTGGTGCCAGGAACTGGGAGGAAGGAGGAATGGGGAGTGGCTGCTAATAGGTACAAGGTTTCTTTTTGTGGTGATGAAAATGTTTCAGACCTAGATAGAGATGGTGTTTGCACAACATGTGAATGTACTAAACAGCACTGAATTGTACACTGTAAAATGGTTTTATGTTATGTGAATTTCATCTCAATTCAAAAAGGGGGTGGAGGGAGGGCTTGTGCCTCCTAGAATTATTGTGGATGAAATTTAAAAGAACACATATGCAAAGATCCCAGCACTGTGTGCCATCTTGCTCATAGTGGGAGAAGGCGGGGCTGGGCTTATTAAGCTTGTTTCACCTAGTAAGTCAAGTAAGTGGCTTGCTCAAGGCCACACAATGAGTCATGTGTGAACTCTGCACTAGAACTTGGCTTTTCCAACCTGAGAGTCCAGAACAAGTTCTCTCCATGCTGCTTCTCCTACTTGATACCAGAATGGCACTTTACTGTTTATAAAATATTTTTCCCCACATGATTTTCTAACACCTCTGGCTCCAGAGGCTCAGAGTAGCAGAGTGGTTAAAGGGCATGGCCCCTGGAGTTGGATAAATCTGGGTTCAAATCCAGGCTCTGTCGCTTCTTAGCTGTGTGTCTTTCGTCAAGTCACCTCTCTGAGCCTTGTTTCTCCATCTATATATGGAGAATAATGACTTATGCATTAAGTGGGAGTAAAGCTGGAAGACAGATAGATAGATAGATAAAGCAAGAGTTGGGTCAATGCCTAGCACATAGTAAATCTGAATAAATGATGGCTATTATATTAGTATTAGTAGTTGAGGAGTTACTCTGGCAAAGCACTTACCACACAGGGTTAAGACTGACAGAAGAACAGAGCAACTTCAAAGCCGCTTTGCCACAGGTCCCAGATGCTGCAAAGTGGTGGTTCTCATCTAGGAGTGGGAGGGTGGTTTTTGGTGGCACCTGGCAACATTTTTGAATGCTTCTGGCATCTGGTGGGTAGAGGTCAGGGATGCTGCTGAACATCCTAAATGCCCAGGACAGCCCCACAGCAGAGAATGATCTGCCCCCAAAGGTCAGCTGTGCCCAGGTTGAGAGGCCCTGCACCAAAATGAGCTTCCCTTTGCCAGACTTAGTTCCAAACAACAGTGTCATCCACCCTCTAGATATCGGGACGACTTGCTACTTTCCCAACCTGGAGTGAGTCATTCTGTGAAGCTAAGAAACACTTAGCAAGGCAATAACCATCCTAATTTCTCTGTTAGGTAAGTCCAGATGAAAATATATTTGGGGCCTTCTTAAACAGAGAAACACCCAACATCAACATGTACTCTATGAGGGCCAAGGATGGTTTGAAAGACCCATCTTAATCCCCCTTCTCCAAGGCTTCTGGGAACATCCCAGAGAATCTGCTTTCCTGATTCTGCATGAAGGGCCTGAAGCACAAAAACTGGCACACAGTAAGCACTCGGTAAATGCTAGCTATTACTATTATTATCTTCATCATTATCACCATTGTCCTCATTATTACTTTTATCTCCCCAGGTACAGGGTAAGGTACATTCTCACAACAACCTTCTGAGATGGGAGATATATCATTCCCATTTTGCAGATGAGGAAACTGAGGCTCAGAGCAGTGATGCCACATTTTTCATCAGCCCCCTCCCTGATCTCAGAGCTTCCACTCCTGCCCACCTACAGTCCATTCTCCTCACAGACACCAAAGGAATCTCTTAAAAATGAAGTCAGATCTTATTTAGGAGATGTTCTCTGGGTAATGATGTTATGTGATATTTTATGACCCAACATTTCTTTATGATTTAAATATCTTGAAAAATTAAGAGCAATGCCATGGTTGTGTAAAATGTTAACATTAAGGGGAAACTGAGTGAAAGGTATATGGAAAATCTTTGTACTATCTTTGCAACTTCGCAGTAAATCTAGAATTATTTTAATATAAAAAACTTATTTAAAAAGTGAATCAGATCATATTACTCCTTGGCCTAAAACTGAGTGATTTCCCATTCGGCTTAGAATAAAATCCGAGTGCCTTCCTGTGACCTATAAGGCCCTGAGCGATCTGGCCTTTGCCCACTTCTTCAGCTTCCTCTCCTAACATTTCTCCCTCTCACTCTGCACTCCAGCTACTCTGGTCTTCTTTCCACTGTTTCAACACTGGAAGACTGTTCGTGCCTCAGGGCCTTTGCACTTGCTGTTCCCTGTGTTGAGAATACTCTTTCCCCTACGGTGTTCTTCCCATAACTTTCTCCTTCTTATTCTTCAGATTTTGACTCAAACGTCAAATCCTCAGAATCCCTTTTGTGTGGTCACATGATCCTTTCTAATTCTCTCACAAAACTCATGACTCTCTGAAATTATCTTCTTCACTGGGTTCTCTGTTCCTCTCCGTCTCCTCCACTAGACTGGTACTTCCATGAGGACAGAGACTGCTATATCCCCAGCTTCTCACACAGAGCAAGGCCTCAATAAACATTTGCCAAAAACCACCCCCAGAAAAACCCAAAAAACAAAAAACAGTGTCTGCTGGTAATACCACAGGACATTGAAATAAAACGGTGAACTTTGTCAAAGGGCTTTCACCCATATTTTTTCCTGTGGTTCCCTACTCTGTACAAAACCTCCAGAATATCCAGGTAGGTCCAGATCTGCTGGCAAACCTCATCAACAACATTTCGTTTAATCATTTAACAATAATCCCAATGCTTATTAAGTTGGGGGAAGGGAAGGGGAAGAGTTCACCCCCAACCTTCTAGAACAGAATTCCAAATTGTTGGCCTAGGGTCAAATGTAGCCCATGGATGTGCTTTGTCAGCCTTACACATTTTAGAAGAATTTGAGCTCATGACCAAACTTTAAAAACTGGAACATTTCATATCAAACTTCAGATGCCCAAGTTCTCCTGAAAACTCAAGTGGATCTGGCCCCAGTGGGCCCCAGTTTCCCACAGGGTCCCAACGGACTAGAGCTGGGGTGTGTGCTCTTCAGTTTATCAGTCACTATCCACCTGGCTTAATTCTTTCATGTTATCAGCCTGGTCCCTTTAGTCACTAAGATTCCCCCTCAAAGGCTAAAGTATCCTTAGGAATACTACTGGTTTTCAAATATTTTCACTACAGCCCCTCTCTTCAAACCTTACATGGAAGCTCAATGTCTAAAACAGATAATAGTGATAACAGTTCATTTTGATTGAGTGCTTACTGTGTGCCATGGTTCTGCTTTGGTTGACTCAAGGGTTTGGGGATCAGAACCCCATCAGGTCCCCATCATCTTCAGCAGGCCCTTAAGAAAACTCTGTGCATCCAAGGAAGACAGTTCAAAAAGTACATTTTTCTTCCTTTTTTTGGCCACGCCACGCAGCATGCAGGATCTTAGCTCCCTGACCAGGGATCAAACCCGTGCCCCCTGCAGTGGAAGCGGTGAGTCTTAACCACTGGACCACTAGGGAAGTCCCCCCACAGTACATTTTAATCCATTCTCCTCACTATAGGCAAACTAGAGGAGGGAAGAGACACTCCACCTGTTGGAACAGTAGCCTTTCTGGCAAACGTTTGTCTGCTAGTCCTTAGTGTTGATAACAGCAGAGAAAAGTCAATAGGCGATACATTCTTTCCTCCCAGAGCTATTGGCTATTTTCTGGGAGCCCTTCAGGCCTACCCTGTGAGCTCATGCCACTCTCAGGCTCAGAACCAGCTAATTCTCTTAGACATGTTTCAGCAAAACTGGACTCTAGAGGGGAGTTGCCTGGCAGAGAATGGCATGTGGACAGAAGCCCTCGCCGTGTCCCAGTCCAGTCTGAAGTTCTCCTCCAGCCCTGATGATGTCAGCAGAGGTTAACACACATGCTACTTTGAGCATGGAAATTTATGGTACTCTTATTGTCCATAGAGATATGTTTAGACCATTCCCACATTTGTTATGTGCTTAGTGTGTGCCAGAGTTGTGCTAGGTACTGGGGGTTTGCAGTGGGAATTTATTAAATATGAACAAGGGCTTTGGTTTCTGGCTGTCCTGACTTCCAGCTGTGGCTCTGAAACTTACTAGCTGTGTGACCTTCAGCAAACAACCTAGCCTCTGTGTCTCACTTCATCTGTAAAATGGATGTGCTAGGAATAGTACATAATTCCTAGGATTATCTTGGGGATTCAGTGAGATAATTTTTGACACATACAAAGAAAACAAGTGCAGTGGTTTTTTTTTCTCCACTAGTATTTATCAGAAGCTGCTATTTTTATTTGCGGCTTTTTTTGTCTGCCTGGCTTACTAGATGACTCTCCATGAGAGAAGGGCCTTGTCTTTCTCGCTCACCCCTGCTTCTCCGCCTAGAACAATGCCTGGCACAGAATAGGTGCTCCATAAATATTTGCTGAATGAACCGCTGTCTCTGATATTCCTGCTCTAATTGCCATTACCATAATGCGCTTTGGAGGAGTTGTGGACTCCGGGGAGAGCCACCCTGACCTTGACAGCCAGCTGTTCACAGCGGCGCTGGGCATCAACTCTGATATCACCAACTGGGCTCTGTGCCCTGGGCTGACAAATGACACTTGTGTGTCTTCTGGTGAACAGAGCTACAGCGCGGGAGAGTGAGCTGGTGACTGGGGAAAGTGGAGTGAGCAGCTGAGCCAAGCAAGGGGAGCTCTGAACCCTAACGCCCTCAAACTGGCAGCAGGGAGGCCATAGGTCCATGTGCAAGGAGCCTGGGCCCCCCCCCCCACCGCTTGGGCCCCCCCGGGGCGGGGGAATCACCGATTTTGAGATTGGATGCAATCACTTCGATGGCATTTCAGGATGGGAATTCGTGCATCCTGCGTGCCTTGAGAAACAAAATTAATTTCTCTAGGGGGAGGGAAAGGGCTTTGCAAACTGTGAAGCGCTGCAGGAAAAAGCAGTTCAATGAAAAAGTCAGGATGCAAGAGAGCAGATGTGTTTGCTGAGCATAAACTGCACTTCAAAACCAAGCTAGAAGAGACATATAGTCCCCAAAGGTGGCACATTTTGGAGGGGTCTCCGAGAGAGAGATGCACTTGGGGAGACTGGGAAGCCAAAGGAAATGGGCCAAAGTTTCCCGGGGTGTCTGTAGAACCCGGGACCCGCCCGCAATGCCCGTGGATGCACACTAGTTCTCCTCTTCCGGTCTCGAGCTCCGACGCGCGAAATCTGCAAATTCTCCCTTTATCTGCTGCACACGCTCGCTCATCTTCGTTCTGGCTGGAATCAGGGTAACCGTTCCGATGATTATATAACTTCCCGAGTTCAAGAAAGACAATCCAAAGATAGGGATGATCAAATTTTTTTGAGGGTGGATTAAAAAAAATTTTCCCCAAATGTAAGTTACAGAGAGCACAAAAAACGTACATACAAATACCCATATTTCCACCACTCAGAAAGAATAACTGTTAACATTTTTATTTACCTAGGAGAAGAGTTTCTTTATTAGTCATCAAATAAACCTTTCCCTTTCCTCCAAATCCCAGCAAATCTGAAACCAAATAAAGTCAACCTACCTCTCTTTATTATCCTCCCTGTTCACCTCCACCCCAGATTTAACTTAAGGGGAGATTCCAGGGCTTCCGAATCCCCTCCGTGGGCTTTTCACATGGCCAGGTCTGCAAAACCTGGCCCCAGTGAACAGCGTCCCGCGGAGCCCACAATCCTCGAGTACACAGCTGCTTCTTCTCCTCCAACCCCAACTCCTGCGTGCAACTTTGTAACTCATGCTCCCGCCAGGAGGCCTATTTGCTCGGCCCGTTTGGCGGAAGGATTCCGCGCGCTATCGCAGTTACGTCAACTGTCTCCGCCCCCTTTCCGCGCTCTGGCCCCGCCCCCTCCCGGGTGCCCTATGGCCCACAAAGAAGTCCCGGCCTTGCCGCTGCACTCCCCGCGCACATCCGTGCGCCGCCCGAGGCTGGCTAAGGAGTCGGCGGCCATTTTGTTCTTCTCGTGGTTCCAGTGGGGAGAGAAGGAGGAAGCAGGGAGTGGGGCGGTTGGGGGGGACCCGCCGCGGCTTTTGCCACCGCCGCCACCACCATCTCTGTGCTCGTGGCGTGGCAAAGGAGGTGTAAATCCCGGGCGCGAGCCGGCGGCGGCGCCACTGCGGGAGGGTCGGCGGTGGGAAGGCGATGGCGGATATAGATAAGCTCAACATCGACAGCATCATCCAACGGCTGCTGGAAGGTGAAGGGGGCGGCGGGCGGCTCCGGGGACTCGAGGGGGGAGGGGGATTTGGGAGGCCTTTTGGACTTGCAGCGCCGAGAGGAGTGAGCCCCGCGAGTTCGCCCGCGGGCCGGGGGCTGCAGCGGGAGGGAGGCTGCCCGGGGTTCCGCACTTGGGCCAACCCGCGGACACTCCTGGCTCCACTCATTCATTGCACGAGGGTGCAGCCGTCCTACTGGCCTTGAAATTTGAAAACTCCGCTCCCCACCCCCACGTTTCCGGTACGTACCCCAGTGCGCCCCGCACACCCGACCAATCTTTGGATGAAGGTTGGGGGCCCCAGTCCAACTTACAGGACGGCACGTTACGAACTTTCTGGTCCTCGTTCTCTTGGAAAGCAACATGATGGGGATATGGATTCCACCGGGCTTGGGGGCTTCTTTCCTATCCTGCTCATTTTTATTTTTTGTGAGGCTGGGGTCGAGGGGCCCATTACTTGTTATTTGGTGACGACCGTTCATATCTCAAGGGGATGTTGGAACTCATATTCTCCTGCCCTTCCAAATACTCTTTTTAAGTTGTCCTTATCTTGAAGAGGTCTCCGCGCTCTTTTCTGAACGTGCCTCTGAACCGAGAAGCCAGCAGTGATGACAGTTTCGTTAGGATCTTTCCAATGTGCCAGGCTCTGTAAGCGCTTTGCGTTCATCGGATAAATACAGTCATGATATTAGCCAGCGCTTCTAAAGCGCTTACTGTGTGTCAGGCATTTTTTGGAGCACTTTACACAGATTTCATGTAATACTCCCAACAACCTTACGAGGTAGGTGCTATTATATTTTACTGTTTTTCAGAGGAAGATAAGACTCAAAGAAGTGAAGTCACTTGACCAAGGTCACACAGTAACAGTCAAGTTTCAAACCCAGGCAGCCAGGAGCTAGAAGTCATTCAAGTCACCCTATGTATGAAGGAAGGAGGTGTCAAGTGGTTGAGCAAAGGTTAAAAAAAATCTTAAATATTGGCTGACCTAAGACTCGTGAGGTGCCTGGCGATTGATTTATATTGATGTGGGAGACGGATGAAATTCGGATTTTAAGGAGGGACGCCGAAATGAAATCACCCCTCACCACCCCCCAAATTCCAGAGTACATCTATCCAATACTAACATCTAATTCCAAACTTTGAAAGAATTCAGATCCCTTTCTTAATTTGAATACTGGATAATGTAGATTTGGCTGAGTTTTAACTGCTTTTTGTCTTTGTACATTTCTAAGTATTGTTGGACTATAAATGCTGTGAGAGATGGAGTCGAGAGCATAAACAGTTGGACAGTTCTGGTGTTAGAATTTGCAGATCTTTTGTTTAAGTCATTAGAATGAAACTCCTAAAAATATCTCTTCTTAATCTCTGTAAGGTTTTTTCATTTTATAGTTTCTTAAAAGAAAAACCCGTTAAATAGACCCCTGAAATGTTGCTGCCATTTGTGGGTGAAAACCTTATTTGTTCAGTACCTGGCATTTATTTAAGAACCACACTTTTTTTTTTTTGCACCTTCATGAATGTATTTATTTTCTCTTTTTATTATTATTATTGTTGTTTTATACAGCAGGTTCTTATTAGTCATCAATTTTATACCCATCAGTGTATACATGTCAATCCCAATTGCCCAATTCAGCATACCACCATCCCCACCCACTGGGGTTTTCCCCCCTTGGTGTCCATACGCTTGTTCTCTACATCTGTGTCTCAACTTCTGCCCTGCAAACCGAAGAACCACACTTTTTTTTTTTTTTTTTTTTTTTTTTTTTTAAGAACCACACTTTTAATACTAGTTACTACAGTTCTTCGATTTATGTGAGGCAGCAGTGGGTCAGAAACGGATTAAACAGTTTGCAATAAGAAAAGAACTTAAAATTTTGTTTTTCATTCAAAAATTGTAAATTCTGCATATCTGTGGAGGGACACGTGCAACTAGTTAAGAGCTGGCTTTATTTCGTTGAGAAGGCAGGAAAAAATGGAATCTGTGGATTAGAAACATTAGAATTTTAAGATTAGGTAAGTCTTGTTAAGTCCAGGGTTGCCCATAACTCTGTATTCATATAACATTTTGTTAATTTTAATCTTGTTTTTTAAATTGTGCCAAGAAATTTGCCTTGATAAACTTGGATTATTTATAATGAGATCAGTCTTTGTTTATTAATAATTTCTATACATGTTTTGTACTTGAAAACCAGATTTTTTTTAACATTTCATTTTTTCATTGAAATTAATAAAGCATTGTGTTTTAATTCCTCCGGAATAAGCTAGCTGCTCAACAGACGTAAATTTCCTTCTTTTCTAGTCAGTGTTAAATGGGCAGGGAAAGGGTTGAAAATGATCCATTGAGAATATATATAATCCAAGGTAGAAAAGGTTGATAATTTCTGTGATTCCATTTTTTAATGCCCCACAAACTTTTTCCTGTAAAAATTTTAATTAAGATTTGAGTATATCTGAAAATGGAGGGAAATGTGAGTTTTGTGGCCTTGTTAGAATTGTTTACATGTTAGAGATTGTCTCCTTTTTTAAGGTGGAGGACTGTACAAGCTAAGTGAGAAGTAGTTCGGTAATAGTACTAAAAAGACCATTCAAAAGTGAAGTCTGATTTAGGAGAATACCGTGTTGGTTTTAGATTTTAGTCACTACAGCTTTGCAGTTCTTTTCTACTCTAAACTTTTTAGTGGATTTTCCTTAAGGAGGCATCACTTCTGCAACCCACCTGAGAAGATCTCTGCCTTGTGGGTGATAAAACCTTAAGGTTGTCACTCCTTCGTATCATTCATGTTCACTTATTTAAATAACTGCACAGTAAAACTTTGGATTTAGAGAATAAGCCAGCTGCTGATTTGTCTCATAGTCCTACTGTGTTGGAGAAAAGTGAGGTTTGAGGCAGAGTGACTTTGTAAGTGATCTCGTTCGGGGAGCGGTGATGGCTAGCTATTTTCTTGCAGAGCAGGCAGTTGTAACTTATTTTCACATCCTGATTTGCCAGAAGCATCTTGGCTCTAAAGCTGGCGGTTGTCAAACTGAAAGACTGTGCCAAGCTCTGCACAATTGCTTGACTTGCTTTAGTGATTTAAATATGACCTCAGCCCTGGCCCTCAGCGTTTACTAACATAATCCTCTGACTTGTAAAAGTAACCCATGTGTTTAGATATTCGGTGTGAAATGAAATATGTTTATATTGTAATGTTTAAAAGACAGGGGTCCTGAAGATAATAAAGGACAATCGTAATGGCAAAAAGAAAAAAAAAATCTTAAAATGCTGACCAAAGAAAACAAAAATAATCTTTCCTAATGAGACCTCTGCAATTATTTTTTCTTTACACATCAGATAATTTCACCCATTAGAGGCTTTTCTTGGAATCAATGATCATAGGGCATTTTGCTGATAAAGACAGTAATATTAAAGTAATGTGTTACTAATACTCTAAATTACAAGAAGTCTGTGTTGTGAGCCCCCTGCTCTTCCCACCCCTCCCGCATGTCAGTTGTATGCCGCATCCTCTCCTATAAGGTAAGGCAAGAAAGCTCTTTTAGAGGCATGATCAGAAGCTTACACCAATCCTAAACCACAGCATGGAAAGGATTACTCTCCTTGTGCCCACAGTGCTTCCTCGCCTGTCAGTAGCAGGAGGCAGCAGTGAAATCTAATGGGATGGTGTGTGTCATTCTGTTGTGCTTGAGGGAGGGAATGTTAGACCCAGCAGTGAAATCTAACGGGGTGGTGTGTGTCATTCTGTTGTGCTTGAGGGAGGGAATGTTAGCCCTAGGAGCAGGAGGCCAGGCTTTCCTCCTCCAAGCTGGGGAAATGCATGCCATGCTGCGCCATGCATTGGTAGCCCGTCTGCGGTAGAGGTTGGTGAGATTGTTTTATATCTGGGAAACTGCAGTCCTATAATAACCTATTCTGCAAAAGTATGTGCCAGTGCCAGTCAGTCTGCTTGACTAGGGTGAGGATTACTGATCTTGAAGCAGGGAAATCATTTCACTTAATTTACCATCACGGCTGTTAGTAGACCTTAAAGATTGAATTGTGAAGGAGATAATATTCTGATATGAATTGTTTTGTAAATGAGGAAGCTGGAAAATCTTATTCAAGAAGAAAAAGGAAGGATTCAATCTCTTTGGAGTTTAGAATTCTGGGACAAATTTTTATGTTTTAGGATCAGACCACTGTATCCAAAGCATGTAAAAATAGATGATTTACTTAATGGTCTTGATGTTTTATCTGAAATCTCCAATTTCACCCCTACTCTGGGGTTTACTGGCATCCCTCATCTAGAGGAGAGTGTATGTCACTGATATTAAGGCTTATGAAAATGAAAACCACTCATTACAAACGTAGGTTCAGATGTGAAGTCTAATCAGTGGTAGTTTATCAGAATTGGTGGCTAGACTGTAGAGAGTTAAACATTTTTCAATAAATTGGCTTCACTCTAGATGTAGAAAACTCAACGTTCTTTACTGAGAGCAATAGACAGTGTTTTGCAGCTATATCCTGATTATCTGCCTTGAGAAAATTGGTATCACCTTTAAATGCCCAAAGTATAACACCAGCAGTTAGGAAAGTCAGGATGGGGGAGGGGTGGTTTAGAAATTAAGATGGCCAGAAAGTGGATGTCTTCCTGCTGGTGACTTTGCAGAGAAACCAAGTGATTCTCGATTAACATTTTTGTGGCTTATATTTTTTGTAGAAAAGAACTCCATTGTTTGCAGGAAAGTGTTAATGTTACAAATATTCACTGTTTTTTGTTTGCTTTGGTTTGAGGTTTTATTTTCCTAAATCTGTCAGATATTGTGAGGTTATTGATTGTCACTGAAATGAATATGATGTGGCATATTGTTAAGATTGCCACTTACTTTAATAGGATTATCTTGTTAGCAAAATCTCTGTTGATTTATTTTTACACCGGTTGTGCCAGTTTTAGGTTTTAAAACTTGATTATAGTTCAGCTGAGGCTTTTTGGTGGGTATGCTATTCCTTTTCTATGATCTTCTTCTTCTTTTTTTTTTTTTTGCGGTACGCGGGCCTCTCACTGTTGTGGCCTCTCCCGCTGCGGAGCACAGGCTCCGGACGTGCAGGCTCAGCGGCCATGGCTCACGGGCCTAGCTTCTCCGCGGCATGTGGGATCTTCCCGACCGGGGCACGAACCCATGTCCCTTGCACCGGCAGGCGGACTCTCAACAACTGCGCCACCAGGGAAGCCCTATGATCTTCTTTTAACAGTTAAGGGGCAAGAAGAATACTTGCTTATTCCTCATAAATAATCCCAGAGTAGTCTTAAATTTCCCTCTATGGTTTTCATCTCTGCTTTGTTACCAGGCTGTCAGAAAAGTTAATGTTGTTTTGTGAGAAAAAGCTGGCATTGCATATAATCACCAATGACATTCTTTTATTATATCAGGTTTTTATCAGTTTGTTTTCAGTAAAATTGCATGGGAGTTTTTATCATGTGCTCATGTTAGTGATTTGCCAGATAAATAAATGATCAGATAAGTCAGAACAGAGCAGTCCTTGCTGGTAACAGCCATAGTGCATTTTTTTCTGAATCTACCATTTTAACCAGATAAAGAAAAGTTTTCGCTCAAAAATCACACGTTTGGGAATTCCCTGGCGGTCCAGTGGTTAGGACTTTGAGCTCTCACTGTCGAGGGCTCGGGTTCAATCACTGGTCTGGGAACTAAGATCCCATAGCTGTTCCCCCACAAGTCGCACGGTGCAGCAGAAAAAAGAGAGAGAAGTCACACGTTTAAGATCTAAGTTTCAGATCTAAGTTGACCATTTTGATATATCAATCACTAACCTACCTATGTTCACTGTGCCTGCTGATTTTATTTCCATGCAGTGCCTAGCACCTGGACTTATGAGAAACATTCCACCTGGAAAATGGAATTCATATTTGTTGGAATATTTTGGATTCTGTTGGCAATTGTTGAAATGATTAGATACATGCAATTTGAACTACTACTTAGGAAGGTATCATGAGGAGACAGCCCTTGAGTTTCCCACCTAGGGTCTCCTTTTTGTGTAGGTTTCTCCCATCATGCACAGAGCACAGTGAGGGTTTTAAACCATGAAGTAGTGACTGCTTTTATTGAGCAGAGCTGTACTGTTTGCATATTTTCTTTGTAGCTAATAGCGATAAAGTAGATATTCAAGGCTTTGTGTTTTTAATGGTATTGAAGATGTCCCTGAGATAAACTTTTAGTTTTATAGTTTTTATGGATGGCTAGTTTTAGCTACAGCGTTTATAATAATCTGCGGTTACCTAGTTTGTCTTATTTTGTGCATCCTCCACTAGAATGTAAACCTCTCAAGAAAAAGGACAGAGTTGTCTGTGCTGTTGCCCGGGTATCCCCAGCATCCAACACAAGGTCTGGCATGTAGTGGTGCCCAGCAACTATTTTGTTGAATATTTGAATGAAGCATGGTAAAAATGAATATTGAAAGTCTTAAACAGATTACATCATTTAGTTCTTATTTAATGCTTCCTGTATGTAAGGATGCCTTATGATTTTATATCCCGTATCAAATTTTTCTTAGGGAGCGATGTATGTTGGAGTTTCAGTAGTTTGCCCTATAAAAACTCCTTCGGTTTAGAAGTTTAATGAAGAACAAATTCCTTTTTTTTCACTTTTTCATCTTTATTATTGCTTATGAATTTGTAAAATGACAAAAACAGTTATGTGCTAAACTAGAAACTCTAGTAAAGCCTATGGGGAAATGACACTATTGCTTTGTAATTTTAAGGCACAGACACAATTTTTGTTCTTGTTTTTTGCTAATCAAAAGTATATAGCTTGAGGGCTTCCCTGGTGGCGTAGTGGTTGAGAGTCCACCTGCTGATGCAGGGGACACGGGTTCGTGCCCCCGTCCGGGAAGATCCCACATGCCGCGGAGTGGCTGGGCCCATGAGCCATGGCTGCTGAGCCTACACGTCCGGAGCCTGTGCTCCGCAACAGGAGAGGCCACAACAGTGAGAGGCCCGCGTACTGCAAAAAAAAAAAGTATATAGCTTGGAATGCATGCTAATTGTAATGCCACAAATTAACAGAGATTTATTCAGACTTCATTTATGCAACAAATTTTGTGCACCTACCATGTACTGACCATGGGCATGTACACTGCAGAGCAAGTGATGTGGTCCTGGCGTTTACATTCTACCAGGAGGTCCAGATGAATAGGTGGAAGCAGACTGGCAATTATAATACACAGTATGTGCTGGGCGGTGACCAGGTGTTGTGAGAGCATTTCAGAAAGCATAAAGCAGGCTTGTTGAGGGGAGAGGAGATGGCTAAGAGAGGTTTTCCAGAGTGAAGTGATATCTAAGCGGTCACGAAAAATGAGCAGGTATTCGCCAGTTGGTAGATGGTTTTGGCAGTTTCTATTTTTATAATTTTATTTTTTGAGCTAATTGTAGGGAATTTAAGAAGCTTTGGGACTATGTTGTTTTTAATGAGTGCTGTTCATCAAATATAAAATATATCTTGATTTGTTCTGGAAAAACTGCATTTAATCCTCATTCCAATGCCTATATGTGGAATGTAGAAAAATGGTACAGATGAACCTGTTGCAAGGCAGAAGAAGTAGAGACACAGAGGTAGAGAACAAACTGTGGACACCAAGGGGCAGGGGGTGGGTGGTGGATGAATTGGGAGATTGGGATTAACACATACACACTAATAGGTATAAAACAGGTAACTAATGAGAACCTGCTGTATAGCACAGGGATCTCTACTTCACTTTGTTGTACAGTAGAAACTAACACAACATTGTAAAACAACAGTACCCCAATTAAAAAAAAATTCTCACTCCACATTAGGAATACTTTTTAAATTGTCGGTACTGTTCTTTACTAATCTCTATACACTTCCACTTGAGGGACAAGCAGAATAAGAGGACTAAAATTACCATGAACTATGTCTAATGGTGGTAGTGGGAAGCCTCCAAATCCAGTAAAATTTATATTAGCATTGATTTAATCTGATGGCATTGGTGTAATATGATATCATTCATATTAAAAGAATAGCCTGTGTGTTCCTTATAGGTGTAAGTCAGTTATTACATATTCTCCCAAAAGACTTAGAGTGGGCTGTTCACTTACAGGTGTGGGGGCTCTTCTGAAAAAGATTCTGGTTGAAACCAGAAGCATCTAGGAGTCCCCTAGCCAAAAATAAAGTTTCCTGTTGGGCAGTCTGCCCAAGCTTCTGGCTGACTTGTGGTAAAATCACTAATGATTGGGGTTTTCTGGCCAGTGAAGCAGGGATCCCACCGTCTTTCCATTGGGAGTGTTTCTTGAATTCTCTCCTTTGTGTGTCTAGAGAGAAAAAATTACTTTGGTTCTGAAAAAAAAATCATTTTTTGTTGTACAAATAGCTCAGTTGCTGTTGTAAATATTATATATGTGTCTATTTTGCATAATTCCCTCAAAAGATTATCCTTACTATGCTTTCCCTTTAATTGCTTCTTGTTTCTTAATATTTGATCAGAATGAGACTGGCAGTCATTTAGTTTAGTTAACATATTTTGGAGTCCAAAGAGGTGATTTTCCCAAGCTATAAAATCAAGACAGAAACTTGGGGCTTCTGGCTCCCAGTTCAGTGCACTCAACATTTTCTTTTTTTTGTGCCCTTCAAGAGTTTGACTCTTCTCACGTGTCATCCTTTCTTATTTATTGCCTTTCATTGAAAAAAAATAACACCCTTCCATTTCTGCTCAAAACTTGTTTCTTCAGGGAATTCAGTTTCAGTGGCTATTCAGGCTGAAGGATGGCTTCCCCTAAGACAGTATTTCTCAAACTTGGACACAGCCCTTTTTAATGGAAAAAAATTCTCAACAGGCATCAGAGTTTATTACTTGTAGTTTTTATTACTCTGTAATGTTACTTAGATATTTACAGAACAAAGCTAGATACAAACCAGTTAAACCTGTTGCTCTTGTTCAGCTATTAGGCCAAATGATTTTGTGATTTTGAATATAAAGCAAGCCTCCAAAACTGATAAAATTTAAATTAACAGCATTGATTTAATCTGCTCATCACTTTATATTGGGTTTAATGGTGGAAAGATGTAGTGTAGCCTTAGTTTTGTATTTAGTCTGGTCTGGAGTTTTTGCTTCAATTCTAATTTGGAGAATGCTTGCTTTCATAAGTCTTTTATACATAACAAGTATTAAGACTTTGATTGTGAGTTTTTGGCAAGCAGGCCAGTTCATAACTGTGAAATTAAGGTAAATTTAGCAATTCAGTGCTATTTATTATGTATTTAATAACTGTCTAGTCTGTTACAACTGGAATCAAAACAATTTTATTTCCTACTACTACTTACCTGCTGATAAATGAATTGTTATAAGGCCAGAGGATATCTTGTACTTCACTTTGATAGTACTTCACTTTGATAGTAAGTAGCACTCAGAGTGCTCTGATGCGGGCACTTGGGAGTTTAGGACACTTGGTGCTGTGCCATGATTTCTTTTTGCCTTTTCTCAATTTTAATCTGTTCAAATTACTAGGATACCTTTCTCACAGCACACGCTGACATCCTTTGCCCTGTAGAGGCATGATTGTATTCACAAATGCAGGCCCAGAAAGTTGCACAGCAAAATATGCACAGCAAGCATACAGTGTGTTTTAATGAAATGAAAACAACACTTAAGTTTTTTCATAGATAAATCTGGGACCCTTGAGAGACCTGTGGACCTCTGAAAAACACTGATTGAGAGGGGAGATGAGCATTTCCAATCTCACATTTTAAAACGAGGAATTCTTAGAACCAACTCAGTAACATGACAATCTCTAAAATCTCCTGCTACACAAATACTAATTCATTTATAAGGCTGGAGAAGGGAAGACAAGACAGAGAGGCAAAAAGAGCTGGCCTGGTGGGCGGGTTATAGGTGAACCAGGCCAATTGTATGTCTTGGATGCAGAACTGAGGCCTTGAGCTGTGCCCAGGGGGAGTCTGATTTCGCAAGCGATAAGACTTTTCTAACAGTATTCATACACAGAGAGGTTGACCCCTTGATCAGGATACTGTAAAGAAGTCTTACCTTGGTGTAGAAAATGCAACTAAATCTCTGAAATCCTGTCTTAAGATTTTAAGATTGTAATTAGGCATTAAAATCATGTTCTTTATAAGTGTCCTGAAAATAAAGCCTAGCCAGAAAGTAGTTAAACTATGTTTTTGCCTCCTCTTTATTTAAAACTTCTACCTTTTCCGATATTTTTAATTTTTACGTTAAATCTTATTTTGACTTCTCTTGACTGAATTGGGGTTTTTCTCCCCTACAGTGAGAGGGTCCAAGCCTGGTAAGAATGTCCAGCTACAGGAGAATGAAATCAGAGGACTGTGCTTGAAGTCCAGAGAGATCTTTCTCAGTCAGCCTATCCTACTAGAACTTGAAGCACCACTCAAAATATGTGGTAAGTTTTGGCACACTAACAGTTATCTTTGGTTACGTGATTGATGGACTGAGTCAAGGATATATAGATGACCTTGTGTTAGCCAACAAAATCATTTACTATTTATGAGTAACCTGGAACTACTTAAAATTAAATAATTGTAGCTTTAGAATAAATACCTCTAATGGACTTAATGTGCTTAGACGTACTTCGCACTTTCTTAAAATTATTTCACTAAACGAATATAAACATTGCAGAAGAAAGGAAAGAAATGAAACAGAATGGAGAGCCAAAAAAAGGCCTGAATTATGAGTATATAGGGATCATATTTAAGCTTAAAGCAACACTGGTTATGCCTAAAAATATGCCATTTTGTAGTTCTGTTTCTACATGATAAATACAGATAACTGGTATAAAAACTAAACTCTATCTGAGAAATACTATATTTATTCTTCTAACATATTTGACTGCATTGATGAATCTTGTGGTGTTTGTTTTTGTTTTTAAGTAAAATGCTCTTTGGCATTATCTAGCAGGGAGACATTGAAAGCCAGATGCATTGGTGGGTGTACTGTGTGTACACCTTTGTTCACGCCGGGCCAGGGCTTGTTAAGAGTGCAGCACTTCTGCTGACACGGTCCCCAGAGACTGAGCTGTGGGAGATCTGATATTGATCGGCCAACCTGAAAGGAAAACCGTGTTACTTGGCAAGAAGCCCTGCCTAGGCATTAATAATCCTTTCCATAAAATAAATTCTCAATTAGTTGAGTTTTGTGTGAGAGTCTGGATACACACATACACTTAAAATTATCACTAAGCTCAGTTGAACTAAATATGATACAAGTTTGGAAATTAGTAATGTTAGTGGTCTGGACTATATGTATGAAGACAGTATGTAACAGAATTCTTGCTTCTAGGTGATATCCATGGACAATACTATGATTTGCTTCGACTTTTTGAGTACGGTGGTTTCCCACCAGAAAGCAACTACCTGTTTCTTGGGGACTATGTGGACAGGGGAAAGCAGTCGTTGGAGACTATTTGCCTCTTGTTGGCTTACAAAATCAAATATCCCGAGAATTTTTTTCTTCTCAGAGGAAACCACGAATGTGCCAGCATCAATAGAATTTATGGATTTTATGATGAATGTAAGTACTTTCTACGTCTGAGGAGGATTTACTCAAATTGAGATTCTTGGTCATAAACTGAACATACTTCTGTTAGGATTTGCGAGTTTAGATGTAGTGTTGTAATTTCTCATGTTTACTATTTCATTAACTTGTTTTTATCCTGGTTTTTCTTTCTTGGTGTAAAGAATAGCACTCGTTGCCATATAATAATCCCCTGGATTCTTGTATGATGTGATGATTAGATTAGGAAGTAGCAATCACAGTGATGATTTCTTTAAGATAATTTTTGTGATGAATAGTCACAGATAATTTAATTCTTAGTACAACTCTGAGAATCTGTCCATATAATTACCTTCGTTTTTGACAACTTTGAGATAAAATCTGATTTTGTAAACTTCATCCATCTTAAGTGTACAATTCAGTGATTAAGTGAATTCATAGTTATGCAACCATCACCACAGCCCTATGCAAGCACTAATTACTTTCTGTCCTATAGGTTTGCCTTTTCTAGACATTTCATGTAAATGGAAACTTGCAATATACAAATAATTACTTTTTGTAATTTGTAATATAGTTTTTTTCCTTCTGGCACATCTGCACCCCAGGGAAAATAGCAGTTACTATCTGAAATTGTGCTGAAAGGAGAAAACAAAATTGGGGGGGGGAAGCTAATTAAAAATATTTGTAGGGCTTCCCTGGTGGCGCAGTGGTTGGGGGTCCGCCTGCCGATGCAGGGGACATGGGTTCGTGCTCTGGTCCGGGAAGATCCCACATGCCGTGGAGCGGCTGGGCCAGTGAGCCATGGCCGCTGAGCCTGCGCGTCCAGAGCCTGTGCTCCGCAACGGGAGAGGCCACAACAGTGAGAGGCCCGCGTACCGCAAAAAAAAAAATTTTTTTACAAGAGTCTTTTTTTTTTTAATTTTTAAAATTTATTTATTCTTTTATTGTTTATTTTTGACTGAGTTGGGTCTTCGTTGTTGCTCACAGGCTTTCTCTAGTTGCGGAGAGCAGGGCTATTCTTCGTTGCAGTGCACGGGCCTCTCATTACAGTGGCTTCTCGTTGTGGAGCACGGGCTCTAGGCGCACAGGCTTCAGTAGTTGTGGCTCGTGGGCTCTAGAATGCAGGCTGAGTAGTTGTGGCGCACGGGCTTAGTTGCTCCGTGGCATGTGGGATCTTCCCGGATCAGGGCTCGAACCCATGTCCCCCACATTGGCAGGTGGATTCTTAACCACTGCGCCACCAGGGAAGTCCCAGAAACAAGTTTCTTAAAGCCTTGAAAATAATCAGTTTTGGTGGAGAGTTTTATTGTTGGTGCTGCTGTTTTTAAGTAACTATAAAAATTTTTTTTTTTAATTTAAAAAAAGTCCTTACCTCCATCTTCCTTTTGTACTCATCATTTCTGCCAGCAGGAGGGTTCAGGCTGGGAGGAAAAGGAATTTGAATTACTAGCACTTGCCAGTATAATTATAACAAGACTGGTAAAGCATTGTCACTGTGACCCTCCCCTAGACTGTAATAATAACCTATAGTCTCTCAGGGTATGGTGTTTTTCCATCTCAGTTTCACATAGATGTGTTCAGCTAGCGTATTTGTTAGAAGTACATTGCTAGAAAGGTTATGTTTATAGACTTGGCCCTCGTACTCGCAACCTCTTACATGACTATATATGTATGTCTATGGCCCTGAGACCCAGCTCATAAGATGAGGCTGGAGGAAATTAGCTATACTTCAGTAAAAAATTAAAACAAAACAAAACAGGATGAGGCAGGAGGGATTACCAAGAAGAAAAATACTGTGGTTTCTGAACTGACTGGGACACCTGAGTTGGGCAGGAAAGATACTTGATATTGACAATGAGTCTATTAGAGAAGTACTAGTAAGGCAGTTAGTTACTACTCCTTAGGTAATGAAATGAGAGGCAGAGAATTTTATAATTTTGTTTTAGGTATTTGTTACAGGTACTACTTTTTAGAACAGGTTCCTTTTTACACAGCTGTTAGCAAGTATTTTGTTGTTTTCATTAACGAAGTTCAAATCCATAAGATCTCTTCCTTGTGGCATATATCCTAGTCTAAAGGTATTGGCTACATCATTTTTGTTTCTGTTTAATGTGAGGCCCTATGATTTAGAAGGTCAGCACTGATTGGAATTAGTTTTGACTCTTGTTCGTCCTTAAGACTGATGTAATGACCTTGTACTCCAGCTTTCCCCTCTCCCATCAGGCAGGTATAATTTGTGGGCCTAAAAGTGTTCTTGACTTAGGTGGCTTTCAGTTGATGCTTTGCTGACTTTTTTTAAAAACCTTGATAATTTTTTAAAAATTTTATTGTACTGAAAAATTTTATTCAAATGGAAATTTCCATGGAACAATTTAAAAACCACTGTTTTATGTGGTAGACTTATTTCCTAAGTGTAACAAGCACTCTGTGCTACAATTTCTCCCTCCACCCCCAATTTTATGACTGTAGTCCTGGAATAGCCGAGGTATCTGTTGTTGGATAAAATGTGAATGTGTGTTATACTTTTCTGATACCAGAGCTGTCTGGTCTATAGTAATAGGAAACTGCATTAGGGGTTCTGGCTCAGAATCTGAGGATTTGGAAGCTTGAAGAGACCTTGGCAATTATCCAGGAATCCTGGAGCCAGATGCTCCTAGTGGTCTGAAGTGGCCTTAGGGAGGAAGTGTAGAGAGGAGAGGAAGCAGGAGCCCAGGACTTAGTTAAGATGCTCAGAGACAACAGGAGGAAGAATCTTAATTTTTTTTTAATTTATTTATTTTTGACTGCATTGGGTCTTTGTTGCTGTGTGCGGGCTTTTGCTAGTTGCGGTGAGCAGGGGCTACTCTGCGTCGTGGTGCGCGGGCTTCTCATTGCGGTGGCTTCTCTTGTTGCGGAGCATGGCCTCTAGGCCCGCGGGCTTCAGTAGTTGTGGCACACAGGCTCAGTAGTTGTGGCTTGTGGGCTCTAGAGCGCAGGCTCACTAGTTGTGGGATACGGGCTTTGTTGCTCCGCGGCATGTGAGATCTTCCTGGACCAGGGCTGGAACCTGTGTCCCCTGCATTGGCAGGCGGATTCTTAACCACTGAGCCACCAGGGAAGCCCAAGGATCTTAATTTTTGATAGAGAAGCCAACAAAAATAGCAAAGGAATCCATAAGAGTAGCTGGAGTGTGTTGTGAAACTAAAGAATCAAGGAGTGAAGCAGATTTCAAGAAGGAAGAGAATCTGTTGGCACTGGCAAATGCAGCATCTGAGCAAAGGAAAAATCTAGGGGAGCCATTGGAATGTTGTTCAGAGACAGGCTTCAGTAGAAAATGGAGACAGAACCAAATCACTTTTATACATAGGGGTTAGGACAGCCCAGCCCTGTTCTTGTATTATTACCATTGTTGGAAATTAGAGGTGCACAGGTTCCCCTTCAGGCTTTTGTAGAGAGGAATTCCGTTAGGCTTCCAGAAAACTCCAGTGAAGGAAGATGTGGGACAAAGGGAATTAGTGGCCTCCAAAGAAATACAAAACAGGGTGAACCATGGTGAGGGTTATACCCAGTCATAGAGAAACATAAACTATTAGGAGAAAAAACAGAAATCCTCCTCTGCAAAGGGAGAAGTCAAACGTTTGTTGAATTTGCATTGCGTTTCAAACCTGTGCTAAACTTTCTCCCTGACTTGATTTGCTGTGGAGTGGAAGATGTGGTTCAGGAAGCCTGTTGCTTGGGCCCTTCTCGAACTCAAAAGAAAGGGTACATTGAAAGCTGTAAACCTTTCAGTATCCACAGGATGAAAATGGAGAAGAGACTGAGGACAAATTTGGTTTAGGAGTAAGATTGTGCTTTTAACTTTAGTGCTTTTAACCTTAGTATGGAGTGTACAGGAGACGAAGGCACCCTAACAATTGGGTCTTCCTCATCCAATTCAGAAAGATTTGTATTTCCAGGGTTTATGAGTGGGTTTTTTACTCAAAACATAGTTTTCCTGTGGAAAGCACACAGTGACTCCAGAATGCATGGAATATATGGGTTGGTGAGGTGGGAATGTAACCACTCTGTAACGTTTTTGGTGGGGGGGGCATTCTCAGTGTTTGTGCAGCATGTTAGGGCTATCCTGGTGTGCCTGCAATAAGCAATCTGTATTCCTCTGTAGTCGTTGTGCTTCCTACTAGAATATTTAAGGGGGGTGGGAATTAAATGGTTCCAGTAGCTTATTGAGGGTGGTGGTAGATGAGATGGGTGTTAACTCTCAGAGGCTTCCTCAGAAGGAAGATTATAATGGCACATGTGTGAGTTCTTAGTTGCCTTTAGAAATAGGAACCTACTTGCAGGTTGAGAGTGGACAAGACAGACTAGATTTCAAACAGAGTTGGTGTTATCAAATAATTGTTGAGGTTTAATGGTTATCCTTAATCATTATATCTGGAATTCTGATTTCAGACTTCCATGGAATTTTAAAATACTTCATATGAAACTGTAAGTTGTTGCTTATAAATCAGACATCTCCAAGTATTATATATATCTGATTCTCTCTCTTTTAATAAAAGCATAGTTTTTGTTTACTTAAGGTAGTCAAAACCTTGCCTTGGAGGACTTGTCCTGAGGGAATGTACCTACAGAACACCAGTCTCTTTTTAACCATCCCAAAATTTTTACAGGTAAAAGAAGATATAACATTAAACTATGGAAAACTTTCACAGACTGCTTTAACTGTTTACCGATAGCAGCCATCGTGGATGAGAAAATATTCTGCTGTCATGGAGGTATGCGGGCTGATTTTAATTCCACATAGATTTTGATCTCTTCTAAGGAGTGTACACTTTGATATTTATCATCCCAATGAGTTATCATTGGGATGACTTCCTCTGTCAGGTAACTCCTATGTTGCTGTGTTAAATCTTGGGTCCACTTTGGCACATCCAGGATCATTTGGATACAAGTCCAGAGTACCCAATTGATTTGTTACAGGGAATTAAGGGTTCTGTAACAGCTTTGAAAATAGAGCAAAAGGATTTTTGAATATAAAATTAAACAATTAATATGCTGTACCATAGATCCTCTAGGATACTGAATATGTGAATAGACTTCTCCTTGGTCTGTTTTTGATCCTTTCAGAAATTTTTCGACTTAGATGTTAAAAGTTATTTTGCTTGGTGGTTGTGCTGTATATTATGTAATTAAAATAATAATTGCAAAGAGGATTTCTTTTCATCTGTGATCAGAAATTAGACAACCATCAGGGCCAACTCACTATATTTTAATAAATCCACTATCCCTGCCTTCCTTATATACTTAAACTGGTTTTGGTAGAGTTGGGCATGTGATTTTAAACTCATATGAGAGTCGGCTACATCTGAGCTGGTCTGATAGATTTTATGGTCCTTGGACAGCGCCGGTTTCCTAGAAAGCTACATCACCTGAGTGTCTGCATCCTCTATGCCCAGTCACTACAAATGGTCACCAGGGTGCTCTGTATGTTGAGGTAACTTTCCATATGCTATTTAAGCACACTGTACCTTGCAAATTAGTGCATGTAATAAGTTCCAGTGCCCCCCGTGTTTTTTGTTTTTTTTTTTTTGTGGTACGCGGGCCTCTCACTGTTGTGGCCTTTCCCGTTGCGGAGCAAGACTCCGGACGCGCAGGCTCAGCGTCCATGGCTCACGGGCCCAGCCGCTCCGCGGCATGTAGGGATCTTCCCAGACCAGGGCACGAACCCGTGTCCCCTGCATCGGCAGGCGGACTCTCAACCACTGCACCACCAGGGAAGCCCCCCCCCCCGACCTTTTTTTAACCAAAGCTAAATAAGAAAATGTAGCCAAAGATTTAATGTAAGCCTTTGTAAGAGTCCCTGGGTGTCTCTGTAGACAAATGGAGCTGTTAAAGTGGTAACATCCTTTTTATTTATTTATTTTTTTAAGTGGTAAGGAGCATTGCTACATGAGCCTTTATTTTTATTATTATTTTTTTAATTTTTGAATTTTATTTTATTTATTTTTTTATACAGCAGGTCTAACATCCTTTTTAAAGTTCTGTTTCCTTCATTTTTTTTTTTTTTTTTTTTCACTTAATAGGTTTATCACCAGATCTTCAATCTATGGAGCAGATTCGGCGAATTATGCGACCAACTGATGTACCAGATCAAGGTCTTCTTTGTGATCTTTTGTGGTCTGACCCCGATAAAGATGTCTTAGGCTGGGGTGAAAATGACAGAGGAGTGTCCTTCACATTTGGTGCAGAAGTGGTTGCAAAATTTCTCCATAAGCATGATTTGGATCTTATATGTAGAGCCCATCAGGTATTGATTTTGAATTTTACATGTACACTTAAGAGCATGTGTGTGAGCACAGATTCTCCTTGTTGATTTTGGTGGGTAGGTATTGCTTATTTATACAAAACGTCTCTGGAAGTGTGACCTACAGGATATCAGGCTCAACGGGAAACTGAAGAGTGGTTTTACCCACCTAAAATTTGCACCTCCTTATACTGAAAATGTTTTCTCTCCAAGGTGGTTGAAGATGGATATGAATTTTTTGCAAAGAGGCAGTTGGTCACTCTGTTTTCTGCACCCAATTATTGTGGAGAGTTTGACAATGCAGGTGCCATGATGAGTGTGGACGAAACACTAATGTGTTCTTTTCAGGTAGAGGATGCTTTCAGCATTGTGTCCTTTTATTATGTCTGAATTTTACTGATTTTTTTAAAAAGTGCTACTTTCTGCCTACTATTCATTTATGTTGAGTAGACTGAATTTTTATTTTCCCTTAACTGGTGTTTGTCCTAGTTCAGTAATGAGTGAATTCCTTTTAAAGGAAAAAAATTATCATAGAACCCTTCCTCCAGTGTTGAATTTAACTGTTTTTACATTATTTAAATACATAAAAACCACAATATATTAGCTTCGTATGCTTATGGCTCCTTTACTACAAGTCTAAAACTACAGTGTCAGTGCAACGTTCAGCTAAAATTAAATCACCACTTGAACGTGAAAGTAATACTGACTGCCATGTGCCAGATGTGCTATGTAATTACTCACTTCTCCCACCACTTTTCTCTAGTCTAATTTCTATAAAACCTCTTATTGATTCACCATGACATCATTTGGCCTTCACTTGGCACAAAAGGATCATTTACACATAAAGTCTACCTCAGTCTTTTTCTCATTCACTTGTTATGAATAAACTTGTATGACTTCAGGCTAGCCCAATCATAACAAAAATACAGCCACTGAAGTCATGTGGCAGTCATCAGTTAACTGAATTTAAAACAGGTGTTTTTTGTGTTTAACCAAGTATCAGGGAGAGCTTGCAGCTCCCAGAGATTGTGATAGGATTCCCTAGGGCAGGGGTCCCCAACCCCCGGGGCCAAGTTAGGAACCTGGCTGCACTGGGTGAGCGACTGAGGCTTCATTTGCCACTCTCCGTTGCTCTTCATCCATCGCTCACATTACCGCCTGAACTATCGCCGCCAGCCCCGCCCTGTGGAAAAACTGTCTTCCACGAAACCGGTCCCTGGTGCCAAAAAGGTTGGGAACTGCTGCCCTAGGGGTTTGAGGGATACTATTCTAAAGAACTCCCCCACCACCACCCATCAGAAGGGATACCTAAAGGTGTGACTTCCAAAAATTGTCATTTTATCCAGAGGCAAAATTTGTTCAGCTCATATATCTTAGCTGTTCATCAGAGCATTTATTACCAAAATGTTTGTCAGCTTGGTTTGTATTAATATGCCAGTGGGGCCTTCCAAGTTGTTGGGTCAGTTTTAAACAAAAAACTTTCTAACAAAAGATTTGAGTGAAACGTAAGATTTGAGGTTGAGTGTATTCCTAAAATGCATGGTCTTTTGAATCTTTGCAGATTTTAAAACCTGCAGAAAAAAAGAAGCCGAATGCCACGAGGCCCGTAACACCTCCAAGGGGTATGATCACAAAGCAAGCAAAGAAATAGATGTCATTTTGACACTGCCTAGTTCGGACTTGTAACATATAGTGTATAACCTTCATTTTTAAAAGTGTAATGTGTATTGGTCAGCTTGCTCAAAAAGTGTTTGTGGGCCCCCCCTTCCATTTTTGACTTAATGAATAGTATTTGCTGGTTATAACAGCAAATGAAAGACTCTCCACTCCCAAGGAAAAATGTTTTGTTTTGTTTAGTTCTCTGTTCCTTTTTGCAAACAACTTTAATGATGGTGTTAAAGCTGTACACCCCAGGACATTTTATCCTTTCTAAGGGGTTGAGTGTACAACTGATCTTTTTTTTAAATTCAGTACAGCCCATGAATAATGTAAATGCTCACTTTCTTTAGGATATAAAGAGAGCCCTAGGGTGCTCAATCTGTACATGTTATTGTCATAAAATGCATATTGTTGGATACAAACCACTGTGAACTCTATTTTTGTTTTTTGTTTTCAAAGGGATTGCTTTTTTTCTCATTGTCTTATCATGTACAAGCTAGTTTTTATAGCTATCAACATTAGGAGTAACTTTCAACCTTGCCAGCATCACTGGTATGTATATTTAATTAAAGCACACTTTCCCCTGTGATATACTTAAAATGACGATTAAAGCCATTATTTTAAATGTTTGTGACTCTTTCCTGAAGCCAAAGTTTCTGTTGAAATATATATTGACACTCCCCTAAGTACAAGGTGGCATGGTTGTGTACATCTGCCGCCTTTATGGGGATTCAAAAACAGGTTTTTGAGTTTGAATAGCAATTAGTAACATAGTGCTGTTTAAGCTATTAATGATTAAAGTTAATAACATTTTGTACAATTTCCATATAGCCTATTCATTAAGTAATCTTTTTACAGTTACATCAGGCCCGAACCCGTCCATTCAGAAAGCTTCAAATTATAGAAACAATACTGTTCTATACGAGTGACTGATTATGCTTTCTTTGGCCTACATTCTTTATTCTGCGGTGAAGTTGAGGCTTATAAGTCAAAACAAAGGAACTAACTTACTATCCAGCAGTTTATACAGAACTCACAGTATCTATGACTTTTTTAAACTAAGATCTGTTAAAAAGAAATCTGTTTCAACAGATGACCATGTACAATA
Source organism: Lagenorhynchus albirostris (assembly GCF_949774975.1). Taxonomy (NCBI): domain Eukaryota; kingdom Metazoa; phylum Chordata; class Mammalia; order Artiodactyla; family Delphinidae; genus Lagenorhynchus; species Lagenorhynchus albirostris. The sequence goes on from NC_083108.1 coordinate 79,769,956, forward strand.
CCATGTGGTGAAAATAAATTCAGACTTATTAAATGATCAACTTGTTAAATTCTCTCAGTGTCAGTTTATCAGCACAATACACACAGGATAACTGTTGATGGCATATTGAGTAGCCTTTAATGAATAAATTGCTCTGGAAACCACACAGTTTCAATTTGGATTTGTCTTCCTTCAAATAGTCTGTTTTCCAAGATGGATTATAATATGGATGCTCACATTCTTCGAGTTCTTACCTGGATATAACTAAGTTTCTGAAGTAGAGCAATGAGATTGAACTATCTTCCCCTACTATTTAGGGAAGTGTGGGACTTAGTGAGTTGTGACATCATCTGTATACATAGTTTTCTTTTTATCTGGGTTCATTTGAACTTGGCAGCAAAATTCAAGAACTACTTTTTAAATTATTATAAATCAACCACCAGTGTTTTTATACACAGACCTTTGCTCTCTTCTCCCTTCCCTGATTCATATGGAACACAGTGTTGTGTCCTTTTACATTTGTCACAAGTGTGTCGAATGCGTATTAATCTCTCAAGTACATTAAAAGTGGGTGGAGGGAGTGTCATTTGAAAAGCACTTTCTTTTATCAAAAACTGGTGTCTCTTAGGGAGTTGGGAGAGGACCTCCTAGTGAGGGATTGTTTGAACTGACATTTGCTTGTGGTGAGAAGAGAGAAGAGCAAAGTCTGCACTACAAGCTCTGGCCCTGAGGCATAGTCTGTGTCCTTACCCACAGTGTGCTCCTCACTTGAAGGAGGATGACCTCGTGAGCTCTAGCTCCTTCCTGCTCCATGTTTGTGACAAATTCAGAGTTTGCATTATTTTACTTATGATATTCTCCCAGATCTCTTTGACTACAAGAAGAAGATGAACAATAATTGGTGTCAGTTTCATAAATCTTCAATCTATGCTCTGGACATTATCAATTGTATCACTTGTAGGATTTCAAAATCCTATAAAGTCGTAAAATTGGGCCATTTATAACCCATTGGGCTTGGATTATAAAGTGTGGAGTGTATTATCTAGCTGAAAATTCTTCCAAAAAGAACAGGCATAGCACTGGTTAAGTAGAGAACAAAATCAGTCTTTGGTTTTAGGACATAAGATCTTAGGAGAGACTCAAGTAATTTGAAACTAGTATGTGATGATAGAACTCGAGGCTTTGCCTTGTAAATCCCAATCTGCACTGACCTTACTTTCTCATTTGTCCTTTATCTCCGTGTGCAGTTGAGGTCACATCTGCCTTTATAAGCTAGTGGTTGTACTCAGTCCAGGTCCTGGCTCCTCCCCTAGCTGTGTGATTTGAGTGTGTGACTTAAATGCTGAGCCACAGTGTCCCTAGCTATAAAACAGGGACAGTATCTGCCTCTCATTGTGAATCACTGAATGAAGTAATGAGATATGTTCAGAAGAATGCCTGACTCAGAATAGTATTCAGTAAATATATGCTATTTGTTGGCTTATAATTTATCCCAGTTGTTTCACGTGTATGAATATCTCAATTGACTGAGTTCTAAGTAGCACCTGCCTTTTGTTTGTAGCCCTAGTATGACCTGACACTGAGCCATAGCTAGCTACACATTTCTTTCTCCTTTTTTTTTTTTAACTTCTTTGGTTGCGCTGGATCTTAGTTGCGGCTCGCCAGCTCTTTAATTGCGGCACGCATGTGCGATCCTTTTACCCGACCAGGGATCGAACCCGGGCCCCCTGCATTGGGAGCGTGGAGTCTTAACCACTGTGCTGTCAGTGGTGTCCCTAGCAAAGCATTTCTGAGCACTGACTGCATACAGAATACCTATAGATATTTTCAGCAGATACAAAAGAAATAACTAGGAAATGAATTTGTTGCAATTATTAGTGTAATTTTTTCAATTCTAGTTTTTTTTTAAGTATTTTATAAAGTATTTCAGTTCTCAAGTTAATAGCACCATTACAAAACCATTCAGAAAGACAGGTATTGCCATCCTTATGTAGCTAGATAGTCAACATAATACGTTTAAACCCATTCACAGAAATTACTGATTTGTACCTACTGGATTAGGCTTGCCCACATGTATCTGCAGTAAACAGCAGATTCTAACATAGCATCTTGTTCTTCAGGCGCTTGATATAAGACTAGAGGCATTTCAAGTAACATACACATAAGTGGAATATATGAGACATGGGAGCTGGGAACAAATGACTGCTGATCCATGAAGATGGCACAGGATTTAGACTGCTGGAAAGGAAGAGAACCTAAGTTTCCCAGTGTGGAGCCATGATGAAAGGTTGAAAGAAAACCCAGTTTGTGGGGAAGTGAAGATGTAAGATCAACCAGTACAGCTAAGACAAGGTGGGCATCTTGGTAGTCGAGAAAGGCAAAAGCCATTGCAAGGAGGTGCTACATGAAAAATGTTAGGTTTATTTTGACAGAAACACCCTCGAAGGTAAGGGTCTCATCCAAGTTATCATGAATGTAGTAGAAGAGAGGGCATAGAGCTGGTTATTGGCATGAGGGCAAAGAAGCAGTGTTTGTTCGTGTGTGGTTACGTAGAAATTAAAGAGCTCCTTCAAAAATAAGTTAAAGAGGGGACTTCCCTGGCAGTCCAGTGGTTAAGACTCCACACTTCCAATGCAGGGGCGCGGGTTCAATCCCTAGTCGGGGAACTAGGATTACATGCAGCACAGCCAAAAAAAAAAAGATTTCAAGTTCTGTATGCCATTTCCTACTTCTTAAGAAAAGACAGACCCAAAGCTCACTCAGCCTTGCAGACCAGTTAGTTTGAATCTGCAAGGATGGTTCTTCACTTTTTTTTGTTCTGCAAATCAGCTGTACACGTCAGCCTACACCAGAAGAATGTGACATCTGCTCCAGGCTTCGGTTTCCTCACCTTTAAAATGGTGGAATTGTGAAGATTAAACCCATAAAAAGTGCCTACAACTTGACTTACGCATAATAAGCATTCACTGTAGAGTTATAAGACACCAAAGAATATTTCCAAGATTTACATCGATGACAGCACAAAAGTTACATGAGGAAAATTTGATACAAGTACAGGCAAAAGTCAATTTTCATTCATCGTTACTGGATTATGTATGTGAACTTAAGAGTGAAAATGAAGGACTTCCCTCGTGGTGCAGTGGTTAAGAATCCGCCTGCCAATGCAGGGGACACGGGTTCGAGCCCTGGGCCGGGAAGATCCCACATGCCGCGGAGCAACTAAGCCCGTGAGCCACAACTACTGAGCCCGTGTGCCACAACTACTGAAGCCCGTGTGCCACAACTACTGAAGCCCGTGCTCTGCAACAACAGAAGCCACCGCAATGAGAAGCCCGTGCACCACAACGAAGAGTAGCTCCCACTCGCTGCCACTAGAGAAAGCCTGCGTGCAGCAACGAAGACCGAAGGCAGTCAAAAATAAACTAATTAAAAAAAAAAAAAAGTGAAAATGAAGATGTACTATCAGTGCCGTCAACCTCAGCCCAAGAAATAGAATGAATACTTAAATTTTCTGCATTCGTGAATTAGTACGTGATTAATGATTGTGTGAACACAGAGGTGACTGCTATCCATCTGATCAGCACAATAGCTTCAGTCATTCAGTCATGACATTTGGATTTATTGCAAATATCTGAAAAATTTCAAGTACAGGTAAGCATTTTAGTTGTGAGAATTATGGGTATGTATATTGTCAGTTATTTGAAGTACATGTTATAGGATTAAGTAAAGCACTTCAGTTAATTACAAACACAGTTTTTTAACCAAGAAGTTAAAACTAAGAAAGTTAGAAATAATTAAGTAGGGAAATAGACTGTTACCTAGATAAGTTAAGGATGCACTTTATATTCTCTGAGCTAACAGAAGTTTATAAGCCTGCAGAATGTTGGAAATTAATCAGTGTGGCAACAATCTTTTAAGTGCTTTTAACGTCATTATCTTACTGTTAGGACGCAGCACTCAATTTGGTTTTAGGGCCAGCCAAACGACAACTTCTTCCACAGCTTCAGGTAACCGTGAGCATCTGCCTAGTATTTACAGATGTGCAGATGCTGACCACACGGGGCAGTAAAGCAACTGATGGTGCTAAGAATCATTCCTGCCTAGTGTCTACTTTGGAAAATTCTGACAATTTTAATAATTTAAGACAGATTTTTTGGGATAAATTTCAGATTCATTCTTATGTCCCAAACAACCAGTTCTCTAGCAGTGATATTTGGCTGTAACCACTACTGAATTTTAATAATCATTCAGCCAAGATGTATATTTGATGTAACTGTAGAAAAAATACTAAGGAACCACTTAAAAAATGTGTATTCTTTTTTTCTTCTAGCCAGCCAGTTAGCACAGTATCAAATACCATGTCTCCCAGAGATGACCAGCCCACACACCAGTTGTTCAGGGCTGGTGAACAAGAGAACAGTAACCAGTCATTATGTTCTGGGACAGACTGGCTGCTTGACCTTTCCAGCAAAACCCTGGCAAGTTAGGTAGGTGTGGCAGGAGAGCGGGTGGGATTAAGGATGTTCTTGCTGAGGTTGGCAGAAGTTCACATGCCATCTGCTGGAAATGTTATTCACCAACTCCACGAGCCTTTAGTGGAGGCAAATTCTCTACCTTTTATTTACCAAAATAAAGTCACTTTCCAAATTTTGATGACCCACTGACAAACACCAATATCTTCCTTCTCATATTTAGGTTTAATCTTTCTGATTAAGGGGTAGCTGGAGTTGACTTCAACAGATTGTAGACTTAATCCCCTGGTCGGGAGGCTGTACATGATAAATAAGATGCACGGATCCAGTGTGGTGGATCAGGGCAGGGGTTGGCTGGATTTTGCTTTGCTTAGATTGGTTTGAGATTTGCTTTGTGTTCCTTTTGCTGTTCTAGGGCCATTGGGTATTTCTAATGATGATGGACTAAAGAGAGGAAAGAAAACCAGCAATCCTAAAATTTGCTGCCGTGCAGATTGCTTATTGAGTGCACATTTTGGTCACCATGATGTGCTTTTATAAGATTATTTTTAAAATCCATAACCTTGCTCAGATTCACACAGTTTTCAGTTGTATTTATACTGAGACTTGAGAAAGGTGATCTGCATTCCCTTCCAACTCCAGGAAGCTAGGATTCCTGCTGTGCTGTTCAAACTTTTTTTTTGCCAGGTGGAACCCTTCAAACAAAAACGTATCAAAAGGCATCATTTGTAAAATAAAATCAGAAAGCCTCTGTTAGAAGCAGAGGCTTATCATTCTATATACTTACAGGCTTGTAAGCGTCGATAGTATAACCTTCTACTATTAGAGCCTTTTCAAACTTTGTGATGCCATGTCTAAGATCTAACTAGCTAAGTACTCTTTGGGTAGAAAGTCAAACAAGGTAGCACTTTGAAAGTTATTTAGCTGGCTTTCATTTCCTAGCATTGCATTATGGGACACAGTAGATCAGGAAAGCATCCTGCAGATCCTAACAAAACATCCTTTAGGAGACCAGGGTTTTTCACTGAGGGTGTTCCATGCCATTTATGTTTTTTGAGTGTGTGGTGTAATTAAATGTATTCCAATGTGTGTATATAATCATATCCTTGCTTTTTCTTCATTGTATCCCTGAACAATATGTTAAATTTTGCCAATTTTTGAACTTTATGTAATGAAAATTACACTGTGTATTCTTCTATAAATGGTTTCTTTCAACATGTTTTTTTTTAGGGGTTTATCCATGTTGACATGCTTGATTCCCAGTTTTTGGTTTTGTGGGCGTGTGGTGGGGGGTTCCCCTCCTTTTTGCTTTTCTTTTCCTCCACTTTTTTTCTATTTGAAGTTATGTTCTTTATAACTCACTGTTCTTTCGGTGGTTACTCTAACAAATTTAATTTAAATTATTAGTGTTAGAAGTTACTATCTTTGCTCTTCTTCCCATTCTCCTTTGACATCTACAGCAAGATATGTGTTAGACCTCATCTTTCCATTTCTCTTTAACCTCTCATTTTTTTCAGTCTCTGTCCTTATGATCTGCATTCTCAAAAATAGCTTCATCTCTGTCTTCTAGTTTATTAATTTTCTCCTCAGTCATGCCTAATCTATCTAATCCATCCACTGAATTTTAAATTTTAATCACTGTATTTTTATTTCACATTTTGTTTTGTTTAGATTTCAAAATCTGCTTGGCTATTCTTTGTCATTTACTCTCTCCTAATTTTTTATTTATGTATTTATTATAAATTATTTATTTATTTTTGGCCGTTTTGGGTCTTTGTTGCTGCGTGCGGGCTTCTCATTGCGGTGTCTTCGCTTTGTTGCAGGGCACGGGCTCTAGGCATGCGGGCTTCAGCAGTTGTGGCACATGGGCTCAGCAGTTGTGGCTCACAGGCTCTAGAGCACAGGCTCAGTATTTGTGGCACATGGGCTTAGTTGCTCCGCGGCATGTGGGATCTTCCCAGACCAGGGATCGAATCTGTGTTCCCTGCATTGGCAGGCAGATTCTTAAGCACTGCGCCACCAGGGAAGTCCTCCTAATCTTTTTAAACTTAAGTGTTATTTCCCTGAATATGGTAAAATGGTTGTTATCCCAATATCTGAAATCTTTGGGAGTTTCTTTGTTGTTCCTGCTGGTTCTCATTTCTGTGTGTTTTGTGATATTTTACTTGGAGTTGTCCGTTTTACTTGTCCTTTTTATCTTTATCTGTGGGGAGTCTCTGCAGCCTGGATTGAAGTTAAGTTTCCCCAGAGAAGATAGGAGTTTGCCCTTCTGGGTAAACTGGTGCAGTAGCAGCATAGAATCTTTAATTCCTCACTTGCTGTTTTTCACATCATACAGGTATCATGAAATTAAGCCTCAAATGTTTAGGTCCTAGCAATGAATTCGTAGGAAAGAGCTTTTTACTCCCCTCTACCCAGTGCCAGGGTCAAGATAGGCTTCTTTGCCATCTCCTGCATGGCAGGGTTATTTCTTCTGTTTTTAATGCCATATACCCAGCTGTAATTGGGGTCTGCTATAATTAGGTTGAACTATGGGGGTATGCCTACATAATTCAGCAATGTCATAAAGTTTGGGGTCTTAAAAAAATGGCAGCTTTCTAATAGATTCCCTGCCTTGAGTAGGTTCTGGACTTTATCCCCTTCCCCAGCACCCCTAGAGAGTTATAAAAACTGAAGTGGAAGGTCTCCAGGGTTTTGAAGAGGCCTTTAAGACAAAGCCATCTTGGTGCCCATGTGCTTCCCAAAGTTCAAGGTTCCTATTTCCACTTTGTTTAAGCATCACTCTGCTAATCTCTTTCCTGCCAGCCCTATAATTTATTTTTTAACATAGTTTTTACATTTCATTTAATATTTTAGTTATTTTAATCAAGAGAATCTTTCAGGGTCTTTCTCCATCCTTTGGTCTCTTCGAGTCTCTTTAGCTCATTTCTATTTCAGTAGTTGATCTAATTAAGTTGAATCCTTGGCATTGTTTTATGAATTCAAACATACCACCACTTAAACCCAGAGACTTTAGTATTCAGGTGCCTGTCAGATTTCTCTTTAATAGTTCCTTTCTTTGATCCTGGATGCCACTTCAAATGGGAATTATTTTTTACTTTATATTTAAATTGTTTGAAGTTACCACCTGCAAATCCTTTTAAGATCAGAGTTTGATATAGGAAATAATTTACTAAGTGGGTGTATTTACTACTATTTTAAAGACCCATGTTGATTTGCTATGCAGTTTTCCTTTTATAAGAATTTATTATACACTTGGATTCCACACCAGGAAGTGAAGCAGCTGTGGTGGAAAGACTATCAGGATTTAGGTCAAAGGAACTGAGCAGCGAGACCAGGCAGCAGAGGTTCCTCACGCCATAATTCCACAGTTCAGCCTCTGGGGTTATTGATCTGGGTCTGTGAGCTCCCTGAAATTCTATGCAGTATATTACCTGTGAATCTTTCTAAGGAAAGGATTTATAGCTTCATCAAGTTTGCATAGTTTAGAGGGGGTAAGTGCTGGTTTGAATGAGTGAGTGGGCCAGGGTCCTGCCTCAGACTTCATTTGGTTTGAAGGTAGCCATTCTCATGATGACTACTTTAATTCTAGAGAGGGTTTCTAAAATACAAAGAAAATTTCCAGGCCTGGAATTTAATTCTCCCTTTTTTTTTTCTTTATATCTCTTGTTTTAAAATGGTATTTATGCACTCTTTTTAGTAATTATCTCACTCATGGTTTCTTTGCCAGGAGTAACAGAAATCCTGTTGGTAATAACTTTAGTATTTATGATGAGCAGATCTGTGTTCATTTTGATGAAAAAACAGTAGAATCATACATCTACAGCCATAAGGGAACTTTCTGAATTGTTAGTAGTTTCTTTACAATATAGATGGGTGAGATTCAATTTAAGCTTCCTATTCCTTTAGGAGTCGTTTGTTACAAAGAAGTAGGAAAAGTAACTCAATTATAGAGTTTTCTGCAAACTGCTGCTCAAGCTAGTTCTTACATACACAGAGGTACCCATTTCTGTAATGAATTTATGGATATGTGTGGCCTTGAGCTAGTTACAGTAGCTCCCAAGTCTGCAGAAGCCCACATATGCAGCAGCTCGCAGCTCTTCCTCTTCCTAAGGGCCGTACTGGGCAGTGGTTAGAGCATGGACTCTATACCCTAGGGCCGAGGTGGGAATCCTCACTGCCATTGCTGGTGGTGTGGCCTTGGGCAAGTCATTTAACCTCTTTGTGCCTCAGTGTTTCCCTTGGTTAAAAAATAGGGATGGAAACATTACATCAGTGATTGCTGTAAAGATTTTAAACATTAATACATGGAAAGAACTGAGACTCAGACCCATAATAGCTGTGTGGTAAATATGAGACATTACTATTATTGCTTGACTGCATCCTGCCACCAAACCATGTAGCATTAAATGAAAGGTATAAAACAGTTAAAACGCTATTCCCAGCCTCCTTACCGTCTTATAGTTGATAACCAAAAATGGAATTACTTAGCAAAATGCACTGTTGTGAAATTCTGTTCTACAAAGATCCACAAGCTTTCTACAAGTCACACCAAGCCAACCAGGAAACTGAAGGAAAAATATCAATTGTTTCACACACAGTCTCAACAAATCAATTACAACTAATTAATTCTCCTTTTTTAAGGCATGTTTTAACCTTTTAAATTAATTCACTTTTTGAAAAGGTGTAATGCACGTAAGTCATTTTCCAAAACACTCTAAAAGGTTAAAGTAAATCTTCCATTCTCCCTGGCCCCTCGGCCACCCTCCCCAGATGAAGCTGTTCCTGGTTTTTTTTGCACTTTTCATGGATATGGCTACTTAAACCAGTGTGTATGAGTATAAATCATACTCAATCTTTTTTTTTCTTTTAAATGCCAGTGGTATTGGAACATTGTTTTTATTATGGTAGATTTTCCCGTATTAGTATATTATACAGCTACCTCATTCTTTGAACTCAACCCCTGGTTCTAATTTTTCAAAAAGCTTATTAAAAGAACATTCTTCCTCCCTTTGTGGAAAATAGAGAAGTGTGAAGTCGGGAATACAATAGTAAAATGTGGGGAGGAAAATCCTATCACAATCAGACACAGAAAGCTGTTTTATGCCAACAGAACTGACAGTATTTACCTGTAAACATTTGTTCTTTGTAACAAGCCACGTTCCCAGCCCTGGTTTCTCAAGTGCAGGTTGAGGAGTGCCTTCTGAATCAGTTCCAAAAGACGGAAATAAGCTCAGGGGGCCCCAGTACAGCTCTGTGATTGTGCTAGAAGGAAGCAGCAGGGACCGCACCCCCAAAACCAAGCAAGGGCTGAGCACAAGACAATGAGGGGGCCTGGGGCACCTGCCAGGTGTGGCAGCTCACTCAAAATGATGGTTCATTAGCTGCTACCCCTGTGCCCATGTACCCTAGAGCATCTTGTTCAGATTTTCTCATTGATTTTATGTAGTGGATAATGACCATGCATGTGGTTAAAAAGGGTTTTTTTCCTGAAGGTAAAAAAGGATAGACAGTGAAAGGTCTTCTAAGCTTCAGTTTTCCTCCTCAGAGACAGCGAATCTCCAATCCTGTGTATTTGTAAGTTGATCTTTTTTCCTTACACACTAATTTTTAACACACTTCTACATTTTGGTTTATGTAAGTATATTAACCTATACTCAGTAATCTTGGAGATCATCTTATATTATGTGTACATATTGCTGCCTTATTCTTTTTTAGAGCTATTTGTATATTTTTGCCATAATTGATTTAACCAGCCCCCATTGGATGGACTTTTAGGTTGTTTGCCCTTGTTTGCTGCTATACTAATGCTGAATAAATATCCTTGTCCATAGTGAGGTGAACACATGTTCAACTCAAGTGCTATCTGTTAAATAGACTCCATGAAGTCAAATTGTTAATCAGAAGGGGAGGTCAGGTTTTTCAACTTCTCATTCTGAAAAAATTTCAAATATGTAAACAATTAGAAGAGTAGTGAACCCCCATGTGGGTGTCATTCAGCCTGCACAGTCAACTTGGAGCCGAGCTGTGTCATTTCTACTTAACTCCCCTAACATCATTTTGAAGTAAGTCCTAGATATCATATTTATAAATATTTCAGTTTGTACCTCTAAAAGATGATTTTTTTAAAACATAACTATGATACCGTTATCACACCTAATACCCAGTCAGTATTCAAATACACTGAAAGACATAATGATACTAAAACATTAGGGATTGGAAACTGTCCATACTCTGACATTCTTTCTTCATTTGTTACCAAGAATATGTCTCTACAGAGAAACTTTCCTTCCTCTGCTCTATGATTACCCTGAGTTATAACGTGTACAGGAAAGTCAGGATAAACGCTTGACTCTTTCCCTTTATTTACCAATTTAAAAAAATTTTTTTTGGCCATGCCACGTGGCATGTGGAATCTTAGTTCCCCAACTAGGGATGAAATCCACACCCCCTGCAGTGGAAGCGCGGAGTCTTAACTAGTGGACTGCCAAGGAAGTCCCTTATTTACCAGTTTTCAAAATAAATGTGTCACCATCCTTTCAGAGGTGACCAGAGAGTCAGGATTTGTTTTGTTTTGCTCTGTTTTAGTATCATTATGAACTCGTGGGCTTCAATCCGTTGCAATTCATATTCTCAAAGTTTACCTTTTACCATCTTTAGCCAGTCAGAGCCTCTTTGAGTTTCCCTACATCTTTTTTTTTTTTTTTTTTTTTTTTTGGCTATGTCCTTTTGACGTGACTCTACTATGGATTTCCGTGCCTTCTGCTCTGACAAGGTGCTAAGTGCATTTTGAACTTCCCTCCATTTCTCCAGAGCCACAGTTCCCTTCAGTGGGAAATGGCTTTTGGTCATTTAGTGTTGGGGTTGGGGCTCGTTGCTATTGAGTTTGTTTCTAGGCCTTTTCAGTGAACAAAGCTAGGAAGTACGGGAGAAACTAGATCATTAATTCATGCTGATATTTCCAATCCAAATTTAGGATTACATGGTTTTTACTTCTTTGATTTTACATTTGTGTCTTATTCTCTTATAATGAAAATATTAGTTCCCAGCAATGGTAACAATTATTTATTTGCTTCATCCTATATTACCTATAATAGTTGCAGAAAAATATGAATATTATTAATAATATGAGTACTGAATTTTTTAATAGTTCTTTTTGTCCTTAGAGTCCTTTTAAATTACCATGTTTTACAGTCACCTGAGACAATTCCTCTCAGTGGGATTATGCCAGAATAAAACAAAATTGTTCATTTGTTTCATCTTGCTTCTCCTTTTTTTTTTTGGCTGTACCACGCAGCTTGTAGGTGGGATCTTAGTTCCCTGACCAGGGATCAGGGATCAAACCCAGGCTCTCAGCAGTGAAAGCACAGAGTCCTAACCACTGGACCGCCAGGGAGTTTTCTCATCTTGCTTCTTTAAATTTATTTTTATTTAAATTTTGCTTTTGTATCCAAGGATAAACTATTTACATGGTCCCAAAGTCAAATATACAAAGCAAGTTATATTCAGAGAAGTCTAACTTCTCTCCCTGCCCTCTCCACCCTGTCCTGACCTCACCCTGTTTGTTAATACTCCTAAGTGTGTGCATATGTGTGAGTTTAATATAAGTAAATACATCTGTATATTCCCAGACCCCCTCTTTCTTGGAGAATGGAAGTATATCAGGCACACTTGCTCATACCGTACATTTTTCTGTAACAGTTTCTCTTGGAGGCCATTTCATAGCAGTATTTGAGTTCCTCTTGCACTTTTCCAGCTTCATGGTCCTCCAGGGTGGGAATGGAAAGGTTTCTTCAACCAGTTCTCTATCAGTGACGCTGGGGCGGTTCCCAGCCCGTGCTCTCTCAGTAGCGCTGTGGTGAGTAACTTGCACATATATCTTTCCATGTCACTGGCCCAGTGCCTTTGGGATAAGTTCATAAGAAGAGTCAAGGGGTAAATGTATATGCATTTTTTTAATAACTTGATATATTAACTTGCCTTTCAAAGAGAGCACTGCCTGCCTTCCACCAACATCCTTTGAGAGTAGACTGGTTTGAAATGCTTGTTTGCATGGCAGTGACATCCAACTCAGTGTCCCTGTGTGTTACAGGTGTCCTTGCTTCACCCCTTGAGCCCTGATGTGTCACCATGTCACAGGAGGTAGACTCGGGGCCACATAGGCCAGGCATAGACAAGGAAGCGTGGCTGTGCTGTGCTGTGTTAAAACCAAAAACCAGGGCCATTTAGATGCCAAATTTTCCATGGTCTTTCATTGCCCTTGTGTTCTTCTAGATCATTTATTTTTATTTATGAGCACATGTGTACTTGTGCATGGGTGCATGTCTGCATGTGTCAGACACCAAGTTTCAATGATTTGACAGTAAGTGCCTTCTGATTACAGGTCAACACATCCTTAGTTCTTTCCTTTAAAAAATATACTAATTGAATGGCTGGCATGTCCTCAGCATACATTAGAGGTCCCAGAACAGATTCTTCATCCTTCCTGGGGTTCAGGGTTATTTCTGTGAGGGTAAAATTGGACATGATTGGAAAACAACAGGGCCTTCCCCACGGTGTTCTGGATGGGAATTACAGGCTGAGGTAGTAGTGTTTGATGCATCCCTGGGCTCAAGTATCCCTTCTCAGGTTTACTTTGGGAAATTCTGTTGCTCACCCTTAAAAATTTCCCCAACTTTTGGACAGTACAGTTGCCTCCCAACTTGCACCTCCCCCTCTCCTGTATATAGAGCCCAAAGTGGGACACAATTAATGCCACTACTCATTGGCAGAAAAATTGGTCTAGTCATGGTCAGCCCAACCCAAGCCACCTAACACATGGTATTTCCCTGGCCAGAGTATGTTGTTCAGGAATAGAAAGACAATCCAGATTAGTCTAATCAGAACAGAAGGAAGCCCAGGACCATTCTGTGATGGGGGTATGGGGCAAGAAGACCTCTAAGCTGTGGTATGCCAGTGTGAAGTCTAGAACTGCTACATTTTGCAACAAGGAGGGAAGCTAGTCTGAGGACAAAAACCAACCCAAGGAGAATAGAAAGGCCAAGGAACAGCAGAGAAACAGAGCCAGAGCCTTGATCAGACCATACCTGAAGCCTGTGCAACCACTGGACTAGTTCAGTTAAGTGACACATTTCCTGTTTGAATTGAGTTTTCTGTTATTTGCAGCCAAAATGGGCTTCTGGATTTTCCATCAACTTATTTTGTGCAATGATAGGAAACAAAGCAGCTTCTCAACAGAATGGTTTTAAAATGCTACCAAATATCAACAGCTTTATCATTCAAATACTTATATATTTGGATTTCCCAAAAGAAACCTTCATAAATTTTTGTGCTCCGACCCAGTCCATACTTTCCGGTGGCAGACTGGATGGAATTGTATGAGAAGATTGTTTTAATGTGCTTGTTTCCCCCTCTACTTCCTTCTCCAACAGCTAGAATTAACAACCAGTGGAGGAGTGAATTCCCCCACATTGATAGAAAGACAGCACCTTCCAGAAGTTGTTTTTGTAATCCTGCCAGATGAATAGCCAAGCCTAAAATTGGGGAGCGCAGAGAAGAAGTAGTGTTGCCAGCCCAAACTGGTGCAGCTTAGGAAACTGGACATTCTATCCATGGCCCAGGAAAAAACCCAGCAAGTGTTGGGTGATGCCCATGTTTTGTTTGGTATAAAACCCAGTGCTGGGCTTCCCTGGTGGCACAGTGGTTGAGAGTCTGCCTGCCGATGCAGGGGACACGGGTTCGTGCCCCAGTCCGGGAAGATCCCACATGCCGCAGAGCGGCTGGGCCCGTGAGCCATGGCCGCTGAGCCTGCGCGTCCGGAGCCTGTGCTCCGCAACAGGATAGGCCACAACAGTGAGAGGCCCGCGTACCGCAAAAAAAAAAAACAGTGCCTGTCCCGATATTGGCCCTCATAGCCCCTGCTACTGTGTGTGCCAGGCACCACGTTGAGCCGTCCCTGTATTAACTCATTCTGTCTTTCCATGCCCAAGGTAGGTACTCAGATCCCCATATTATTAATGAATAAGGAAACTGAAGCACAGATTGTTATTAAGGCAAATGATGTGGGGTTTTTTTTTTTAATATTTATTTTATTTTCCTTTTTTTTTTTTTTGGCTGCGTCGGGTCTTAGTTGAGACATGCGGGATCTTTTTGTTACAGCGCGTGGTCTGCTTGGGTTTCTCTCTAGTTGTGGCGCGCGGGCTTCTCTCCAGTTGTGGCGTGTGGGTTTTCTCTCTCTAGTTGTAGCACGCGAGCTCCAGGGCTCGTGGGCTCTAGTTGTGGCGTGCGAGCTCAGTAGTTGTGGCGCGCAGGCTTAGTTTCCCCACAGCACGTGGGATCTTAGCTCCCCGACCAGGGACCGAACCCACGTACCCTGCATTGGAAGGCGGATTCTCTACCACTGGACCACCAGGGAAGTCCCTGGTTGTTTTTTTTTTAATGAAATAAAGATCAGCCAAATACATAGTAGGCCCTCGGTAAATGTTTGTCAGGTGAATACGTGTTACATATTTTACTGGGGTTGCAAAAGGCTGACACTTCATTAATACCTTTCTTCATCCAGGTACTATAGCAGTTACTCTGCAATGGGCCCTGGGAAGGCAGGAGTCCTGCCCTCATGGAACTCAGTCTGGTACAAGAGACAGGCATTAAGCCAAGAGCTAAACAGCATGGATCAGTGTGAGCGGGGGGATGACCAGGGACGGCCTGCTTTGGGGGTTGGGGGTGCGTTCCTGAGGAAGTGCCATTGCAACAGACTTGAGCGTGAGAAGGCACTGCCAGCTGCACCCACATGGCAGGCCGGCGTTTCTACAGGAGGAATAACAGGCATGCCAGCCCTGAGTGAGGAGCCTGGTGCAGGAGAGGAAATCAAGGCAGGGCAGCAGGAGCAGAGTAGAGGGGTGCGGACGAAGCTCAGTGGAGCAGGGCCCAGGCCAGGCAGGGAAGGCCTCCTTGGCCACAGGATTTTGATCTCAAGAGCAAGGGAAAACCAGTGAAGGTTTCTGAGCTTTGTGACTCAAGAAAAATACTTTATTCCTTAACCTGGTGGCGAGGACATGGCTGTTTTTATAGTATTCTGTATAATTTTTGAATGTTTGTGATATTTTTTAAGAGATATGATTTTGTGAAAGTCGCTCTCAGTACTGGGTGGGGAGCGCAGGTCTGAGGAAGACAAGAGTGAAAGTAGAAAGACTGCTGGAAGCAGCAGGTGGTGGTGACATGGCCCAGGATGGATTACAGTGAGGACAGAAAGAAGACAGACACCAGGGGGCCAGAAATGGGCTTCGGGGGAGTTATCAGGTTGGGGCAGGCGGGGGGTGGAACAAGGAGGAATTTTTTTTTTTTTACATCTTTATTGGAGTATAATTGCTTTACAATGGCGTGTTAGTTTCTGCTTTATAACAAAGTGAATCAGTTATACATATACATATGTTCCCATATCTCTTCCCACTTGCGTCTCCCTCCCTCCCTATCCCACCCCTCTAGGTGGTCACAAAGCACCGAGCTGATCTCCCTGTGCTATGCGGCTGCTTCCCACTAGCTATCTATTTTACGTTTGGTAGTGTATATATGTCCATGCCACTCTCTCCCTTTGTCACAGCTTACCCTTCCCCCTCCCCATATCCTCAAGTCCATTCTCTAGTAGGTCTGTGTCTTTATTCCTGTTTTATCCCTAGGTTCCTCATGACATTTTTTTTTTCTTAAATTCCATATATATGTGTTAGCATACGGTATTTGTCTTTCTCTTTCTGACTTACTTCACTCTATATGGCAGACTCTAGGTCCATCCACCTCATTACAAATAGCTCAATTTCGTTCCTTGTTAGGGCTGAGTAATATTCCATTGTATATATGGAGGTTCCTTAAAAAACTACAAATAGAACTACCATATGACCCAGCAATCCCACTACTGGGCATATACCCTGAGAAAACCATAATTCAAAAAGAGTCATGTACCAAAATGTTCATTGCAGCTCTATTTACAATAGCCAGGAGATGGAAACAACCTAAGTGTCCATCATCGGATGAATGGATACAGAAACTGGTTTTAAATTCACCAACAGAGTGACATTAGGCAAGTCAATAAACCTCTCTGAACCTCCATTCCTTTCCTTAAAATAAAGATTTTCAGTGGTTGTGAGGATTACATGGGGGGGTGCACACATAAAGCATTTCCACAGCACTCTGCTGGGCACCCGTGAAACAACGAGTCAAGGGAAGGGCTCTGTTTGGCTGTTACTGGAAATCTAAAGAGATTTGTAACGTCCACATTGGTGGCAGGATCTCTGTTGGATCCCAGGTCACCTGTTTCAGCCGTTGCTTCTCAGATTGGGAGACACGAGAACCTCCTGGAGTGCTTGAAAAAATGCAGAGTCCTGGGCCTCACCTCCAGAGATCCTGATTTGGAAATTGGGACCCAGGAAAGTGCATTCATCAAGTTCAGTATCAGAGTGATGCAGATACTGGGGGGTTCATGGACCACACTTGCAGAAACTCTGCTGTAAGCCCTACTACTTTCATAAAATACACAGATACTCCCCACCTCCTCCTAGGTGGTGATAAAAAGAGGGCTGACATTTCTACCTCTGTTAGTTGGCAGTGACAGGAATACCAATCAGACTGGCTGTAGCAAAAAGGGAATTTGTTGGCTTGTACAACTGACATGACCAGGGCTCTGAGCACAGCTGGATGCAGGGCCTCAAATGAGATCAGCAGGATGCATCCTCCCATTTTTCCATCAGATACCTCTTCTCTCCTCTGTGTTGGCCTAACTCTCAGGCAGGCCTTCTCCGCATGATGGCCCACAGGTCCAGGCTTACCCATCCTTGCAAATAGCGGTCCCAGCAGAGGACTTCTCAGTGAAGAGTTCCAGCCAGAGTCCTCTATGGAACCCCACTGGCCTGGTTGGGTCAGCCTCTCTCAAACCACCTGTGTTGAAACTAGGGGATGGCTGACATTACCAGAAGGAGGGGGACAATGCCGAGCAGGGAAACACTAAAGGTAGCCACCACGCTTTCTAAGGGAGAAGTCTGACTAGAAATACGCCCAAATACAATGAGCTGTCTCACAGGTAATGAGCTCCCCATTGCTGGAGATGATCCACCTGTGACCAGGGTGCACTTTATAAGATGCTACCCCGAGAAATGATTTTCTTTCCTCTAGACCTCGGCTCTTAACAATGTCCTTCTTTCCCCTTTTCCCAACCGAGAAGACCCAGCTTAAATACCACTTCCCCTGAGAGGCCTCCTCCCTGCAGCTGCCCTGTGACTCTGCTTTCCTCTGTCTGACTAACCACAGCTCCCATGGACAGTGAGTTCACGTCCTGCCTTGCCACCACCCATGGCTGGGTGACCTTGGACAAGTGACTTCACCTGTCTGAGCCTTGTTTTTCTCATCTGTAGAATTACTGGCCGTTTCCCAAAGATCTCTCTCCACTTCTTCAACAACCATAGACTTTTTAGCTGGGCACAAGGTGCCCTGAATAAAGACTGCAGTTCCCATGTTCCCTTGCAGCTGGGTGTCCTGGGACCAAGGGCTCCCCATGGGGTGGGAGCAGTGCTGTGAAGCCGCTCTGAAGAGATGGCTGGCATACACCCATATAGTGTCCTTTTCTTGTTTATCCCCCGTCCTCCTGCCTGAAGCGCAGGTGCTGCCATCTTTGACCATGACGATGAAGGCCCTAGGAAGGTGGAGCAGCGAGCTGGAAGGTGCTTTGTGGAGCGGAGGCACCTCCAGCCTTTGGCACAAGAAATAACTTCTGACTTGTTTAAGCCACTGATACTTCGGACTTTCTCTGACAGCAGGACCTAATCCTAACTCATGAGAGTTCCTGCCTCACGGGGTTGTTGCAGAGATTAAACAAGGAGATGTGTTGAATGTGCCCACCCAGTGCCTGACGTGCAGTAGGCGTGCACTCAATGCAGGTGGCTGTTATTTTCTCCCAGTTACCATGCTCCCTGCCCTTGTTCTGCCACACAGTCCAGGGGGATGTTTACAGCTCCACCTCCCACACTGAGGACACTGTACCTTAACAGCAGGAACTTCCCCTATCTCTCTCTCCCTCAGCTCCTGGCCTGGGTTCCTTGGATGCAAATGAGAGAGACCAGCTCAGGCAGACAGAAACAAACAGGGAGTTTATCGGAAGGCAGTGAGACACCCACATGGTGGAAGGGAAGGCTGGAGACCCAGGCTTGGCACAGACAGGCACCAACAACCACAGAACTTCTCCACTGCAGACCCCGCCCTGATGTGAGCTGTCTGTCTCTTTCCCATTGGCTCCATTTGGGTCACGTGCCCACCTCTCAGTTAGAAGAGGGGGACACCTCGAACAGTTCCATCAGACTGGACCCAACAGGTGAGTCAGTTCCCTTAACAGGAATGGGTGCTAAGCGGCAGCCAAAACCCAACAAGTGTCCAAGTGCAGACAAGCGCCGGATGTTCTTGGCAATAAGTAACAGAAATCCTCACCCAAACAATAGTGAAATGTGTCATCTCTCAAAAGCAGAATTATGCAGGTGGCCGTGGGCTGAGTAGATTGGTGACCCGGCAGCATCATCGGGGGCCTGGGTGCTTTCCGCCCCTCACTCTGCCCTCCTCAAGCGGGGAGCAGGAGTGCAGTCCAGGCATTAGGTCCAGACCTGGACCAGAGGAAGGAGAAAGGCAGCAGGCTCCTGCAATGCTCCTGGAAAGAGCAAGCTTCCCCTCAGGTCTCACTGGCCAGAGCATTGGGTCATATGCCCTCTCCTGAAACAGATACTGGCAAGGAGGGATGGCATCACCCAGATTGGTCTAGACTGATCTCCTGGGTGGAGAGAAGTTGGGGAGTCAGTCTACCATTGGACTAACGTGGGACCCATCCATCTGGTTGGACCTTCTCCAGCTGGCCAGGAGGGCCGAACCACATGGGCAAGAGTAGTTTCCATGAGTAGCCAGCAGGTGGAACAAAGCGATGCTGCTAAATCTTTTAGAGGTTCTGCTCACCACAGTGAGAGTCAGAAAGTATTTATAGTGCCTTCTGTCCTCTTCTTCCCAGTGTAAAAGTCTCACCCACTTCGACAGGAAAGGTTCCAGAGAACTGGAGAACCTGAGCCCTGAACGCCGGCACCCACTGCTCCTGGCACAGGTGGGGGAGAAGTCCACTGAGAATCCTGTGTTTGGGGCACGGTTCGTGCTCCACCTCTGCCTCTTACCAGCTGTGTGGCCTTGTAACTCACAGTCTTCTCCGTGAAGATGCTTAGCACATCTTCTCCTGACATACAGTAAGAGCTGAATAAACGCAGCTTCCTACATTCCAGGGTTCCGTGCTAGGCCAGGGGGACTCCGGCGTGGGCCCTACCAGCCCTCCCACTTCTGCCCTGTTTCTCTGCTCCTTTTCATGAGCGCTCATTCTTCCTTGATTGGTTTCTCAAGTGCCTTCCCTCCACTTCCTTCCCTCTCTGCACTCTTCAGCCCACTCCTATCAGCATCTGACACCATTCACTCCTCTATCCTCCACACACTCTCCTCTTGGTCCCCAGGATCCTACACGCTCTGGGTTTTTCCTTCTACCTCCCGGTTACTCTGTCTCCCTTGCAACCTCTTCCTCACCTGATCCATCTCTAGCTCAGTCCTGGGCCACTTTGTCTACACTCGGGAGGGGGAAATCTCAACCTGGTCCATGGTTTTCAACACCAGCTGTGTGCCCATGACCCCCTAAAAGGAAAACTCCATGTTTTGCTCTCTACTCAGTACTTTCATTTCAACAAGTGTGTGGGGTTTGCACACCAAGCAATTCTGACACTAACTGCCTGGAGTTAGCACAGACCCCACAGGTTAAGGGCCCAGCCCCATACGCCTTCCCCTCTCTCGTCCTCCACCCTTCAGACAACAGTTGCAAGTCCAGGTTGTCACCTGTGCTTCTTACTACCTATAAATCAGAGGTTCCTCTGATCCCCTCCTCAATCAATAATTTGCTAGAATGGCTCATAGGACTCTAGAAAATGGTTTACTCCAAATTAGGGTTTACCATAAATGGATACAACTCAGGAACAGCCAGATGGAAGAGGTGCATAGGGCAAGGTATTGGATGATGGAACACACAGCTTCCATGCCCTCTCCAGGCACACCACTCTCCCAGCACCTCCACAGGTTCACCAACCTTGGAGCTCTTCGAACCCTTTCAGTTAGGATTTTTAATTGAGGCTTCATTATGTCGGGTGTAATTGACTAAATCATTGGTCTCCTTGCCAGTATCTAGACCAATCTGGATGATGCCATCCTTCCTTGCCAGTGATTAAGTCAGCCTCCAGCCCCTTTCCCCTCCCCAAGAGAGGTGGGGGACTAAAAGTTCCAACCGTCTAACCCCTTAGCTGGTTCCCCTGGCAACCAGCCCCCCATCCTTGGGGGCTTTCCAAAGTCACTTCATTAATGTAAACTCAGGTGTGGTTCAAAGGGGCTCATTTTGAATAGCAAGAGATGCTCCTTTAACCTTAATTACTAGAGCATCTCAGGAGCTGGGGGCAAAACCAAATAAAAGAATGCTCCTGGGACTTCCCTGGTGGTCCAGTGGTTGATTCCGCGCTTCCACTGCAGGGGGCACGGGTTGGATCCCAGGTCGGGGAAGTTCCATGTGCCACGCGGTGTGGCCAAGAAGAAAAAAAAAAAATTTTTTTTAAAGAAAGGAAAGATGCTCCTATTACTCTTATCACTTAGGAAATTACAAGAGTTTTAGGAGCTCTGGCCAGGAGCCCAGGGACAAAAACCGGAATATATAGTTCTTCTATCACAAAATCACACCCTAAATCTCTGACTCAAATCCTACTGCCCTCATGACACTGCCACTTTAACAATTCAAACCAAACATTATCAAAACCAACTAGGACGTCCCTCTACCTGTTCCCCTCCCAGCCTTCTCCATCTCAGTGATGGCACCACTGTGCACTCAGGGGCTCCAGCCTCTTCCTCACCCTCCATGTCCAATCCCTCAGTTTCTCATCTGTTCAATATATCCCAAATGGATCCTGAACCCATGCCCTTTTTCCTTCCCTCTTCTCAACATTCTAGTTCCAGCCATCATTATCTCTCACCTCTACTTCCTTTTTTTGCCTTCTCTATAATCCAGTCCCCACCCAGCAAGCAGAGTTACCTTTGTAAAATCAAACTATGTCAGTGGATGAAAGGGTAAACAAAATGTGGTCTGTCCATACAGTGGAATAGTCAGCCATAAAAAGGAAGGAAGTAGTGACACGTGCTACAACATGGATGAACCTCAAAAACATGCTGAGTGAAATAAGCCAGACACAAAAGACCACATATTATATGATTCCGTTTATATGAAATGTCTGAAATAGGCAAATCCATGGAGACAGGAAGCAGATCAGTGGGTACTTTAGGGCTGGAGGTAGGCAGGAATGGGGAGTAACTGCTTAATGGGTACAGGGTTTATTTTTGAGATGATGAAAAAGTTCTTAAATTGAATAGTGGTGAAGCTTGCACAACATTATAAATATACTAAATGCTACTGATTGTACACTTTCTAATGGCTAAAATGTTACGTATATTTAACTACAATAAAAAAATACATATATCAAACTGTGACTCTCCCCCTGCTTAGAACTGGCATGGCTTCTTGTACTTTGAACTGCAGCCTTCCCTTTGGCCCCTGCCTTCCTCTCTGACCTTACTTCTCACCACTGTCTTTCCCTCCTACCATGTTTCAGTAATTCTGGCCACCTTTGGTTTCTCGGGAGGCCAAGCTCATGCTCACCTCAGGCCCTTTGCACAAACTGTTCCCTCCACTTAGAAGGTTTTCCCCTCTCTTTGTGGTCAGCTCTATATGAGCTTTCAGTATTAATTTAAACGTCACAGAGAGGACTTTCCCAACTGTCCTACCTTGGTGGGGCCTCATCTCTATCCCCACCACTATTATTCTTTGTGTCTTCCTCTAAGGAGTAAGTTTGATGAGAGGAGGTGGAACCTGTCTCATTCACCTCTGTATTCTGTGTCTAGCACATAGCTGACACTCAGAAATTATTTACTAAATTAATGAAAGATCACCCAGCTAGCAAGGGAAGGGATGGAGGCAGGATTTAAACCCAAGTCTCTTGGATGCCAACTCCTATATCCTTACTACCCTTTCATATGATTCTGAACTATGAAGCAGAAGTTCAAGCCAAGTATCAGAGAAGGGGGTCAAAGATAGTCACGACCTTTTACTGTAGCTACATTATCTTATGTAGGTACCCACACCTATCATACATAGGTATCCTTGTGTGGCTGTCACTGGTATAGATGAATCATACCTGCTGGAAAAGGAATCTCTTGACCCAGGCAGTAGATGTAACTCTGGGAAATCCAAACAGCCCTTGCCCCCGGCCCTGGCTGAGATCGCATCGACTTCTCTCTCCTCCTTTCCATTTTCGTACATTCTCCTAGAGCCTGGCTTTTCCCCGAGGAAGGGAAGTGGTCGACTGTGAAGGAACCAAAACCAGCAGAGATAGCCCTCTCTCTTCCTACTGGGTAAAACCAGAACTGTCACTGTTTTGGCTCTTCAGGGGCGCAAGCAGCCTAGACCCAAAGCTTAGAGCTTCCCAAAATGCTCCATGAATATCAAAAGGCAGGACACCCAGAAAGCTCCTGGGACAATGACTGACACATACTTGAGCAAGCTGGGCTTACTGCTTGATAAGAAATGTGAAGGATGGGGGGTGCGGCAGGGACTCCCTTGTGAAAGAGAACTGTGTCAGCATCGCCCAAACCAGAAAAGACGGCCTTCATTTAAAGCAGGAGTTTTGGGCTTCCCTGGTGGAGCAGTGGTTGAGAGTCTGCCTGCCAATGCAGGGGACACGGGTTCATGCCCTGGTCCGGGAGGATCCCACATGCTGTGGAGCGGCTGGGCCCGTGAGCCATGGCCGCTGGGCCTGCGCGTCTGGAGCCTGTGCTCCACAACGGGAGAGGCCACAACAGTGAGAGGCCCACGTGCCGCAAAAAAAAAAAAAAAAAAAAAGCAGGAGTTTCTAATCTCTTTTGTAACATGGGTCCTCCTCTCAAATGCATAAAAGAAAATGCATCATTTTACAAAGGACCCCAGTTATCTTGAAATGCAGTTATTTTTCTAATTGTGATAAAGTAATATATGAAATTCTTTGTTAACACATTAAACTATAAGAACTAGTTTAATAACTACTGTAATTTTGAGTGAGTGTAAGTTATATTTTGAGATATCTATAAATACTATATTGTAACGTGGAAACATCTGTGATTTTGACTGACTACAAAATCATGGGTGCTGCTAATACAACTGTGGTTTGTTACCTACATTCATAACTGAAGGAAGTACTAAATTTAAGTTAGAGGTTAATGCAAATTAAGATGTAATTTTTTTCCCATCCAAGTTTATGGACCTCTTGGATTCTTTCTGTGGACTGCAGGTGACTCTGCTGTAAGGACTGTTCACCTCACCTCCTCAACTACTTAAATAGGAGCTCTCTGAGAACAGAGGTGCTCCTTCATCTCATATTAAGTATCTAGAAAAGGCCTGCCATACAGTTGGTATCCAGTGCCAGTCTGTTGAGTCCCTTGGATTTTCTAGGTAGACAATCACATTGATTGCAAATATTAGCTTTTCTCTTTTCAATCTTTGTACCTCATGTTTCTTGTCCTATTGCATTAGCTGGGATCTTCAGTACAATGCTGAAGAGAAACAGTGATGGTGGGCACCCTTACTGTATTATGCTCAGTACTCATTTGTTAATTTATGCTGTTGCATAATTACATAATGGCATGTAAAGCACCTGCTGTGCCAGACTCTCTGCTAAAGATGTTAACACAACTGAGATGTTTTCCTGTCCACTGAGAAGACTAAGTAGTACAGGGATTCCAGTGAAGACAGCAGTATTGAGAACATTACCAAATTCTCCAGACTTGCTGACCAGCTCCCTCAGGATCCTGATTCCTAAAAATGTATGGAAATAGGTCCCTGCTGGTGACCCCAGCCTCCAGGGCATAGGTAAGGTTGGCAGCTGCAGGCTTTCCCAGGAACACTGCAGTGTAGGTCAACGATGAAGTGCATGGGAAGAATAATGAGTGGTGCCTCCAGCAGGGGTCAGCCAGAAGGTCAGGCCAGGGGCAGTGTTTGAGCCTTTCCTTGGTAGGGCCTGTTGAGATCACCGGCTGTCTGTACTAAGCTTAAAACTACAGGCAGGACTAGTTGTTAAAACCAACAGAAAGGGCTTCCCTGGTGGCACAGTGGTTGAGAGTCCGCCTGCCGATACAGGGGACACGGGTTCGTGCCCCGGTCTGGGAAGATCCCACGTGCCACGGAGTGGCTGGGCCCGTGAGCCATGGCCGCTGAGCCTGCGCGTCCGGAGCCTGTGCTCCGCAACGGGAGAGGCCACAACAGTGAGAGGCCCACGCACTGCAAAAAAAAAAAAAAAAAACCAACAGAAAGAGGATTGCAGTGGGAGTTAGGTGAAGGAATACCTGAACCTGTTCCCTCACTCTCTTCCCTTCCCCAGCCCTCAGGGAGTGAACGCAGGGGAGGGCTGGGAAGAAGAGTCCACACTCCTCTACTTTGTCTGGCTGGCCCTGGGGGCGGGAAGGGAGTTTCTAATAAAATATAAAGTGGAAGTTTAGAATGGACCAGACTACGCCTTAGGGACCAGAATGGGACTGTTGTAATAACAAAATGTGACTGGGGAGTCAGATCAGACATGTTTTAAGAAAGCCCCCTACCCAGCAGGAGGCAGGAGGCAGGACTGGGAGGAGCAGACTCAGTAGAAGCTAATGGAGACAGTATCTCTGTGATAGGCAGAATGCTGGGCCCCCGGAGATATTCAAGTCTGAATCCTCAGAACCTATGAATATGCTACCTTACATGGCAAAAGGACATTGTACATGTGATTAGGTCAAGGATCTTGAGATGGGGAGATTATCCTGGATTGTTCAGGTGGGCCCAATATAATCACAAGGGTCCTTTTAAAAGAGGGAGGGAGGGGCTTCCCTTGTGGTACAGTGGTTAAGAATCCACCTGCCAATGCAGGGGACATGGGTTCAAGCCCTAGTCCAGGAAGTTCCCACATGCTGCAGAGCAACTAAGCCCGTGCGCCACAACTACTGAGCCTGCACTCTAGAGTCCACGAGCTACAGCTGCTGAGCCCGTGTGCCACACTACTGAAGCCCACGCACCTAGAGCCCGTGATCCACAACAAGAGAAGCCACCACAATGTGAGGCCCGGACACCGCAATGAAGAGTGACCCCCGCTCACCGCAACTAGAGAAAGCCCACGCACAGCAACAAAGACCCAATGCAACCACATGTAAATAATAAATAAATTTTTTAAAAAATCATATAAAAGAGGGAGGGAAAAGGGTCAGATCTAGAGAAGGAGACTTAACGATGAAAGCAGAGGTCAGAATAATTAGCCAGGAGCAAAGGGATGCAAACAACCTCTCGAAGCTGGAAAAGGCAAGGAATGGATTCCCCCCTCGGGTCTCCAGAAGGGACACAGCCAAGCCAACACCTTGATTTTAGCCCTTTGAGGCCCCCCCCCGGACTTCTGACCTCCAGTGCTTTGTTGTTTTAAGTGTTATTTTTGTGCTGTGTTAGGCGACTAGGTTTGTGGTAACTTGGTACAGCAGCCACAGAAAACTAGTATGGCTCCCCCTCCGCCCCGCCCCCGCCCCCGCCCGCCAGCCTAACCAGAAGAAACAGGGAGGTGTGTAGAAGATGGATGGCTTCTGCCCTTGGAAGTTTGGGACAAGTGATATTTTGGGGAAGATGGAAGCTAACGGAAGAACTGAGACGAGAGCGAACAGTAACAGAAATAAGGTATGGACAGAGCGCTGGAGAAGCCTGGGTGAGGGAGGGCCTGCAGGGGAGGGACGGTAAAGCTGGGGAAGGGGAGCCCTAGTCGGCCTGAGCAAGGGTGTGCTCTGCCTCGAGGCTGGAAGGCTCCTCCCTCGTGCCAATACCAGCCCAGCTGCAGGGCACCTCCTCTTCACCTCCAGCCTCACCTCCCCCACCCAACCCAGGGGCGTCCTGACAGCTTCGAGGTTGGCCACCCCCTTAGGGCATTCTGCCCACCCTCCAACCCCTGCCTGCAGATACTGTGCAGGGGACACTCAGGCCCCCCTTAAGTAACCAGGAGTTGGCAGGGGGTAGGGGGGGCGAACAGGAGCCAGCCCTGCTTCCCTGAGTGTGTGTGGTGGGGAGGCGGGTGGACCCGCTGCCAATACATCCCGTTGGAGGAAGGAAGTGGTTCCCTCCTCCCACCCCTTCCCTTAGGGTCGCCTGGGCTAGGATTCTCATGATTCGTGATTGGCTCCCACGGGCGGGACCTTTGTCCATCTGCGGGATTGCAGGAGGCCCAGGTCAGGCTCGGGCCTGCGGAGCGAGGGGGCCGGGTTGGGGGAAGCCAGGGAACAACCGGGAGACCGACAGATAGGCAAGAACGAAGGCAACGGGACAGACGCGAGCCAGAGCCGGAGACCAGCAGCTGACTGAGTTTAGAGGGCGGGGGCGGAAGGGGCGGGCGCGGGGGCGGGGGCGGGGGCGGGGGGTGGGCGGGCGGCACGGCTGGGCAGGCGCCGAGCTCGCAGTTGCTGCGGTGGCCGCCGGCGGGCCGGGCGCAGGGTAAGTGCTCCAGGGCCGGCCCGGGGCGCGCTGCCCTTCTCCGAGCTCTCCCAGCCTGAGTCTGCCAGGGACCCCCGCGGGATCCCAGGAGGCCCCGGTTTGCCGTGGGTTCTAGCGTTTCCCAGCTTGGGGGAACGCGGGCAGGCAGTGATAACTCAGGGATCCCTGCCTGGCCCACGGATTCTAGAATCCAGTGGAGAGGAGGACAGGAGACAGCCCGCGCATCTCCCCTTGAAAACGGAAGTGTTGAAGAACTACCCTTTTGTATGGAGTGCTTACATGGGCCAGGTGCCTTCACTTCATCACGTGCCTCGTAGCAGCAGCAGCAACAGGTGAGGTAGGTACCATCCTTGTCTCCCTCTTCCAGGTGAAGACACCAAGACTCAAAGAGGCCAAGCCACTCGCCAGGGGTCACACAGCCAAAAGAGGCAGAGCCAGAACTCACCCAGGTCGGTGTGAACCCCTGAGTCCTCTTACTCATTATGCCTGCCCCGCCCTGTCCTGCACCCCTAGGGAGACGGCAGGGAGAAACCAGTGCTGGGAATAGGGGAGGAGGCCGAGATGAGCCAGCCTGCTCATCCCTGCAGGAAGAACCTCCACAGCAACAAATCCTTCGCCTGGGTAGGGGATGCCAAGGAGTAAGAACAGTGGGTTGGGGCCAGGTTAAACTCCAGGACAGAGAGGAGAGGGCGGTGCAGCCCCTGTCCAGGAACTCCCGGGCCTGTACCAGCACTCCCGCTGGGCACAAGGGGGCTCTTGCAGGCTTAGCCATGGGACTTCAGTTCTCCGTGCCTCAGTTTCCTTGTCTGTTTCCTTTGCTTATCCGTAACCTCGGGGTTAAGCATGCTTCGTGCCTCAGAGGATTGCCGAGAAGATTAAATGAGATGGTTGGTGTGAAGGCCTAGCCTAGTGCGTGACTCAAGCCGTGCCCCCTCCACCATCCCCACTCATCTGAAAGCACTTCTCTGTCCTTCACCCTCAAGTCAGAGCTATCTGAGATCTGCAGTATTTCCTACAGCCCCGCCAGCAGCTGGGAGTTTCTTGAGTAAGACCAAGGCTGGGGGCTGCAACTCCTCCCTCTCTGACTCCGAGGGAAAGGCTGGTAGGGGCGGGTTTTGAAAATCTTTGGGGTGAGGCTTGCACAATTCCAGGACTGCCCTGTAGCCCCCAAGCCCTCCCCCACCACCAGTTTTGCAAGAAGGAGGAAGCCTAGCATATTCTTGCTCCAAAACCTGCTCCTCTCTTTGTCCCCGACATCTAGGCCAGCAGCAAGTGCTACTTCTCAGCATATTCTGAATCTGGTCACTCCTCTGCATCCCCACCGTGACCCCCAGATCCTCAGCACTGTCTACTGAACTCTCTGCACAGTCAGGCCCTGATTGATTCCTGACTCTTCTCATGCCCCCATCCTCACTCCACTGCCTGCTCACTGCAGCCATACTGGCCTCCTCCTTCTTTCTTGGACATACTAAATTCTCTGCTCTCTCAGGGTCTGTGCACATGCCCTTCCTTCTCCCAGGAATTCTCTTCCTTGCCATCTTCTTGTGATGCACCTCCTTGCAATTCAGAGACGACCATAAAAGTCACCTACTCAGAAGCCTTACCTCACCACCCCAAGCCGCAGGAGGCACTCTTGCGTGCCCTTTATTGCATTACTGTTTTTCTTTCCGGAGCTTAGCTCTGAGTGATGTTACCTTGCTTATGTGTTTCCTGGCTAAAATGTCAGCCTACCAGGGCCCGGACCTTTTTCTTGTCTCTTCACTTTGGATTCGCCAGAACCCAGTGCCATGCCCTTGCACAGAGTAAAAGTTCTGATAACTGATAAAAGTTCTGCAGGCAGTGTGTGCAACCATCAGAGTTCTACTCCTCATTGCTTAATAGCCTTCTTTCTACATTTCTACATAAACCTCAGAATTGTCATTCCTCCCACTGCCTTCCTCAGCTTTTCCCTACAGTGGGGCTTATAGGCTGTTTCCAGGTTCTAACCCTAATATCCAACTTTGCTTTAAACACTGTGGTACAAATTCCACCTTTTTTTTTTTTTTTTGCTTTCAAATGATTTTTGAGTTACAGTTTCCAAACTGATGTGTTCAAGTCAAGGGTATGATCATCCTGAAGGCATATACCACTTATTACCAGGTGACTGTTTAGAAAAATTATCCCCAGCAACGTGTGCAAGTTTTCCTACAGCCCCACAAGCATTGGGTTTTTTCATTTTTTGTTTTGTCTAGTTTAATGGGGAGGTTAGGGCAGGTTTAAATTTTCCATTGCTTAAATTAGTGAATCTGGGTGTTTTTCTATGCATGCGCTAGTTCCGTTTCCTGTCCTATGGAGGAAGGAAATCTCCAGGGCACCTTAATTTTTCCCTTCACCTTCACTTTTGGTGGTGGTTCCACTTGAGCCCACCTCGTGAGAGCAGGGTGAGGGCCCCCAGGGGCTGGAACAGGAACACAGCCAGGTGAACTCTGCTGGGTGCAGAAGCTGCTCTACCAGTCAACCAGCAAGAAACTGAGTCCCTTGTGCCCTAAGCATGGTACCGTGGGGAGAAAAATAACTCTTTTTTTCTTTAGGTCTTCGTGATTTTTTTTCAAAATGGTAGTATTTTTTTAATTACAAAAATAACACATGATACATAAGGTCATTCACTGGAACTTTGGGAAGCTAACATTGGTCACTAATGGGAACTACACACACCCCCTCAGGGGAATCCTGTGTGGTCATCCAAAGAGTGTACTTGCTCTAGAGCACACAGCGTAGAACGGTCTCTGGGACACTGTGTTAGTCTCCTGTGGCTGCTGTAACAAATGACCACACATCTGATGGCTTAAAACAACATAAATTTATTATCTAACAGTTCTAGGGGTCACACGCCCCAAATCAGTCTTGGTACGCCAAGATCAAGGTGTTGGCAGGGCTATATTGCTTCTGGAGGCTCTAGGGGAGAATCTGTTTCCTTGCCTTCACCAGCTTCTAGAGGCTTCCCTTATTTTTTGGATCATGACCCCATCCCTCCATCTTCAAGACAGCATAACATCTTCAGATCTCACTCTGACTCCAATCCCTGCTTCTGTAGTCATGTCTCCTATTCTTCTGATTCTCTTGCTGTACTTGTAAAGACCCTTCTGATTACACTGGGCCCACCTGGATAATCCCCGCATCTTGGAGTCCTTAATTTCATCACACCTGGGAAGTCCCTTTTGCCGTGTACATTGACCTATTCACAGGTTCTGGGGATTAGGACTGATGGGGCTATCTTTCAGCCTCCCACACCCTAAAGGGAAATAAGCAAGGTTCAGAGCAGTGTGAGGGCTCACATTTGTTTAAGGGGAAAAAAAAGAATAAGTATGGCTGTGCTTGGAAAGACATAGAATACCTCCAAAGGCTATGTGGGAAACTGGTAGGAGAGGCTTTCTGGGAAGAACAGGAGTAGAAAGAAGACTTATTTGTCGTAGTATCTTTTTGTATTTAAATTTTTTACTACATATGTCACCTATGTTAAAAATAAGTTTTAAGAAGTAACACATAATCATTGTAAAAGTTCAGACCTTCCAGAAGCCAAGAGAAAGAAAATACCCACCCCATCCTCAAATCACTCCCATTTTCTTCAGCAATAACCACTGTAAAGAGTCTGGCTGTATCCTTACAGACTTTTAAAAAAATGCATATATCATTTTTTCACATAGATGGGATCATACTGTACACACTATGCTATAATGTGATGGGGGGGCACCTGTTATATTACATCTTTCCTCATCCACATATGGAAATGTAACAGCACTGGAGTCCCCCACTCCCAGATGTACTGTAACTGACTCAACCAGACCCTCCCTTGTTGGTGGACATTTAGATTCTTTGCTGCTTTCCAGAGCAATCTCAACACTAACCTATGTCTGTCTGGTTCTTAATTGGAGTGAAATTCACATAACATAAAATTAAATGTTTTTAAATTAACTTTTAAAGTGAGCAATTCATTGTCATATAATACATTCCCGATGTGGTGCAACTACCACCTCTATCTAGTTCCAGAACACTTTGGTCACCTCAAAAGGCAACTCTGTCCCCATTAGGCAGTCACTCCTCATTCCCCTCTCCCCGTAGCTCCTGGCCACCACCAGTCTGCTTTCTGTCTGTACAGATTTGCATATTCTGGATATTGCACATCAGTGGAACCAAGTACTATGTGCATTTTGTGTCTGGCTTCTTTCACTTAGCATAATGTTTTAGAGGTTCATTCATGTTGTAGCATGTGTCAGCACTTCATATCTCTTTTATTATTTATTGAGGTATAATTGACCTACAATAGTTTCAGGTGTACAACATAGTGATTCGATATTTGTATATATTGCAAAAGTACTTCATTTCTTTTTATGGCTGGATAACATTCCGTTGTATGGATATAACATCTTTTATTTATCTATTCATATGTTAATGGACATGGATTGTTTCCATCTTTGGCTATGAATATTCGTGTACATGTATTTGTTTGAGTGCCTGTTTTCAGTTCTTTTGGGTATATACTCAGGATGTACATCCTTCTCCACATGCTTTGAGCTTTATTATTTACTATTTTCGGACACTGTTAACCTAAGCAAGTTAAAAATAATTTGTAAGAAAGTGTTGGAAAACACATACTACGGCGAATGATAGTAGGATGATAGACCTAGACAAATGTTTTCTTATTTTCCAGATCTGGAGACGACAGGAAAATGGCCACCTGGGATGAAAAGGTAAATTAATTCTGGAAGACTAGCAGCGTTAAGGGACCTCCCACCTTGAGAAGATAATTCTGTTTGGTGTTTCTAACAAGATAGAGGAAAAACACATGTTCAGGGTGCTTCCACCATACCAAAGTGTTAAAAGTCACCGAGGTGAAAGCTATAGAAGGAACCTCAAGATAGCCTGATAATCGGAAACATTCAAAACCCAGCTCTGCATTTTAATAGCCCTGTATCATTTGGTCATGCCCTTCACCTCCCCAAGCCTCAGTTTCCTTATCTGGAAAATGGGGAAAAGTTACTTAACCACCCCCGTTCCTGAAGGCTCACAGGGAGGAGTTGAGGAGACAATGGTCTCAGAATGCTAGGCCAATACTGAGCCCATAAGTGCTTCTCCCAACTGCTTATTTTACAGGTAGAGACACTTGGGCACAGAGAAGTAAAGCTACTTGCTCAAGATCACACAGGTAGGAAGTGGCAGAAATGAGATTTCAACCTAGCCTGACTCCAAAGCGAATGCTCTGCCTCCTGTGCTGTGTGGCCAACCTGAGTAGGTCTAATAAATTCTGTCCTTGATATCTGGGGTGCAGGCTTGTTGGATCTGGGGAGACATTAGTTGTGAAGGGTGGGGCAAGGTGAAGAGGAAGTGTTGGCTTCATTTCAGCTGTTCACTTGGAGCTTCTGGGGGCCTGGCCAGGTAGAGTTGTCAGGGCAGTGCCAGAAGCTCAGGGTAGCAGCAGAGTGATGGGGCAGAGTTGGAGAAGCAAGTGTGAGGGTCAGAGGACCGTGGGATGATGATGATGACGATGATGATGATGATGATGATGATGGTGGTGGTGGTGGTGGTGGTGGTGGTGGTGGTGGTGGGGATCTTGCATTTCGTCAAACTGATGGCCCCTTTAACTGTAAGAGTATTTCTGATTTAAAGCTGTTTACAATGTGGGAGGAGGAAGTGACCAATGGCATTTACAACATGCCACCAATTCTGATTTCAGAAATGTGGGAAAATGTTCAACTTTGCATTAATGAAATATGGTGGCATTTCCAGCAGAGGGATGACAATCGCCCTCTGTAGAGTTGTGTCAATTCCTGATAAGATATGGGAAGCTTAGTGCCTGCCACCCAATAACAGGAGCTCCGTGAGTTCCAGTTATCATTAATACTCACAGAAAGGCAAATGGAACAGTTTCCTTCATTTATAGCTCCCTACTAGGCAAACCAAAAAAACAAGCGGAAACGCCGCTCGATGGTGGTTATGCTGTGGTGTAACCGGCTCACTCCTGCATCTCACGAGTGGATCAACCCACACGACTGCTGGAAAATAACTTGACAGGGTGTATCAAGAGTCATGAAAATAGTCATAATCAAACCTGGTCATCTTACTTGCGGGAAAGGAAACAACCCATAAAAAGGAAAAAGTATAATTTACAGCACAATTTAGAAACACAAATTTATGTGTTTCTTAGCATGTAAGATGCCATTGATTGTAGATGCACCATTATATTATGTGCTACGAAGAAGAAAAAGTGCCGCCATTTACTGTGATCTAATGTAACACAACACTGACACTGGTCAGTTGTAAGACAGACTTCAGAAATGTTAATATGTGAGAAAATGTGGCCTTAGAATTGGTGATAGAGGTGCTAAAAATGAACAGAAAATGCAATAATGAGCACTGACTTCTTGGTAAATTTCTTGGCCATTAAAAAGGCATAAGTCTGATGCATATAGGTAGTGGGGAGAAAATAAGATACAAAGTTGTCTGCAGTCTTCGATGATAATTGTAAAAGACATAGATTAGAGTGAGATGGGTGGATAAGTAGATGATAAATTTGGTGTGTTGGGGTTATTATTTCTTTTTGCTCATGTTTTGACAATAGTAATACTGAAAGAAATAGATCTGGAGTAAAGATCTGCTCATTGGGGTGAATGACAGCAGGTAAAGCTGGGGATTCCGGGTACGTCAGGGGGTCTGGCTGCAGGGACAAGTCGCAAGGGTGGGGGTGAGGACACAGAAACATCAGGGCAGAGTGTTGGAATGCAGAGCCAAGGACACACCTCGGGGGACTCCTGGGGGCGGGAGCCTGTCTGTCATCGAACAGAGGCCAAAAGAAGGGGTGGCCCCAGCGGCGTTGCTGGGGAGCTGGGGAAATTGGACCAGGGCCACGTGTGGCAAATAAGCCTCTTACTGATTCAAAGAACAAGTTCCTTTTAATAATTTACCTTGTGAAGTTAATTATGTTTTTAAAAAACTATTTTATTAGGATTGCTTTTAGGAGATTTTTAATTGTCCAGCTCTAATTTTGGAGAGGAAAACAGCTCTGTCGTAGAAGAAACTGGTGGGGTTTTTAGCCATGGCTCAGACCTGATTTGCTGTAGCCAGCTCTGCCCAGAGGGGCCCTCAGCAGGGGAGCTGCCCAGAGGGGCCCCCAGCAGGGCCCTCCCTGCCCCTTCCCACCTCTCTGAGCCTCCGTCTTCCTCTTTTGTAAAATGAGAACAGTGAGGATTAAACAAGATAGTGACTGGAAAGCATTTAGCAGGGTGCCGGGCTATAACAAACGCTTGAAACACAGGAGCTATTGACGCCATCATGAGGATAAAGTGAAACGGTTTTCAGCCCATCAGCTGACCTAGTCCTCAGCTCAGATGATTGCATGTCACCAGCCACATCTGGAGAACCTGGTTGCCAGGTGTGCTTAGAAATCCTTGTGGCCCTTTGGCACACTTCTCACAAGGTGTTTGGAGGCACCAGGTTCATTTACGACGCTGGTTCTTGACCTTGGCTGTACATTGGAGATCCCAACACCCAGGCCACCCCCAGACCAACTGAATCACAATCTTGGGGCCTGTGACCCAGGCACTGGGTTTTTTTTTAAAGCATCCAGGTGGTTCCAGTGTGCAGCCAGAGCTGAGAGCCATTGGTTAAACTGCAGCTGCACTGGCCTCCTTCCAAGGACCGAGCCACAGTGGGGCAGGAAAGAGGGGAGCCCTGAATTCTTGTTTATCCCATCTTTTCCATGGCTGAAGCATCACTAAGATGTTGGGGGATGGGGTGGCCCAGATGACTCAGTTGTACTGGTGATAGGTCCTAATTTCTAGCTGGGTAACTATATTTTTCTTTCTATGCTTTCATTTCTTTCTATGCTTTTGTTAACACAAATAGCAGCCTGACTTATGCTTCCCAGTTAACATGGCTGATTCACAGACTTTGGGCAAGACTGCCACCTCTCTGACAATCATCCTCTCCCTCCCCCAGGGAAATAGAGTACATCCCACCATACCCGTGTTTTTCAAACTCAACCCATTAGTGATTCCTGAAATCCATTAATGGGCTGCCATCAGCCTTTTAAGAAATAGAATAAAGTGGAAAACATAGGTCTCTCACATGTTAACTTTAGTGTTGGTTATAGAACGTATATATGTCAATGTGTACTAAGTGGCAGTATATAAAATGTGTTTCTTACTGAGTAACACTGGGCTGAACTCCCCGCCCAGCATTGGCCTTCACCAGCTGTGAGCTGGGTCCAGGGCAGCATTCAGAGAGGTCGTGCAGGAGGGAGAGGGCTCTGGGCCAGGCAGCCTGGGTCGGAGTCTGAGCTCTGCTTCTCACTGGCTGTGTGAGCTGGGGCAAGTTGCTTGGCCTCTCTGTTCTCAATTTCCTCATCTGTAAATGAAGAGGATTCAGTCCCCACCTTGTCGAGTTGTTGCTGTATGTTACAAAGGGCTTTTGCACAGAGCTCAGAAAATGGCAGGTGCTCTGGGAATAGTTACAATCGCTACAGTTTCCACTACCTTAAATATTATTTCCCACATCGTCTCCACCCAGCCTCCTGATCAACTTGCTAGGTCAACAGACTCTTCCATCAAGTCAGGAGGGATTCTGACCCCACAGGAAATGGAGAGAAAAGTTGGAGAATACGTCTCTGGGGCACCTGGGCCACCAGTCAGGCTTCTCAGTCTACCAGCAGCACCACCCCCCGCCCAAACTAGTCAGCCGTCACGGTGGTTATTTTCGTGAAACCTCAAACTTCCTCCCCACCCTAGAGAAGGAAAAGCTGCTATGCTTATTTAAAGACTTCCCTGATTTTAAAAATAGGCATTCCTCAGAACATAAATCCCTGGGGACAGGGTAGGGGGAGGTGGCAGTAGAGTACGTGAGCCTCTGGGGTACATGAGTCCCCCAAGAGGAGATATTTGCTCGAGGGATTCATTCCACCCTCCAGGTATGTTTAGTGGGAGGGAACCTGTGGTCTTCCAGGCATGAAGAATACGGAAGATATGGCATGAGCAGAAACCCATCTACCCAGTCCCCTAATGGGGAGTGGGGGAGGAAACAGACTCTGTTACACAAACAGGTGGATCCATCTTCATTGGGGAGGCATGTGGGCCATGCATGAATGCAACAGGGGAGGTACATGGTCAGCTTCCTGGAGCTGAGATGCTTGAGGGAGACCTCCTGAAGGAGGAAAAGAAAAATGACAAGGTGGAAGAGGAGTGGGCGTTCTAGGCAGAGGAAATCACGTGTGCAAAGGCCTTGTGGTCCAAGGAACCTACTGAGTACAAAGGGCTGAATGGAGACCATGTGGCCAGAGCAGAGAGACTGGTGACAGGTGTGGTTAGATAGGCAGGCAGAGGCCACAGAGTGCAGAATGGCTATAGGTCTCTGGAAGGCACTTGGGTCTTTTTTTTTTCCCAGCCGCACCGCACCACTTGTGAGATCTTAGTTCCTTGACCGGGGATTGAGCCCAGGCCCTTGGCAGTGAAAGCGTGGAGTCCTAACCACTAGACCACCAGGAGATTCCCTGGGTCTTTATTTTTAAGATCAGTGGGAAGCCAAAGAAGAGTTTCAAATAAGGGAGTGCATTAGGGTCCTCAAGATCACCCCAAGTTCAGTGATTCGCTAGGAAGGCTCATAGGACTCAGCATACAGTTCCACTCATGGCTAAGATTTTTACAAAGAAGAATCAGCAAAGGGAAAAGATACATGAAGTGAAATCCAGGGGAAGCCAGACACAAGCTTCCAGATTCCTCTCCCAGTGAAGTCACATGGGACTTGCTTAATTCCTCCAGCAGCAAATTGTGACAACACATGCTAGGAGAGCTTGTTAGAGACTCAGCACCCAAGGTTTTTATCTGGGGGCTGGTCACATGGGTACCTTCCAAACTCCAAAAATTCCAGATTACCCAGGGGAAAGCAGCTGTTCTACCTAAACCACTTGTCTTTACAAAGAGTCCGGTCACAGTGAGCTGTCCTTACCAGGTGGGAACCCTCCCAAAATCCAAGTTCCCAGATGTTAGCCAAGGGCCAAGCAGGCCTTTCTAAGGGCAGCAGCCCCAGGCCTTTTCTGCACAGGGAGTGACGTGATTATGTTTCAAGAAGTGCTCTCAGGCTGCTGACGAGAATCTAAGAGTGATGGGGAGAACAGTGAGGAGCTGGTACATCCTCCAAGTAAAAGGTGGAGGCTGGGGCAGGGAGGTGGGCAGAAGATGGGAGAAGTAGATGATGAATTCAAGGGTCATTTAGATGCTAAAATGCACAGGGCTTAGTGATAGGTGGGCTTTGGGGGAGGGAGATGGAAGTCAGGGGTTGGGGACAACTTCTCTGACCCTGGCTGGGTTTGTCTGAAGATTCCTGGACCCAGAAGACAAGGTGCAGGTGCAAGTTCATGGACTGTCCACTGGGTGGTGGCAATTGCCATGTTGCAAGTCTCAGTTTCCCCTGCCAAGGGAGAGAGGATTGCATCTCAGAACCTTGATTCAGCCTCTTTCAATATCATCGTTCTTGTTGCTTTAAAAATAGCAGCTTTTCTGGCATGTTTTCCCCCTCATTGGCAGAGCATCTCAGAAAGAACAAAGCTAGTAGACCTGAGTTCATATGCCAGCTTTACCACTTATGTTTCTTTGTTTTTAAAAACTGTACACAAACAAGTTCTCAGTGTAAGAAATTAAAACAACAAACTGTATATATTAGGTTGAACCACATGAAATTGTCAGTTTCTACCAATTTTGACCTAAAAAATGGTCATTAAAAAAAATTTTTTTTAATATTTATTTATTTTGGCTGCACCTTGTCTTAGTTACGGCATGCAGACTTCTCAGTTGCTTCACATGGGCTTCTTAGTTGCAGCATGCATGTGGGTTCTAGTTGCTTGACCAGGGATCGAACCCAGGCCCCTGCATTGGGAGTATGGAGTCGTACCCACTGGACCATCAGGGAAGTCTCTGAAAATGGTCATTTTTTTAAAAGTCTTATTTCAGGAAAGTTTTCTTGAATTATATCTTGAACCATTCTGTTCCATTGTCTTGGTTTTCTTATTCAGGGATTCCAGTTGTATACATTAGATATGTGTGTGTGTCTGTATGTGTGTGTATATATTTTTTTTCATTCTCCCTCCCTCCCCACTCCCCCCAAATACTTCATTCTCTGCAGGTTAGATCTTATTACATAAATGACTATTTCTTATGGTTAAACCTAATAGGAAAAAAAAAAGAAAGTTTCTCTTCACCCTCCAACACAATCCCAATCCCTATCCCTTCATAGAGGTAACCACTTTGTTTGGGTTGTTGATTTTGTTTTTAACAAAAATGGCATTATACATTTTGATCTGTAATATGCTGGTTTTTACTTGATCATAGATGAAAGACACCTTTCTATGTCAGTACGTACAGCCACACTGGCCTACTGCATTCTTAACAGCTGTGTGGTATTCCATAGTGTGGTCTACCACAGTGTATTTAACCATGGACCTTGAGGTTGTAGCAGGTCTGCAGTGAGCATTATGCGTGAGTGTCTTTTTGCTCATGTGTGAGTCCCTTGTCAGGTCAAACAATGACATTTAAAATTTTGATAGAAACTGGTTTAAGGCTGATCCTCCTTTGCTCCCATGCCTGGCACATTGGAGAGACTCAAATATTTTTTCGAAAGATGAAGCTGCCTCATTGCCCTCCTAAGAAGGATGTACCCATTTCCTTGCCCACCAGGTGGTATAGGGGAGTGCCTTCCTCCCTCCATCTCTGTCACCCTGCCACACCAGGTGACTTTGGGCAGTAGGTCTCCCCTCCCCAAACTTCAGTTTCCCCTTCTGTAGAATGGAGAGACCACACCTCCCTGTCCTACCTCCTTCTCAGGATTTTTGTCAGCATCAAGTGGGAGCAAGAGGGGATGGAGGTGGCCTATAAGCAGCAAACAAAAAGAAACAAGTGGTTTTGTGACCTCCAAAGGAGCCTGCTTTCTCCCAGGAATGCAGGATGGGTGTGTGGCCCACGAAGATGAGAGAGAGAATGAGAGAGCACATGGTCTGTAGTACCCTTGGGCTGACTCGGACACACACCCTCTGTATTAGCTTCCTGGGGTCGCCATAACAAATGACCACAAACCAGATGGCTTAAAACAACAGACATTTATTCTCTCAGTTCTGAAGTCCAGAGTTCTAAAATCAGCGTGTTGGCTGGGTTAGAGGGAGGCTCAGAGGGAGGATCTGTTCCATCCCTTTCTCCGAGCTTCTGGTGGTTGCTGGCAATCCTTGGCATTCCTTGGCTTGTAGATGCATCACTCCAGTCTCCGCCTCCATCTTCTCATGGCCTTCTCCTCTGTGTGTCCTCTCCTCTTCTTGTAAGGACACCAGTCACTGGATTTAGGGTCCACCCTAAATCCAGAATGGTTTTATTGCAAGATCTTTTGTTTTGGCCTCACTGTGTGGCTTGCGGGATATTAGTTCCCTGACCAGGGATTGAACCCAGGCCCTCGGCAGGGAAAGCACGGAGTCCTAATCTCTGGACCACCAGGGAATTCACAGCAAGATCTTTAACTAATTACATCTGCAAAGGCCTGTATTCCAAGCAAGGTCATATTCTGAGGTTTCAGATGGACATGAATTTGGGGGCAGCCACAATTCATCCCACTACACCCTCCTAACAGGCAGATCTCCAGCCACGGGCTGCCTGGCTTTTTCTCGGCCATGTCTTCTAACACAGGGGCTCCAGGTCATACAGCTCAAGGGCATATCCTGGCTCTGCCATTTTCTGAGTGTATGACTTTGGACAAGGCACCTTTTTCACCCAGACCTAAAATGATGGCTTCGACCTCAGAGGGGTGTTAGGAATTAAAATGAAATGGTGCATTTAAGGAATTTACCGGTGTGCTGATACAACAAATAATAAACAATCAACAATAATAGATGTTGCTGCTGTTGTGTCTTGTTTGGGGTACGAGTATTGATTAATAAGCAAATCAGGGGCTTCTCTGGCGGTGCAGTGGTTGGGAGCCCGCCTGCCCATGCGGGGGACGCGGGTTCGTGCCCCAGTCCGGGAGGATCCCGCATGCCGTGGAACGGCTGGGCCTGTGAGCCATGGCCACTGGGCCTGCGCATCCGGAGCCTGTGCTCTGCGGCGGGAGAGGCCACAGCAGTGAGAGGCCCGCATACCGCAAAAAAAAAAAAAAAAAAAAGCAAATCAGGTCCCTAAAAGTAGGCTGTGGGAGGGAACAGGGAAATGGGGACTTACGGGATATTAGGCCCTGGCAATCAAGAGTCGGCTGACTTTCTTTAAAAGTACCTTTTTCAGTGATTGTTGAATGACCATGAAATAGGGACTTCCCCCTCCTACAGATGGCAGCTTCAGAGTCTGTAAGAATAGACATTCACAAGAACGTTTTCTTCTCCATCAATCGTGGGTCTGTTTTTCTTGTTTTCCCCCTCTTTCCCAGGTAGTAATTTTTCAGATATAATACCTGTCATGTGTAAACCAGAAGTAGGCGATTACCTTTGATGGGTAGCTCCTGCAGTTTTGCTGTTAATGCATTTATTAAATACTTATTGAGTAAGTATTTATTAAATACTTATTAAATACTTATTGAGCCCCTCCCTGTGACTGGAGGAGGAAGAGCATCTGCCCTCCCAGACCAGTGCCGGAGACAGACAACCCTGAGATGTCAAAGTGTTTGTTAGTGAGGGGCTTGATGGGGAAGTAGAGGAAGGACCCTCACCCAGCAGGCGGCGGTTAAGGAAGACCTCCCAGGGGAGGTAAAATCGACGTCTGTAAGACTTGAAAGAGAACTAGGGTGAGACAGGCAAGGGTATTCCAGGCAGGGGGCAGGCCGTGTGAAGTCCTGGAAGCAAGAGAGAGCATGGTTTATTCTAGAACTGCAATGCAGTTGGTGTAACTGGAGTGTGGCGGAGGCTGGGGAGGAGACCAAGAGAGCTTTGACCTTGTCCTGAAGGCAGCGGTTGGCAGTGGGTGAGGGTGGAGGGACTGAAGGTAATGGGAAGAGGGGGAGGATAGGCGAGGGCAGGGACACAGCCAGACCAGCCTTGGAGAAAGGTGACCCTGGCCACCACTGGGTGGAGAAAGCGTCAGAGGCAGGAGGCTGAGTGAGGAGGCTGGTGCTGGTGTCCCGGCAAGAGGTGAGAGCGGTAGGAGAGGGTTAGACGGAGAAGAGAAAGTGCAGCATGAGTGGTGTGTAGGAGGTTAGACTGACGGAGAGAGAGGAGCCAGGAATGATCTTTAGTTCTTGGCTTGAGCAGCAGGGTGGATGTGACACCATGACCTAGGGGAACATGTAAGGAAGAGTGGACTTGGGGGGAAAGATAAGAAATTAGTTCAGTTTGGGTCATAGCAACTAATGACCTGGCAGGATATCAGACAGCAGGCTGGAGGCCGATTTGCACCTGAGCAGCATTGAAAACACAGGTGTGTAGAGACCACCGAAGGGAGAGAGTCGCCCTGTGCCAGGACAAGCTCAGGGTTGGGGACTTGAGGACTTCCGGTGGCGTGGGGGCAGGGACATGGTTCAGGAAGGGAGGCCAGAGATGGGAGAAAAATCAAGAGGCGCGGTTGTCAAACAGAACCAAGTCCACAGTGTGAGAGAATACAGTCCAGTCCAGCTGGAACCATAGTTGTGGGCTTTGATACGGAAAGGTGACCCCAGAGAGAGCAATGCCAGGATATATTGGGACAGCAAGGGTTAATGCAGGGGAGCTGGAGATGGGGGTGTCCAGTGCCAGGGCCTCCACTGATCTAGATTCTCCGGGTTGCACGTGAAAGAAACAACTCAATCTATATAGCTTCAGCCAGAAAAGGAATCTTTCAGTTCATGTAACTAAATAGTCTGAGGGTTGCAGAGCAGGCAGCGGGGCTAGTAACCAGAGAAACGAGATATCCATGGGTGATGATGAAGTTGGAGGAGTGGAGGTGAGAGCTTTTGTTGTTGAGGAATAATAATACCAGCTGGTGCTTACAGAGGGGCTGCTCCAGGCTAGGCACTGAGGCCAGTGGTCTCCGTAGCTCACTGAGTCAGTCCTTCCGTCCCACCCAGGCAGGGTGGGGGGATCCCGAGAGCTGCGAGTCCAGAGTGGGTGGTGAAGTTGCTGAGGCCCACAACGTTTTCATGATCTTTGCCCTTTTCTGGAACTTTTCTGCTTCCAGAATGACAGATTTTTGACTTAAAACCAGAGTTGTTTTGTGCTCTGCTGGGTGCCATAAATATTTTCATCCCAAATTACTGAAAGTTGCTTCTTTACTGGGTGCAAAGTTTCAAAAAAAATTTCCTTTCCTGTATGAAATATAAAATGTGGTTTTTGCAAAGCACCCTGAGGTTCCCACCATGCTGAGAACTAGTACGGGAGGTTTCCATCTGCTAGGTGAGGTGTTTTGAGGGGGGCGGATTA
Organism: Lagenorhynchus albirostris; assembly: GCF_949774975.1. NCBI lineage: Eukaryota > Metazoa > Chordata > Mammalia > Artiodactyla > Delphinidae > Lagenorhynchus > Lagenorhynchus albirostris. The sequence goes on from NC_083108.1 coordinate 79,812,395, forward strand.
TGGCCAGTAGCCACCCAGAGAGATTTGGGACATCTGTGGGCCTGGCCCTTAGCCAGCCCTGGGAACCCAGCAATTGGAGGGCTGGCATGGGAGACAGGGCACCAGTGCCCTCAGCCAACAGGCACTTGATGGGCTTCTGTTCTAGGTCAGGTGTCACATGATACTCTGGGGACATGGACTCTTGTATCTACGTGTTTATATTTTTCCATCAAATTTCGAAATTTTCTTCAGCCATTATTTCTCCAAATATTTTTCCTTTCATCTCCTTTTGGTACTCCAGGTACATGTATATTAGTCCACTTAATATTGTCCCTGGGGCTCTATTCTTCCCCCCACTCCCAGTCTTTTTTCTCTCCATGCTTCCACTGGATCTTTTCAATTTTTTATCTTTTCGTTCACTGAACTTTTCTTCTGCAGCATCTAATCAGCTATTAAGCCCATCCAGTGATTTTTCATTTCATATATGTATTTTTCTGTTCTAGAGTATCAATTTGGATCTTTTTTGTAGTTTACATTTCTCTTTTGAGATTCTCCATTTGTTCCCTCATTAAGTTCATGTTTTCCTTGAAATCCTTGAACATATTTAGAATAGCTATTTTCAAGTCTCTGTTGGCCAATTCCATACCTCTGTCCCTCTTGAGCTATTAAGCTAATTTCTCTATTGGTTATGGCCACATTTTTTCTGCTTATTTATCTGCCTAGTAATTTTTTATTATATGTTGGACATTATGAATGTTATGTTGTTGAGGGTGTTTTGCTGTCTTCCTCAAAAGAGCACTTTTGAGTTTTGTTCCAACGGGCAGTTAATTTACTTAGGGATAAGTTTGATCTTTTGAAAAAGCCTTATTTTTAAGCTTAGTTGAGAGAGGTCTAAGGTAGCCCTGACTGGAGGGCTAGATTAGGTCTACTTATAAGGCATGGCTTTTTTGGAATTTCTACTGCATGCTCAGAGTGTTCAACAAGATCTCTCTACTCTAGCTGTTTGGAACTCAGATCTCCTAACTCAGCCCTGTGTAATTGGTAGTAATTCAGCTCACAGTTCCCCAAGAGTTTTTTTTTTTTTCCCTGAAAGTTATATTTTGCCCTGCCTCATGGAGTCTTGCTCTGCACATGTGGACTCAGCTAAAGTCCAATTTTTTTAGCTTCTTCTCTGCGCTGCTTCCTTTTCTCTGGTACCTTGACACACAAATTCCTGAGGAAGGAAAGTTCAATAGCCCTGAACTATAATCTTTGTCTCCAGAGTCCAGAAAGTACTTCCAGGCAGGTGATTGTGGGGGCTCATCTCATTTGTTTCTCTTCTCTCAGGGATCACAGTAAATTTCATATATTTTATCCAGTTTTATAGTTTATCTAGTCTTATGGCAGTTGCTTTAACTGGTATAGTTAATTTTATGGCAGTTGCTCTAACTGGTATAGTTGTTTATACCAGTTACTGTATCATGGTCAGAATCAGAAATCCCATTCTTTTGTATGTTTATGCTCACATTTTACACATTCCGAAAACAATATATAGTAATATTTTGCGGCCATTGACGTAGGAAGAAAACTAGGAGAGTGTGGAACCCCAGATGCCAATGAAGGAAGTTTTTGAAGAAAGGGAGTGATCTGCTGTGTTCAGTACTGCTGAGGGGGTACACGTGGATGTCATCAGTGATACACAGAGACATAGTTCATTCATTTTAACTGTGTATAAAATTCCATCACATGAATAGAGAAAATTCACTTCTCTATCTCCTATCATTTAGGTGAACATTTGCAGTGAGCATTCTTGAACATGTTACTGATTTGAGTACATGTGGGTGAGTTTCTCTTTGAAGCCTATCTAGGGGTGGGATTACTAGATCATTAACTAGTACAGCTTCATCTTGACAAAACAATGCCAGATTGCTTCCAAAAATAGTGGTGCCAGTGTCTGTTCCTGTCTTCAGGGTTCAGGAGACCCCCTTTGCTTCACACATTCACCAGCATTTGCTATTGTAGACTTAAATTCTTGCCAATGTGAGGAACAAAAAGCTGTGTGATTGTTACGTCAATTCACATTTTCCTGAATATTAGTGAAGTTGAGTGTCTTGGCCATCTGGGTTTCCTCTCATGTGACCTGCCTGTTAATATCCACTACCTAATTTTACATGGAGTTGTATTTTTTGGGTAAGATTTCTTTGTATATTCTGAACACTAAAATCTTTGTCTATTAAATACATTGGAAATATTTACTCCCAGTCTGTGGTGTATCTGACTTTGTACAGATGTGTGTGTGAGAAAGAGAGAGCAAGAGATAAAAGTTTTTAGCTTTGATGAGTTAGGTCTATTCATTTCTTTTGTGTTTTGTGTCTTAGTTAAGCAATCCTTTCCAGACCTGAGGTCATAAAGATACTTGTCTGTATTTTGTTCTAAGACTTTTAAAGTTTTTAAAAATACATTTATATAGGTTAACACAACTGAAATTTACTCGGTGTGTGGTGTGAGGTAGGGATTTTTTTTTTTTCCCTGTTGGGAAAGCCAGATATCCTAACCTCTCCAGTGTTTTCTCACTGACCTGTACTGCCATTGCCATCACATCCAGGTTCCCATGGGGACCTGGGTCTGTTTGGGGCTCTTTTTTCCTGTTATGCTGATCATATTGCCTATTCTAGTAAGCATACATGAAAGTTTTCATTATTGAACTTTATAAAAAATGTGATGTCTGGTAGGGTAAGTTGGGCAAAGGAATGGGAGGATATTTGCTTTTTTGCTTTGAAGTCCACCCGTCTTTAAACAGCTGTCCTTAATGTATGTAAAACAGCACTGGCTGAACTCAGGAAAAATCCGCTTGCTGCTCAGACCTTTCCAGGACTGATCTGTGGCATGGAAGGCGGGGAGGGTGGCTTCACTTTTGTGTGAAACTTTGGGTACTTTTACTTTTGCCTTTGCCCTCTCCCCGCCCTGCCAACTCTCACCTCTGGGGTTTTAGGTTGTGATGTCTCTGAACCATGGGCTGCTCTTCCAGTATTTACATGAGGGCCCGTGGTGGGTGTTTTGCGACTGGGTGGCAGTACCTCTCCTGTTGGTTACTGCCAACCAGACCACAGTGGCAGGCCTGACGGAATCTGGGGTTTCCTGTTGCCTCACCGGCCCTGAGACCCTGGATTCCAAAAATAAATGCACGAGAAACCACTGTGACCTCATGGTCTGTGCTTGCACGGTGCTCTGAGCACAGGGACTGTCTTCACCCCGTGGCCCGGCCCAGCGGGGGCCCTGCTCCCCCAGAGTGACAGATGGGCCACCTGAGCGCTTCCTCTCTGTCCCCTCCCTTCAGGCAGTCACCCGCAGGGCCAAGGTGGCTCCCGCCGACAGGATGAGCAAGTTCTTGAAGCACTTCACCGTCGTTGGGGATGACTGCCACGCGTGGAACATCAACTACAAGAAGTGGGAGAATGAAGAGGAGGAGGAGGAGGAGCCACTGCCCACACCAGCCTCGGGCGCAGAGGGCAGAGATGCCGATCCTACCGCGGCCCCTGCCCCCGTGCCCAGGCCCCGCCTCGACTTCAGGACCACTTTGAGGAAGCTCTTCAGCGCCCACAGGTTTCAGGTAGGTGGGCAGAGGCCCGAGATGCCTGGGGTGGGGCAGAGCCGTCAGCAAAGAGTCACGAGGGCAGGGTAGGGGCCCTTCTCTGCCACCAGCTTCTTCACTCCACAGACATCTACGGAGCACTGACCATGTGCTGGGCAGGTCCCATGTGGTCTGGGGCAAAGTAAGTCTTAATCCAAAAGTCAATTAAAGTTCATCACCTGATGAAAGTGGATAAACAAAATGTGATCTATCTGTCCTCAGCCATAAAAAGGACTGAAGCACTGACACATGCTACAATTCGGATGAACCTTGTCAACGTGATCCTAAGTGGAAGAAGCCAGACACAAAAGGCCACATGTCTTATAATTCCATTTATATGAAATGTCAGAACACGTAAATCCACAGACACAGCAGACTGGAGGGAATGGGAGGGGGGGAGTGACTGCTTAATGGATACAGAGTTTCCATTTGCAGGAATGAAAACATTCCGGAACTAGATAGCGGCGATGGTTGCACAACCTTGTGAATGTGCTTAATGCCTCTGAACTTTATGCCAACTTTAAAATAGTTAAAATGGTAAATTTTATGTTATGCAAAATTTACCACACACACACAAAGGAGACCGGGGGCGGGGGGGCATCACTTCTTTTGTGAAGTGATGCCAAAAATATCTGCCTTGCTTAACCCACCGCCAGCCTCCAGGTGTGGTTATGGGGAGACCCTGAGAGGGAGACGCAGACTTCAAAGAATGGCAAAGGGAATGGGACTTCTACAGGGTTCAATGTCTGTCCCAACATCTGCCGATTTTGAAGGACAAACGCGGGTGGAGTCTGGCCAGCCCTGTCTGAACCCCACCCCACGTCCCCGATGTGGGCAGGCAGGTGTCTGGAAGCATGTTCTGAGTCCCAGGAGAAAGCAGGAGGCTCCTTGTCAGCCCAGTCCCTGAACGGAGCCATTTTGGGGTCCCTGCTGCAGGGATAACTACGATAATCCAGCCCCTCCCTAGAGCTAATGCCCCCCCTGGAAGCAGAGAGAAGCAGCCCTTGCCTCTCCCATCACTGACTTTGTTCCATGGTAAAATAGAAAGAAGGAATTATTTTAGTCTTTTTTTTTCCACTCTCGTGTGACTTAGAGAAACAAAGCAGGCAACACAGCACTCCTGACAGCTTAGTGCTTTCCTCTGTGGCTCTGACAGAAGAGAAGACGTGGTGTTAAGTTGTTGGTGTTGAACTCCCAAACCCTCAATTTCAGGAGAGAAGGAAGGAGCCAGCTTCCTTCCAGCTGCAAGGGGAGCCCTTGGGAGGTCCCACCTCTCCTGACCGGGCCCCCCAGGGGCACGTGGCTCTGGGGGAAAGCAGAGTAGAGATGTTTATTCATTCACTCAGCAGTGCAGTCGCTTCTTAGTTTCTACTACGTGCCAGGGGTACAGCAGTGAGTGTGGTGGGCATGTCCCTGCCCTCAGTCTTGGAGGATTAATGGTCCGTGAAGAGGTGGGCATTCCAGTAATCAGACAGATGCTGTAATCAAGTGGAGAGAAGTCCTCTGTAGGGAAACTGAAGGGGGCTCTCAGAGATCTTGGGGGTGGGGGAGACCCGACCTAGGATGTGAGGTGGAGGACGTGTGGCAGAGGAGGTGACATTTCACCTGATACCTCAAGGTTGGGCAGTAGTGAGCTCTGTGGATGGGAGGGGAGGAGCTTCCCAGGCAGAGGGGGCCGTGTTTGCAAAGGGCCGGGGGTCGGAAAGGGTCTTCAGTATTCGAGAATTTGAGAAGGGTCCACGTGGCTTATATGTATCCAGTAGAGGGAGAGGAGGCACTGGAAGGCCATCCGTGGGCAGTGGACAGCCATCGAAGGTTCTGAGTATGGGGGTGGGGAGGGGTTGACATGAGCAGTTTGTAGAAGGGCCCAGGGTAGAAGCAGGGAGGCCACCATGGAGTAGGGGTGAGGGTTTAAGGGTTTGATCTCTGCAGATAGAATCAGCATACAGGAAGATTCTGGAATCCCTTTCTTGGGTGCAGTCTCCACCTATTCCCATGGTTTGAGGTGACCAAGGTGACATGATATATAGTTAACTGTTGTCACTTCTCCCACAGAATGGCACAACCAACCAAGGGAGAGAATTTGGGGTGAGTCAGGCCTCTGTGGAAACCATGGACAGACAGGGTAGCTGGGCTAGGGGAGGATGGCCAGCAAGGCCAGGAGCCTCACTTTTATTACCTGCTCACCGGGGCCGGGCCCTCTGCTGAGCGCTCCTCACACATTATCTCACACGATGCTCCCCTTGTCACTCAGGGTAGAAAATGTGGCCAACCCCATTATCCCCTGAAGGAAGCTGAAGCTTAGAGTTAACGTTGAGGCTCAGCGGAGTTGAGAGCTGTGCCCAAGGTCCAGGCTAACGGGGGAGCCGGCCCAGGACTGGCTGCCCCACAGTCCACGCTCTGCGCTGCTGCATGCTGAGGCTAGGCACACCCATTTTCCAGTGACGATTTGGAATTAACCAGCTTCCCTGAATTCTCAGCATTTTTCTTTGTGATGTGGCTCCCTTCAGAACTAGTACTGCCTTGTGAACTGGCAAATTCAGGGCCTTAGGGATTAGTTCATAGAAGCTGCAGTCGGGACCTGGGCATTATAGTTTGTGACCTTGGGTCTCTCTCTCACTTCTTAAAATTGAGGTGAGATTCACATAAAGTTAATCACTTTAAAGTGAATAATTAAGTGGCATTTATTTAGTACATTCAAAATGTCGTCCAACTGTCAACCACTATCTAGTTCCAGAACATTTCCATCACCCCAAAAAGAGATCTAGTACCCATTAAACAATAATCCCCAATCCCTGATAAACACTAATCTACTTTCTGTCTCTATTAATTTGCCTGTTCCGGACATTTCATGTAAATGGAATCATAAAATATATGTGGTCTTTTGTGTTGGGCTTCTTTCACTTAGCATAATATTTTCTAGGTTCATCCACACTGTAGCATGTGTCAGTGCTTTCATTCTTTTTTTTTTTGCGGTACGCGGGCCTCTCACTGTTGTGGCCTCTCCCGTTGCGGAGCACAGGCTCTGGATGCACAGGTTCAGCGGCCATGGCTCATGGGCCCAGCCGCTCCGCGGCATGTGGGATCTTCCCAGACTGGGAATATATATATATATATATATATTATATTCAGTCTGTTTTTAATAACTCTGTGCCTTGGTTTTAGACCAGATGAGCTCTTAGATCCCTTTAGGTCTAAAAACCAAAGAGGGAGGGAGGAAAGAAAGAAGGAAAGAAAGACCTCACCTGAGGCTTGAGTATTTTTTTGGCTGCATTGGGTCTTCATTGCTGTGCGTGGGCTTTCTCTAGTTGTGGCGAGCAGGGGCTACTCTTCGTTGCAGTGCACGGGCTTCTCATTGCGGTGGCTTCTCTTGTTGCGGAGCAAGAGCTCTAGGCGTGCAGGCTTCAGTAGTTGTGGCACATGGGCTTAGTAGTTGTGGCTTGCAGGCTCAGTAGTTGTGGTGCACAGGCTTAGTTGCTCCGTGGCATGTGGGATCTTCCCGGACCAGGGATCGAACCCACGTCCCCTGCATTGGCAGGCAGATTCTCAACCACTGAGCCACCAGGGAAGTCCCTTGAACCTTTACTAAGCTACTGAATTTGGATTTGTCTGAAAACTTCATTACAAAGCACTTTGCCATACAATTTTCACAATAAACCATGTCATCAAATACTTAATTACTGAAATAATTACTACAGGTTGAAATGGTCAAAAGGTTTAAGAGTCCACTCTTTATAGGCCTGAACTTGTTTAATTTCACCCTGAAACTGTAGAAACTGCCAAGATAATGGCAGATTAATTTTCAGAGATCAAAATCTATCTACCTGAGAGTGTAAGAGGCAAGGCCCTGGGGGAAGTAAGTGATGGTCCAGTATTTCCAAGGGAAGAGAAGGGTCACGCAGTGTCCTTTGGGGTTCCTCCCGTTGCTGCCATTTCCACCACCACCATGTCATCCCCAGGGTCTCCCCAAATGCCATCACCTCCACCCCACCTTTAATGTCCTCACCATCATCACCACCTCCGTCACCATGACTACCCCCACTGCCATTGATAAGACCATCCACTCACTTCACCCTGGTTCCCACCTTCCTCCCCCCTCCAGCAGGTCACAAAACCCACCGGATTGTCTTTCCTACAGCAGCTCTTCTCTGTTCTCCAGGAGACGCAGGACTCCCTCCCCCTTCACTCCCAGCGAGCACATGGGAGTTGGGGTGGGTACCTCACGGCTCCAGCCAGAAGCTGTTTCATGGGCACAGTGGATGTCACTCTAACCCAGCTGCCTGGAGGAGGCCATATCTCTGAGGCTGGATGTTTTAAATTTTAAATTGCTTATTGAGCATCTGTTCTGGGCATACCCTGGCAAGAGCAATCCCCAGAACTAGAAAAATAAATGCTTTTAGAAACTTTAGTATATTTTGCCATGTAGGAATTAGCAGTTTGGTTGGAGAGATGCTGAGAAGCAGTGAATTTATGAGTAAGAGAAAGACCAATGGTGACCGAGGGTCAGTCATTGGGCCACACGGAAGCTTTAGGAGGACAGGCACTGCCCAGGGCTAGAAGGAGGGGCTCCTGTCCAGAGGAGCTGGCCCCCAGCAGGCTCCCTGCAGGGCGCTCAGGCTGTGGGCAGTGGCCTACCATCCTTGGCATCTTTCCCCAGTGGTTTCACTCAGATGTTTCCAGCCCTTAAAGATGAAAGGAGGGTCCCCATTTAGGTCTCATGGTTTCTTGCTTCTTCCCTTGGTCCACAGGTTATCATCATCTGCCTGGTCGTTCTGGATGCCCTCCTGGTGCTCGCCGAGCTAGTTCTGGACCTAAAGATCATCCAGCCTGACAAGAATAACTATGCCGCCAGGGTAGTGTGTCCGCAGCCCTTTAATGTGGTTCACTCTGTGGGTGGGCAGGGTGGGGCAGCACCTGCCTTGGAGTAACCAGGCCTATTTGAGGGTAGTTTGATTGCGTGCTTTCAGTCAAAGAGCAGAGAAAATGTCTTCCTTTCCCAATTATAGATACGAATTTACTACAAGCAGGAAACCTCCTCAGGTCACTTGATGGCTTGAACCTTGAGCTATCCTAGACCACTGAGCTGGAGTTTGTCACTGATTATCAAACCAGGAGCATGATTCCTTCCCATCCCCCAGAGGAAGACGAGCTGTTTTTCCTCCTGTCAACATTCTGATGTGGTCCCTGTGCTGGAGCCATTTGGGGGGGATGTGCCCACCATTTATTCCCTGATTCACAGTTCCTGCCTGAGCCCGTCCCAGACATTCACCCAAAGGGCAGTGGACACACTGAAAATGCATTGTGCGGCCCATCACCAGTAAGTGGGGAGAAGGCCAGGGGCTTAAAAGCATCTCCCCACACCCTTTGAAAAAAATTCAGTGGACAATGCAAAAATGTCTTTTCAAATGGTAAAAGAGCAGGCAGAAAATATTAAACCTCCTTCCTACTCGTGGCCCCTTTCACCACGGCAGCCGTTAACGTTTTCTTCTGTGCCAACCCAAGTCCTCCCATAGATGATTATCTTTTCTCTCCCTGTTGTTTAATAGAATCAGTAATATACCTCCTATACTGTCTTGTGCCTTTTTCTTTACTTTTTATTATGAAAAGTGGCAAATATACATTTTGCTGTATTTGCTTTCTTTATACATATACCTATCCACAAACACACCCCACACCCATCTATTTTTGTCTGACCATTCAAAAGTAAGTTAGACATCACGGCACTTCGCCCCTAAATACTAAATATCCAAACTGTCCCAAATTTGGTCACTGTGAGCCTCTTCGAGCTGACTGCTCTGTCCTCTTGACATGACTCCATAGCCTTTGAGCGTTTCCTTGTTTTCTGGCCCTGGATGATGTCCCAGCTCATTCGTACTTTCCCTGCCCCAGAATGGAAAAGGTTACTTTAGTGAAGGCTAGTATTTATAAATCAAGATCTGGGAACTCTCTTCACTTACCATCTTACCATCATTTCTAGTCGATACATACGGATCAGCCTTGGTCTTTTGAACAATTGCGTAATGCTCCATGTGGAGATACCATAATGCATTTAACAAGTGCCCTAGTCTAGTGGACGTTTCTGTTGTTCTCCAAACAATGTAGAAAATCTTTTGTTCTGCAAATGATGTTGCAGTAAATATCCTTACTGTCTTTGTGCACGCGTGAGCTTTGCAGGGCCAAAGGGCATGGCGGATGTTTTCAACTGCCATTGCCCCATTGCCCTTCAGAGAGCAACGTGTGTGCTGTTCTCAGCCACAGTCCAGCCCGAGAACAGCGCCTGGTGCTGGCAGGAATTTGCGATTGGTCAAATGAATGGATTCTCTCGGTGACTGGGCAGGGGCATTCAAGGCCAGCTCGTCCGTGTGACCTGCCCCAGCCCATGACAGCCTGAGTCTACTCTGTATCTCCTTGTCCCCTTCAGGTGTTCCACTACATGAGCATTGCCATCTTGACCTTTTTTATGATGGAGATTTTCTTTAAAATATTTGTCTTCCGCTTGGAGTTCTTTCACCACAAGTTTGAAATCCTGGACGCCATCGTCGTGGTGGTTTCCTTCATCCTCGACGTTGTCCTCCTTTTCCGGGAGCATGAGTTTGAGGCTCTAGGGCTGCTGATTCTGCTCCGCCTGTGGCGGGTGGCCCGGATCATCAACGGTATGTCCCCTGCGCTCCTGGGCTGGGGGGGGGGGGCGGGGGATGGGACAGTGGGTGGAGCCTGGAAGGGGCGCAGAGGCCCTGGTCCTCCTCCTCTTGGCAACCAAGAGAAACATGGTCTGATTTGGTGTCCCACCGTCACCTTTGTGGCTACAAATTGACACCAGGACGTGTTCTCTGAGAGGAAGTGCCTTTCTCCTTCAGACTCTCATTTCTATGATTACTGAAAGATGGTTATGGCAAGGGTTAGACTAATCCCTGATCAATCCCTGCCAGCTTGGTTCCCAAAGCACCTTTGTTTTTCATTTGGTGTTTCCTGGAGAGTGTTCTACCAAACCCCATCCCACCTTGGGAGGGGCACCTTCGGAAGGGGAGCAAGGAAGCTGAGAAATGCTGTACACTAGACTCTGACCCCTTTGAGAAAGTCACAACACGAGTTAGCATGATGAAGGCTCTGAGAACTGTAATTGTTTTCCAAGTTGACCAGTTCAACACTTTGGGAGGAAATAACACCTATGAGCGTGCTGTAGACTCTGGCTCTGGAGGACACACTTGGGGAGATACTGCTTTACCGTATTTCAGGTACAGATCCTCTTCCTCACACACTCTCTGTTGGTGCAGGGAGCCTCCATGTCAGAGAAGCCATTTGTGCTGTGGTTTTATGTGGACCTAGTGACTGGTTAGCGGTTCAGCCATCAGCGAACTAGTCAGAGTTGATCAAATGCCTGTCCTCAGACTTGCCGCATCAGAATCACCCTCGACACTTTAAGGGGAGAGTCTGGTGCGGAGCCCAGAGGGAGGTGTCCGTCTGTGAAGCACCCCCAGGTGACTGGGTGTCCAGCAGGGTTGGGAATCCCTAGACTAGTGCCCAACACGACGGGCTGTGGGTCGCTGTCAGGAGACTGACTGAGCGACAGTGCAGCCTGTTGGAAGCAGGCCCATCCCCTGCTGTGGCCGCCTGCTGTGGTGCCACCTGGCCGGGGAAAGGGCTGTGAGAGCGGCTCTGTCGGGCATGTGGGCTTTGGGGGCGGCCAGTTCAGACCTAGTGATTAAAGTAAAGCCTATTAAGAACCTTTATTTGGGTTCTGTCAAAGGAAATAATGGAGGCTTTTCAGATAATATTTTAGATGCTTATGTCGATTTTTTCATCTAATCTAACAGAAAAATACTCTCTGCAAAGGTTATGTGAGGTAGATAGACCATGACTGATTATAAATGACTCATGAAGCAGTTACTACCCAGTACTCTTACATCACACTGTTGTGAGATTTGTTCATTTTCTTTGTCTAAATGGCAGCGAGGCATATGACTGGCTATTGCCCGTTATTACACTGCTATCAAATTTAGTAGCGTGACTGAAGCAACACAAGGCTAAACCGGATTCAGTGAGACAACCAGGAACACTGTGGACCAGGGGCGGCTACTCCCAGGCCTTGTGGGCGCCACATGTGTGGGGGAAGGTCCAGACTCTGTCACTCACACTTGGAAAGGGGCGGAGCAGCCCTACTGCAGCCCAGTCTTTGAGGCCGTGTCTGCAGTGTGGTGTGGGCATTTGGGAGCCCCCCCCCCAGCCCCCAAGCCAAGATGCAGGTCATTGTCTGACAACTGGCCACAGCTCTGGAGGCAGAAAGTTGGCAAAGTGACAGTCCCAACCCCAAGCTTGAGCATTTCCAGGCTTGCACTTAGTGCCTTTTGAACAACTGCTGCTAAGTAGCAAGACTGTTGTGAACTGCCCCCTACTAAGGAGCTTAACCTTCATCTGGTCAGTGATTATTTTTAAGGATTTCTCACACCAGAAAAGCCAAAGAAGTATTTCACAGCTGGGTACTGAGTAGCTCAGAAATGAAAACTCTGACCCTCCTAGTTCTGATGACTTTAAGCCATGATGACTGTTTTACTTGTCACCACTCTTCCCAGTTATACATTTGTAAGGAATACAGTTTTTTTCCCAAGGGGCTAAATTAGAGACCAGTATCATGGAGACCCTCGCAATTATTTTTCAGGGATAATTATCTCGGTTAAGACACGTTCTGAACGGCAGCTACTAAGGTTAAAACAGATAAATATACAACTGGCCACCAAGATCCAACACCTTGAATTCAGCTGCTCTGAGAAGGTAAGAAGGTGTCTGGGAAAACGCCCTCTGTGAACACAGATCGTTCCCTCCCTCCAGCACTGAGCTTCTCCAGGCCAGGCCTCTGCTCACTCAGTGCCCTTAGCCTGGAGCCCACTTCCCTCGGTCAGGCCTTCCTTGTCCTTTCGGATTCAGTTTAGGCGTTGCCTCCTTCCCTGCAGCTTTGCCAGGTCTCTCTCCTCACTGCCATCGCTGCTGGGCCCCGGCTGACTGATTGCATGAGGAGTATGGCTTTCATTCAGCTCTGCTTCCCTGTGCGTGTCTGCGGCTCACTGTGTGACTGCCACATCCCTGGTGAGGCTCAGAAGGTAAATTCAGTTATTTGTCTGCTTTTTGTAATAACAGGAACAAGAAATTGAAAGACTTAACAAGCTATTGAGACAGCATGGACTTCTTGGTGAGGTGAACTAGAGGCATACCTGCTCCACCCACCCCAAAGGGAAGACCTGCCTCACGGGCTTGTGACGAGGAAGACAGCCGCCCCTCCTGGGGCCACGTTGGGGAGAGGTTTGCTTTGATGGCTTTGTCTCACTGCTGCCAGCTCGGATTCTGGGGGACACAGTCTTTCAGAGGCTCTATTTCTTCCTTGGTGTGACTGAGAATGTCCCATCCCATTCCCACCCCACACTGTTTAACAAATGTATCATAAACTATATTTTTCTCATGCTGAACACTTGACTCTTGCTTGAAAATGAACAACAAGCTGGACAATTACTAGCTGTATATAAAACTTAATCTCATCAAATGTACAGTTTTCACAGTTCACACGTATATTAAGGAACCAGTGCATCCTTTCATATGACCACTCTGAAAGACAAAAGAGAAAAAAGAGAGCTACCTTAGCTATCAGCACATTCTAGAAAAATATTTTCTATTTCCAAGCTGTTCTAAAGAGCTAATCACAATGTCCCCCAAGGGGCTTGTTCTCAAGTACCCAGCCCCTCCTCTGCGTCCTCCAACTTTTAGCTGGCTCCACCCAGTTCTGCACCCTGACAACATTTTTCTCAATTACTGTACAATTAATGTATAAAATAAACTCTCTCCTTCCCGCAGGCCCTCCTACTGTATTCTTTCTAGGTTCAACTGCTTGGAATCACTCTGTGGCATCCTATACCGGCCCACTAGCTGGAGAGCAAGCTAGCTTCAGTGCCTGGTACAGAAGTAGCAATTAGACCCAAGACGCCACTGTAATTAACGTGACATTTGGGGGAAGATCCCCTCGTGAGGCCTTGTACTCTACTTGCATGATTTTATACCACTTGCTATTTTTGTACTCATTTTAACGGGACCTGAAAAGCCTGAACTAAAAATAATATTTTAGTATATGTGCTGCCGAAGCGAGCACTAAAAATAATATTTTAAAAAATAACTCACATTAAAGCAGGGGATGAATAAACTGGATAAACCCTCAACGCCTGCACTACTTCAAGGTCTGTTCTCTTTACGTTCTTCCCAAAGGTGCAACTTGGCTCCCGCATATGACCTATGTACTGAGAGTACTGGAAGTGGCCAAGCCAGACCCCTTCTAAAGTCAAAGCAAGTAGAATGAAATTCCCAAAGGGAGAAAAGAGAGGAGGGAAGTGAGTGGAGAGGGGAAGTGTGTCGGTCTGGGGGCAACCTCAAGCGTTATACGTATAATAAAGTGGGATGTCTCCAAGGAGCCCTGGGCCCCACACGCGCTTGATTAGGCAGGTGTGGTGTAGTTTCCCTATTTAATGACTTACGTCAAACAAATGGGAAGAAGAAATTAAAGGGCAGCCTAGCATTGATGGTTGGGCGAGCTCTGAAGCCTGCCTCTGCAGGTGCAGACACATCCACAAAAGTAACCGCAGTGGAAATAAGAATTGTCCTTTTATTTCCTGAGTTGGTCTGTAATAAAAAAAAATCAGAGTGATGCAAGCCCTACCCTCCAGTGTATTCACCAGGATAACAAAGATGGGACAGCTTTCATTTCCTTCCTCACCCAACCACTGTTGGTTCATGAATCTGGTAGGTACGTGGAGGGCTAATCAGCCATTAACTCAGAGGAGAGATACAATTTTCACTCAGGTTGTCCTAACACATCGATGTCATTCACAACTCAAGACAAGAGTTTTAAAAGATCAAGTCTAAACAAGAATGTTAATGTGAATAAAACCCCTGTGTTCAGGGGAGTTTTTTCTCCAAATAAAAGATAATGACTGCTAAATTGTTTTAAGAATCCAGATTGTTTAAATTTTAATTATCTTTTTTACAAAATAAATTTCACCTATCACAGTTTTGTCTGGACTCGTGTCTTAACCTATACCTTTAAAATTAGGCCTACCTCAGGAAACGAGGATGAAATCAGATTTGCAGTTACATTGACGATTTTAGCCTGTGGGTTCAATAAGGATCCGTATTTAGTCCACTTCACTTCTATAGCCAACGCCACTGGGAGCTGGCAAGAATCCTGCCAAACAAAATGCCATTAATCAATTTGAGTATTAAACAACCTCAAGTCAAACTTAATCTGCAGTTCAGAGTTTTAATTACAAAATGTTTCACATATTACAAAATGTTCTGAACAAGAGGATGAATAGACTCTAGAAGTTCAGATAAAAACAGCTTAGAAAAAGCACATATTTTCAAGTACTCAATGCTCCAAAAATATTTTAACACCTAAAGCATAATTTTTCCATCCCTTCCCATCTCTAAAGAGGCCAGCATTACCTGGCAGCTGTGGTAACCCCAATACCCAACTGTGGAACCTCCAGGGCCTTAACAGCTCTAACTGCACCTGCCTGTTTACATCTACCTCAGAGATACTTCAGGAGCGAAGTTGGCACGGGGGGAGGGGGGAGAGGGAGAACGGTATTATTAACAGACAGAAATTAAACCTGACTGCATATCATGTTAAAATGCACTTAGAGGAAATTTAAGTGCTTCCTTGTCACTTATCTGATTTCATCAGTTGGCAATTAAGATGCTACCTGGGGGTATACAGGCGGCATCTTAAGCTGTCACAGATGTTAACTCTCCCTCTGCACCGAGAGCACTGGTGCCACAATGAAGCTGCCTGAGCTCAGGCTAGACACTGGGACCTGGGCCTGAGGCCTCTGCCCAGGACCCCTGTTTGCTCAGCCCCAAGGGGAAAATGGGCAAGGGGGCCTTCCAGACCTCTTTCCTGCCTTTACAGTCTCATCAATTGGCAAATGTAATAATGTTGAAGCTGCCCAACGGGGAGATGGAGTTCCACTGGAGTATTCTACTTTTGTGTGTGAAATTTTTCCACAATAAAAAGTTTAAAAAAATACATCTCTTTAGGGCATGAAAAGCTAGCAGGCCTGCTAAATTTGGTGCCTGCCAAAAAGGCACGGGTGGAATTCCTTGGCTTAAAACTGCCTTTTAAGAAATTTGCAAGCTGAAAAATCCTTGAGAATATCCTGTTATTAGGAAAAGATGCAACACGCAGCTGGTATCAACTGAGCTTAGCAGATGCTCTCGTGCTGGCTATGCCTAGAAGGCTGGTACAAAACCCGTTCCAGGCCCTCTGAGCTCCCTGACCAGCACAGACCCCAGCAGTGCTAGTGTCTGCACTGCTGCCCCTCTCCCCTCAACCTATGTCTTCCCTTCTGAGGAATAAGTAGTAACTGGATGTCTTAACCATCTCTGAGAAACTAGAAGCAATTTGCCTGGTTCACTGAGGCAGCAGAGCTGAGCCAAGACTTAGGTGAACAGCAGGGACTGAGTAACCACGGGTCCCTGCTGGGGACTCGGTGGGGAGGGCAGGATCGGAGCTAGTCCTCACCCCCATTATCCCCACGCTATAAATGTGCTAAGCAGGTAATGAGAGGCCTGAAGAAACTGTGACAAGAAAAAGCCGGGCAATTAAAGGATAAGATGGGGAGCACGCCTGCGGTGACGGGGGCTGGCCCACACTCTGACTGCTGAGACAAAAGAAAAAGGTGGGCAGAAGAACCGCACGTGATCCAGAACCTATTTGGAGGACGTCAACTTCCATTAAACTCTTTTGGGAACTTTAGAATTGAAAGCTCTGACATGTGGACTGCTTTTATAGACCAGGGAACAACGGATGGGACAGCTGTGCAGACGGAAGTCTTGTTGAAACAGTTCTGACATTTACCTATCATATCACGATGCCTAGAGAAGGCCTTACATAACACCAACAAGGAATAGGATGGTGACTGGTAGTGGTTTCCATTTATGGAGTGACCACTAGGCACCATGAATGTTACCTCATTTAACTCTCAACAAGTCCATGAGGTCAGTAATATAGCTATCAGATGAGGAAACAGAGGCTCAAACCTGTAAAACCACTGGCCAAAGGCGACAATGCTAACTAGGGGCAAAAATCAGTGTTCAAGATCCAGGCTCATCTAACGACAAAGCCCAAGCTCCTACCCAGAGACCCCCACTGTCAGCTCCCCTACTGCCTCTACCTCCCCACAGTGAGGGGCAGGTGCACGTTGGAGAGACCACTAGCATGTGGCCTTCAACTTCTCCCCCTTTACCTTCATGTGGGACGTCTGGGTGATGAAGTGGACGGGTACCCAGTCCAGCACATCCTGGGCCTGGGAATTTCCAAAAGGGGCCACATAATCTGGGAAGCCCTGGCCCTTCAGCAGGCTCTCCACCTTCTGCGCTACCAGCCTACACGCGATAGCTTTGGTCAGTCTTTTGGGAAAGGAAACAAGGTCAACCGAATGAGGTGATTGTTCAGACCTGCAGTTTTTTGTGTTTTTTTTTAAATAAGTGTCAGGGTCATATTTTATTTTGACATTTCTCTGGTACACAAAAAAGTACTAAAAAATGAGAGACAAGGTATTAGCCTTTATGTTACAACTGCGAAATGCATCACTTTAATACAGTGTTAGTACCCATAACATCTCTGATTATAGAATATCGTACCTGCAGTTTTTACAGCCCTCAACAACACGCATATTCTCTCTAGTTTCTTTTCTCACTCTCTAAAAGGGGATTTTTTGAAGTGAAAGTGTCTCTGACTTTGTGAAATCTTGGTTGGCCAGGGAGATGAATCCAAAACAATGTTTCCCAAACTGTATTCCATGGAGAGGCTCTGTACAAGAAGGGTTCCATGGCCAAAAATTTGGGAACTATTGCATACCCATGTCCCCCCTGAAGTACACTGGTGTACTGAAGACTCTGAGAAGTGCTTACTTAGTAAGGAATCATGTTTTTAACTTTAATTTGGTGTTTCCCAAACATACTGGACCACAGACTTACCCCTACTGACATGTTATGGAAATGTATCCCATGGAACCCTCTTTGAGAAATGCTAGTCTAAAGCAATCAGAATGATGTAAATGGTGAATATTGGTCTAACCAAAATAATGATGTAGATACCCTGGGGAGACATAAGGATGGGAAGTGAGCGGGTGGTGGGGTAGGGGATCAAAGGAGAAAGAGCCAAATCTTCATCCTCCACAGTGGGAGCTCAATAAATAAAAAAAGTCATAATAAAATAGATAAGCAACAAGGGCCTATTGTATAGCAAAGGGAACTATGTTCAATTGCTGTAATAACCTATAATGGAAAAGAATCTGAATCTGAAAAGAATATAACTGAATCACTTTGCTGTACACCTGAAATTATAAATCAACTATACTTGAATAAAAAAATTAAAATTAAAAATAAATAAGTCATAAAACCAAAAAAATCAAGAAGTAGCATTACGTGTGGGTTATTTAAATATTTGGGGGTAAATTTCCAAAAAATCAGCTGTAAGAGTTGCAAGTGATTGTCTCTGGGATGGGGGAAATGAAGGTAAGAACTGCTGTCTTTAGAACAAGCCATGAAGAGCTGTTTGACATTTTACATTATGTTTGATAATAAAAAGATAAAGTAAAAACAGATCACATTCAGGCTGCCTCTCATTGGGTTTGTTGTGCTGAGTACATTAAAATTCAGAAATAAAGGAAGGACTTCCAGAGAACATATTTTTGCTATGAACTCAAGAGCTATGCCACCTTAGAAACAAAACATACGAAGCCTTGAGATTTTTACTCTGCCATATTTGATAAGCGCAAGGGTTGTAACACTTTCCTTTGAATCATGACAACTGGTTTACGGTTATGAGAATTAAAATTAGAAAACCAAAACTACAACATTGTAAGTTATTGTTACTGTTGCTACTACCCACTAATAATAATGCTAATGAGCCTGTCAGCTGATGCAGAGTTCTGATTAAAATGCAAAGGGTAAGAATGCTTTGTTTTCTGATCAACACAAATGGGCTCCAACAGAAGCAAGTTACTCTCTTACCTGAGTTTACAGCCAGATTGCATGTTGTAACCAAATAATACTGGGGTCCGGATCCCCGCTATTGCTAAGCAGTCTTGCTCAGCTGTGCTACGAAGAAGAGTAAGTTGTCCGTATCTGTTCGTGGTCTGCATAATCCCAGACATTCACAGAAGGTTAAGGGAGTTGCCCAGTACTAAAGCAGCTGATTCTTAAGAGATGGTGTCATATGAGTCACATGGGAGAGACCCAAATATCCCTTTCTCTAGGTCTCGGGAATTTTGACAGTTATTTCCCAGAAGAAGGCAAAAAATAGTTATAACTATTTTCCTTGATTAGGAGATCCTCAGGAGAAAACTTCTCAGAAACAGGCCCTTCAAAATTAACTCCAAATTTTCAAAATCACTCAATTTGTTTAAGAGTCTCTGTTTAAGTATAAAATTAAATACCTCTAAATGTCTGTCAAGCTTTCTGTCTTAAGATTTTCACTGTAAGACACTGACACTCTCCTGCGCTGTACTGCTCCACCCTGTCAGGCTCCACACAGCCCTACCTGCTGCGCAGGCAGAGGCACCCACAGGAAGCTCTGGCGAGAGTCCAGCCCTCAGGACTCTCAGCAATAAGAAGTGCAGCCCACACACATGGACAGGGAAATCAAGCTTCTCTATGGTGCCAAAAGGATATCCCTTCTGAGGCTGAAATCCAGCAGCTAACGGGAGTCCCACAACATAACCAGGGTTTCCACTGAGAGGAACTGGCTTTGTATTTTGCTGAAAGACAATGCAGAAATGCCCCAAGTAATTCTCTTTTTTTTTTTTTTTTTTTTTTGCGGTACGCGGGCCTCTCACTGTTGTGGCCTCTCCCGTTGCGGAGCACAAGCTCCGGACGCGCAGGCTCAGCGGCCATGGCTCACGGGCCTAGCCGCTCCACGGCACGTGGGATCCTCCCGGACCGGGGCACGAACCCGTGTCCCCTGCATCGGCAGGCGGACTCTCAACCACTGCGCCACCAGGGAAGCCCAGTAATTCTCATTTTAATAAGGAAATGGCAGAGAGAAAATGAAATGGTTTTCATAATGTGGGATTACCAACCAATAAAAGAATCTCTCTCCCTACTCAGAACTATAAATATATCTGCTGAGTGTAGGAGTACATCATGCTGTAAAAGAACAAGCTCACATGGAAGAGCATCTTATTCCTAAATGGAAAAGATACAAGGACTCTGGCTTGATTTCATTACAAGCTCCACAGGATACATGCAAGTCCTTTGTTCCATACAAATGGTTAGAAGTGGTAATACTTCTAATTTGATTTTTTTTTCCCCACTAAGTCATGATTTCTTTATACTTGGCAATTACATACTTATACAAAACTAATCAAACTTACCTGAATAAAATAAATTTCAAACTTTTGTTGGAATGGAACCATCGCACTGCTAACCGCTCCCAGAAGAACAAAGACATCAGCTTTTATTATCTCACCTGCATTTGTATACGTGAGGATATACTTCACCTAAAAAATAAAATAATACTTCAAATACACCTGTTTCCAATAAATTTCTGTAGCTGTATTAATAACTCAGATAAAAAAACATGTATCTAGGAGGCAAATCCTTTCCCACTTCTCCACGTGTTAAAGCTTTTCTCTCCTGTCCAATCGGATCATGGGAAGTGTTATCTCAGCATCAGCCCCAGCTGACAGACAGGGGCATCTAAGCCTTTCTGTGCCCAATTACATAAGTTCCAAATCAGCTGGTCTGAGCAGAATGTAATCAGCCTATCTGTGCAGATAAATGTGCTAAAACAACAGCAGCGGGACTTCCCTGGTGGTTCAGTGATTAAGACTCTGCACTCCCAATGCAGGGGCCCAGGTTTGATCCCTGGTCAGGGAACTACATCCTGCATGCCGCAACTAAAGGAGCCCGCATGCTGCAACTAAAAGATCCTGCATGCCACAACTAAAAGATCCCACATGCCACAATGAAGATCCTGTGTGCCGCAACTAAGACCCAGCGCAGCCAAATAAATAAATATTAAAAAAAAAAAACATGGGGCTTCCCTGGTGGCACAGTGGTTGAGAATCTGCCTACCAATGCAGGGGACACGGGTTCGAGCCCTGATCTGGGAGGATCCCACATGCCGTGGAGCAACTAGGCCCATGAGCCACAACTACTGAGCCTGCACGTCTGGAGCCTGTGCTCCGCAACAAGAGAGGCCGCGATAGTGAGAGGCCCGCGCACCGCGATGAAGAGTGGCCCCCGCTTGCCACAACTAGAGAAAGCACTTGCACAGAAACAAAGACCCAACACAGCAAAAATAAATAAATTAATAAACTCCTACTCCCAACATCTAAAAAAAACCAAACAAACAAACACAACAGCAGCAACAACAAATTTTGACGTATCCTTGTAAGTTACTAGGTTTGTGGAGAAAAATTACACGATTATTTCAGAGACAAAGAAGCGACCTCTGATGAGATAGGATAAAGGGAAGTAGGAGGCCAAGACAAGAAAAGTGATACCATCGGATGGCCAGAGCCCCCTTTGGAGGGCGTCCAGTTACGCCTCAGCACCACGCAGCTTGAGTCGCCCACAAACAGAGCAAACTTTCAAAGCCAAATTGGGCGCCTACCTCAAGGATGATGTTAGTGCAGATTTTATCATGCCCAGCCTCGACAAGAACCAGCGGCCTCAATACATCAGTGTCAGTGTCTTCCAGTCGGGTTAGTGTTTTATTTAGAGATTGAATGATGATGGACTGAACAGTGATAGGGACCTGCAAAGTAAAGTCCTGGATTATTAAAGACACACCACAACAGAGGTGAATGGGTTAAAATAACGAAAAACTTGAAACACACCTCCACAGATACACTGCCAAGAAGGGAAAAGCGTGCTATAGAACAATATGCATACTAGAATTCCACACTTGCAAAAACACAGATATTTATATGTAAACACATGAATACATTCACAAAGAAAATATCTGAGAAGGATATACTCAAAATGTCAAGTGATTGCCTCTGGAAACATATTCACACAAAAACGTGTACACAAATGTTCCCAGCAGCATTCTTAATAGCCCAAAACTGAAAATAACCCAGTTGTCATTCATCAACTGATGAATGGATAAATAAAATGTGGTCTATCCATACAAAAGAATATCATAAATAAAAAGAATCACCTATAAAAAGGAAAGAAGCACTAACACATGCTACAACATAGATGAATCCTGAAAACACTGTGCCAAATGAAAGAAGCCAGACACAAAGGACCACGTACTACATGATCCCATCTATAGGAAATGTCCAGAATAGGCAAATCCATAGAGACAGAAAGTAGATTAGCGGTTGCCAGGGGCTGGGGGAGAAGGTTGGGGTAGAATGAAGGGTGACTGCTAATGAGCACAGGGTTTCTTTTTGGGGTGGTGAGAATGTTCTGGAATTAGATGTTGGTGATGATTGCATAACCTTGTGAATATACCAAAAACCACTGAATTGTACACTTTAAAATGGTAAGTTTTATAGTACGTGAATTATATCCCAAACACACACACACACACACACACACACACACACACATACACACAAACTCCCATCACACCATCAAATGCACACATACACTCTCACCTCCAAACCACAGCTCCTACTGATAAACACACTCACTGTATACACGCACGTGCACATTCTTCACACAATCCCAGGGTCCATCCTCCTAAAGCCCCACAACCTCTCTGAATATATGCTTGACCCAGTTTACACACAACTTCTACACACACCCTTACACACGCACACAATGGGTGGTAGGATCATGGGTAAGAAAAACAGAGACAAACAAATTTTTAAAGCAAAATCAGGAAGCCCTGGTTAGACCAATGCTATTAAAGGACATTTTTCACTTATGGCCATTGCCAGCAGAGTGACAAAGCACCAAGCAATCCTTTAAATGGCTCAAACCTCTAGATATTTTGGCCTCTTTGTACCATGAGACAAGTCTGATGTTTGCTCTAAATGCCTGTTCTTAGAAACCACTGTTTAGGAAGGAATCTAATTTATATTTAGTTGTTCATATTGCTCTGAACTTTGCCCTCAACCATGTACTACGTTGTTTATAATTCAAAATTATTAAGTATTTAAGCTGTAATTTTATAGATAAACAAGGAGTTCTTATGTACTGCTCCCATGACCATGAAGACCGGCAACTATCCTTGTAAGTCAAACCTCTAATATAAGAACGTGACGTGGTTCAGAAGCAAAGACTAGATGTCATGTGATGGAGTCGCAGGAGGGCAACACCAGTCACCACAACATCCTCTGCATAACAAGTCGCACCACTGGGTTTAAGAGTTACGCAGGGGGCTTCCCTGGTGGCGCAGTGGTTGAGAGTCCGCCTGCCGATGCAGGGGACATGGGTTCGTGCCCCGGTCCGGGAAGATTCCCACATGCCGTGGAGCGGCTGGGCCTGTGAGCCATGGCCGCTGAGCCTGCGCGTCCGGAGCTTGTGCTCCGCAACGGGAGAGGCCACAACAGTGAGAGGCCCTCATACCGTAAAAAAAAAAAAAAAAAAAAGAGTTATGCAGGGAGTCCCATGCTACCGGTTAATTAGCTCTTAAGCAAGTCATCAAAAGATAACCCTGGATTCCTTTATCTGAACATGCCCTGATTCAGCAATGATACTGTGTTCTAAGAAAGTGCACACCGTTCCATATCCTCTGATGGAGCCATTCCCATGGTGTGTGGGTGTGGCTGGCAGAAACGGAAGGGTTCAGTTGGCTTTGTAAAGACTGATGGATGAGTGTAAGTGGCAAGAGCTGCACTAGTATATCACCATCCACTGGACCAGACACAAGAATGAAAATGGTACGGCTCTTCTGGTTTCCTGAATGTCCTATTCAATCATATCCCATTCCCAAACTACCCACTGGCAAAGAAGTAAAGCATACTTAACAATGAAACTACAGGGCCATGACAATCTTTCACTGATGGTTCAATAGATATTGACAATAATTCCAAGCAATCACAATGGGCTTCCATTAATGGGGAGACTGGATCCGATTTTTATATTCCTCATCCTCTAACAGACCTTGGAAGCTGCATTTTAAAAGAATTTAAACACATCCCTGATATTAGTTGATATCCTTCGGAGCACAAGCTTTGGTGTCACACAGATCTGAGTTGGAAGTCGCAGTCTGCCACTTCCTGACTGTGTGGCCATAGGACGCAAAGAGAGAACGTGTGTGAAACTTCCAAACTCAGGGCTTGGCACACAGTAGAGCTAGTCCAATGTCACGGTTAAGAATAAGGTCTCTGGAGCCAGACAGCTTGGTTTCTTGTCCCAGCTCTGCCTCTTCCCCGCTGTGTAGCCTTGGGCAAGCTAAGTCATCTCTTTGTGACTCACATGCCAGAGTGCCAACAACAGGACCTACCTCCTAGAACCACTGGGACAACTAAAGGACTGCAGACACACATACACTTGGAACAGTGCCTGGCACATAGTACGTGCCTTTGAGTAACGTCCTATTATCCCTCACAATAGGTCTTCCCTTCTTGATTGAATCAATCCTTAGTCATTCATTCAATTAACACATAACCCACTGAGTGCCCAGTACCTACTATGCACCATCTTAGTACCAACACTATATGGCGTACAGGGCAGTTGTCCCCACAGACAGTTCAAGCTTTGAATGCTATAATAAAGGCACTTTTTAGTGGCTGGAAGTATTTGAGAGCTAGTCTATTATATGACTTTCAAACTGGGTCCCTGGGAGCTGTAGGGTTCCTCACAGGGACCAAGAAAGGAGAAAGATGGGGAGGTCAGGCAGGTAAAGGGCTTCGGACCCCACCCCTGCTCCAACTAGGCGCTTTGTTTTTTGGGTTTTTAAAAAAATTAATCAATTTATTTTTATTTATTTGTTTTTGGCTGCACTGGGTCTTCGTTGCTGTGCGTGGGCTTTCTCTAGTTGCGGCGAGCGGGGGCTACTCTTCGTTGCGGTGCACGGGCTTCTCACTGCGGTGGCTTCTCTTGTTGTGGAGCACGGGCTCTAGGCACGTGGGCTTCCGTAGTTGCAGCATGCAGGCTCAGTAGTTGTGGCTCACGGGCTCTGGAGTGCAGGCTCAATAGTTGTGGTGCACAGGATTAGTTGCTCCACGGCATGTGAGATCTCCCCGGACCAGGGCTCGAACCCGTGTCCCGTGCATTGGCAGGCGGATTCTTAACCACTGCACCACCAGGGAAGCCCCAACTAGGGGCTTTGGATTCAATCCATGTTACACACTAGGGAAGGCTCTCCCTTCTTTCACTTGAAGAAGCACTATAACTGAAATGTTTGAAAGCACCTTCACAGATGAGGAAATCCAGGCCCACACACAGTATTGTGAAGTCCAAAGTCACACAACCATTCCTTTCCAAATGTCTACCTCAAACATGTTTGTGTCCAGAGACGTAATGAAATCAATCACAGTGGGTACTGCTGTCCGCAGTGCTTCCCGCGTGCTAGTTGCTGCACCAAGCACCAAGTCTTACATTATGTGCATTCTCCCTCGAGCCTTACATCAAGCCTCTGGAGCAGAGACCTACCATCCACTTGCAACTGGGGAGACTGAGGCATATGTCACACAAGAAAACAACAGCAAAGCTGACTTTTGAACCAAGGGCAACCAATTCCACAGTCTCTGGGAGACTACGACAAGGCCACTGCCTTGGCCCCCTTGGGGACTGTATTCACAGGCAGGCACAGGGTGCAGCCCCAAGAGTAAGAGGTAGATCCACCATACTTCTCCCTGACATATCTGCAAAGAGACCGTGGCCTCCTGACCACAGCTCTATAGGGCCCCTGAGCTGGGGCCATAAGGCTTTGAATAGAACCTACCTGCAACTCAACACTGGAAGCTACACTGAGAGTGCGCACCTCCTGCACAGGTGTGTACATTCACTGGGCAAAAGGTTTCTTTCTATCTTCTACACTGGACAGGCAGAATCCTGGGAGCTAGCCAGCTCTCTTGACAAGAGGCCAAGAAGATATCAAGGGATGCCCTGAAATCACAGAAGCCAATCACACCCATTGTCAGTCAAGACAGCTACGTCATTTAAACATGAACAAGTGTGCACTACAAAAACTAAGGAATTTGAAAATCTGACCCTTTTGTGATAGCAAAAGGATGGTCTACTAAGGAGTTTCCCTATTTCATTTCTGCTTGCTTTTTGGCAAATGTTTTTGTTATTGGCAGTAAGGTACCCTTCTGACCATAAGTGTATTCATTTCAAACACTCCGAAGTAAGACAGTAATTCCATTAAGAAGTACTCTTACCTTTGTTCCTGAACCAGGCACCTAGATAAAAAGAACAACAAATTTTGTTAAGTACAACAAAAAGAAGCATTTTTATTGCTTTTTCAGACCGTGGGTTAAAGGGCACATTCATCTTATTAAAGACTTCTCAAAGAGGAAAACAGAATTTCCTTAATCAAGACTTGCCACCTATATATTTTTTGTATCTGTGTCATAATAACTTTACATTTCCCTTCTATATTCATTTCCTTCTGAATGGAAGCTCAGGAGACCAGCCCAACAGAGCTAGTCTCAGGAAGCCTCCACACTTCAGTGTAATTGTGCAGTATTTTCCATATGGTCATCAGTGACATAACACTGTAGGGAAGACATGGCTCCCATCCTCCTGGTCACTTGCGCTGTGCCTGTCCTCATCGGAAGGACACCACTGCCTGCCCAGGCAATGTCCAGTCTCCTAAGTGGCCTTCCTGCCTGTAGCCCGAGCCCCCTCGGGGCCAGGCTCCTGCCTCCCCAGCACTGCTGGAACTCTTTTCCTAAAGGGCTCCACCTCCCTTCATTCCTGTCCCCACGCTGCCAACCCCACTTCTCTAACCCCAAGATGCCGTAGTAGGCTAATGGGAGCTTTGGGGAGAGGGATGAGTGGACGTGGGGCGGGGGAGCTAAGCTGAAAAAGAACTGTGCCTGCACGCCTGAGGGAATGCTTCCAGGACAACTGTCACACGAATTGCAAGAATTCACAGGCATAGATGGCTGACTTTGAGGAGAGAGGGAGAGGGAAAGGGCAGGGAGAGGAAAGATTCAACCTGATTCTGAAAACTGAAGCCCAGATGAATACAGGTGCCATGGACGCCCCCGTCACCACACTCCGGAAATCAGAAGGGGAAGGGGGCTTTCAAAATAATCATATAGTTTTAAATCACTGAAAAATGTCTTCTCCCCTTGCAACCCTTCACATCACCCACCAAGCAGGCCAGTGGCCTCTCATCTATTCAGTTCAGGCTTCAGTCACCGTAACCAGGAAGAAGGGGCCTCTTCACACAGGGGCCTCTTCTTCTCCAGCAAACATATTTCCTGTCCTTTCCTGGGTGCTTATTTCATCTGCCAACCAGAAAGATAACTTTGTGGTGGTAACATGATCATTCCCGTGACAGACATTAAGATGTTTTTATAATTCAAAAGGTTTTGGTTATTAATAAAGGTCTTTTTAATTCAGGAGACAGACTATTGGTTACCATCAAAATGAATGAAATCAAAAAAAAAAGGAAGCAAAATATGAGCTAACTATATAAAAATAAAAATTATTTTAAGTGATTATTTCAATATCTTTGGTATCAGTATACCAAAGAACCGGAGAAGAAAATTTCTGAGTGTCAATCATGTATTGAAATGATGCTCTACTTATATTTTAAAAGGGTACAAAGAACAGAAAATAAACCCAATGAATCAAGTTTCACTTCAAAATAATTCTTACCCTCAAAATTTTAGGGCTGCTGTAATAAGCCAGGCTCAGGGTTTCAATTTCTGTACACTGTTCCAAATTTATCCTTCTGGTGCACTTAACAGCTTGGTTAACCAGAAATGCTGGAAATCGTAGCATTCCCAAGGGAAAGGGAAAAAAATTTTTAAAACAAGAAAAATTTTAACTGTCCAACAGTAACTAAAAAATTATAATCTAAGTAAAACTGCAAAGTTACGACACAGACATAATATGCTTAATATAGGGTTTAAAAAAATATTTTTCAAATACATAATACATTCACATGATTCAAAATTCAAAAGGCACAAAAAGATATTGAGAGAAGTCTCCCCCCAACCCTTGTCCCCCAGCAACCACCAGTTCCCTTCCCCAGAGACAGTCAGCATGAAGTTTCTTGTGTATCTTTCTGGAAATATCCTACGCAAATAAACGCATGTGTATATATATGTATGTATGTATATATATGTATATGTATGTGTGTGTGTGTGTATAAATTTTTTTTTTTTTAGTATTTCTTTCCCCTTTTGGAAAAAACTCACAATATATATTCTGCCCTTTGTTTTTTTCACTGAACAATGCATCTTGGAGTTCAGTCTATCTCAGTACATAAAGAGCTTCCTCCTACTCTTTTTAGGGAGAATTAGTATTCTATTATAGACATGCCATAATTTATTCAACCAGTTCCCCACTAATGGAAGCTGTCTCCAGCTTTGCTATAATAATGCTGCAATCTATTGTTTTGCATGTGGGCCAGAGTTTCTGTAGGACCAACTCCTATAAGTAGAAAAGCTAGGTCAAAGGGCATATTCATTTGCCATATTGATACATAATACCAAAGTGCTCTTCACAGAGGCCTTACCAATTTTTAGTCCCACCAGCAATATAGACAAGTGCCTACTTATCCACAGACTTAAATTTCTTTACGCTTTGCCAATCTAGTAGGTGGAAACAGTATCTCAGTTTCGTTGTTTTTTTTTTTTTCTCATTAATTTTTTTGGCTGCATTGGGTCTTCGTTGCTGCCTGCAGGCTTTCTCTAGTTGCGGAGAGCAGGAGCTACTCTTCGTGAGGTGCACAGGTTTCTCATTGTGGTGGCTTCTCTTGTTGCAGAGCACAGGCTCTAGGCATGCGGGCCTCAGTAGTTGTGGCACACGGGCTCAGTAGTTGTGGCTCATGGGCTCTAGAGAGCAGGCTCAGCAGTTGTGGTGCACGGGCTTAGTTGCTCCACAGCATGTGGGATCTTCCCGGACCAGGGCTCACACCCATGTTCCCTGCATTGGCAGGCAGATTCTTAAATACTGCGCCACCAGGGAAGTCCCTCAGTTTCGTTTTAATTTACACTGTTCCTTTGTGTGAGCAAGGTTAAGCATCTATTCAATAGAACACATTTTCCTTCATGTAGCAAGTGTTGCTTCATTAGGCCACATACTATCATCCATGGCTTAGCAGGTTTCTGCATAGTGAGGCTGGCTAAGGACTGGAGAGCCAGGCCTATTGCCTTCCACTGCCAAGAGGGTTACTCCATGGAATCTATGATGCTCCTGAAGGAGAAGCAGGACCCATGGGAGGCAGCTGCATGGGTTGTATCCCTGCTCCACCACCGCCTGAGTAAGAAACTGAACGTTTCTCAGTTTCCTCATCTAAAGAATGAAAACAACCCTCCCTTAGAGGATCATTGTTAAGGATCACATGGAAAAACACATGCAAGCACTTAACACAATACCCAGCATACAGTTAATCAGTGTTAACTACTGACAAACTTTAGCTCCAGCGAGGAAAGAACTTTCCAACAGGGACCTCCTTGGTGGTCCTGTGGTTAAGACTTCATGCTCCCAATGCAGGGGGGCCCGGGTTCGATCCCCCGTCAGGGAACTAGATCCCACATGCTGCAACTAAAAGATCCTGCATGCTGCAACTAAGACCTGCTGCAGCCAAATAAATAAATATTTTTTTAAAAAAAGAACTTTCCGGGCTTCCCTGGTGGCGCAGTGGTTGAGAGTCCGCCTGCCGATGCAGGGGACACGGGTTCATGCCCCGGTCCGGGAAGATCCCACATGCCGCGGAGCGGCTGAGCCCGTGAGCCATGGCCGCTGAGCCTGCCGCGTCTGGAGCCTGTGCTCCGCAATGGGAGAGGCCACAACAGTGAGAGGCTCGCGTACCACCAAAAAAAAAAAAAAAGAACTTTCCAACAACTGGAAGAGTTAAACAACTTAATGGGCTGGTTACAGGTAGTGAGTTTCCCATCATTGCAAGTGCTCAAACAGTGACTGCATGTTGTAGAAAAGATTCTGGCACTGGGTGGGAAACTGAACTATTCAACCTTTGAGGCCTCTTTCAACTCTAAGACTCTCTGTTTCTAGTTACGAAGTCTGTTTAATTATGACTACTATAGATATAAACTAAGAACAAACTCTGTTTGCAGAAAGGAAGAAAAGTGCCCACTCTCTTACCTGCAGGGTTATTATCGGTGCACAGAGATGATGTAAGGGGAGAAGGAAATCTCAGAAATGAATGTGAAGTCTGCAGATGAACCCCATACTGCAAACAGAACAACAAACAGCTGTCATGGTGCAACTAAGGTGTTCCTTCAACACTTACTGCACACCTACTATGTGACAGGCAGCACTGCAGGCATCGGGAACACAGGGGTGATTAAAAAACAGATGTGGTCCTTGTCCACAGGGAGCTTACCTCTAGCTAGCTGTCCCACCCTTTTCCTTTTAAGAATGTGTGTTTCTGTGTACGCATGTTACTGCATTTGCAGGCTTTTTTATTCTAGGCAATTTTATTTCTATTCCACTGGAAGGGTATGTAGGAAGCTGACACAGGTGCCAGCAAGGAGGAAACAAGCCCTGTCCTTCACCAGAGCTGGGAGTATAAATTCCTGCAATCTTTCTGGAGAGCAATCTGGAATCGGTATTTTAAATTCCCATTCATTTTGACCAAGTTAACCCGTTTATAGGAACATATCCTAAGGTTTAATCAGACAAAAATATATGTATTTAGGGACTTCCCTGGTGGTGCAATGGTTAAGAATCCACCTGCCAATGCAGGGGACACGGGTTTGATCCATGGTCAAGGAAGATACCACATGCCACGGAGCAACTAAGCCCGTGTGCTACAACTGCTGAACCTGCACTCTAGAGCCCAAGAGCCACAACTACTGAGCCCATGTGCCCCATCTACTGAAGCCCGCACACTCCAGGGCCGTGAGCCCCAACTACTGAGCTTGCGGGCCACAACTACTGAAGCCCACGTGCCTAGAGCCCATGCTCTGCAACAAGAAAAGCTACCGCAATGAGAAGCCTGCGTGCCGCGATGAAGAGTAGCCCCCGCTCGCCGAACTAGAGAAAGCCCGTGCACAGCAACAGACCCAACACAGCCAAAAAAAAAATGTACCTATAGGAATGTTTATTGTGGATTATTTACAATAGCAAAAACTAGAAACGAATGTCTGGTAAATAGTGGAATGACTCAATAATAAATAACGACACATCCATGGAAGGAATACTTTGTACCAGTAAAATATAGCTCCAACACTAGTTCCTTCCTATACCTGTGTTTTCCTCATCACTTAAATGGAGACAATGACATATCCTTCCCAGGGTTGTGTGCAATTATGTCTGAAAAGCTCTGCACAGTGCCTGGCACATGGGAAATTCTCAAGAAGTGGTAACTTTTATAGTGACACAGGAAGATGCATAAAATTTGCATCTTTGCAAATTTTTTTTTTTTTTTTGCAAAGAAAAAAGCACTTTGCTGCATCTTTTGAGGTGGAAAAGAAAAAATTCTGCAGAGACAAATGCAAGCTTACCACAGAATAAATGCCTCAAAACGCTATGTTAGAATTCAACTACTCAAGTTTAATTTTCATGATCTTTGATCTATAAGCACGCACATTAAGTTTTTTAGTTTATAATATGAATTCTGTGTCTCAGGAAAGCCCGTTTACTGGGAACAAACTGAAAAGTTAACTTACAAAGACAAGATATTTGTGATGGGATGAGTGGACTTAAGTTCCTGGCTCACCTCATACTTTGCAGTATTTGGAGCATCCGGTTTGGTTGTCAAGGAAACATCTGATTCTGCATTCGTTGAAAAACCATCCGATGTTTTCATCAATTTATCAAAATTGCTTTCATCAGGCACTTCCGGATTAATAAAGGATAATGCAGGTTTATCTGTTTTTAGAAAAAACATTTTAGATCAGTATAAAACATAACATGTATAGTATATATAACATATGTAGTATTTTGGAAACAACTTTCAGTAGCATTAAGGTTGATGTGAAGACACTAAAGTGTCTCTTTTTATATTCACTTTCCCCAAGATTTCTTGAATCTTATTAAATAAATAGGGTCTTTCTCTATTGTGGAAGCAATGGTTTCTAAAGCCTACAGGTAAAGAGCACAAGAGAAACCAATAATAATCAATCTCTTTCTCTAGCCCATGGACTGAGGCATCTGCTGCATAAACCTCTAAGGGACAACTCTCTCCAGATGGCTATGGGAATGAAAGACCCTGTTTCTACCCTCACACAGCCACCTCCAAAGCCCAGGAGGATAATGTGCCCTGTACATGAGAGGTGGGAGGAGGAGGGAACAGGCTGGTCTGTTCACTGGGCCTGTTATGTCAGAGAACATGACAATGACTGACCAGTCATTACCTCAGATTACAAATCACAGAGCAATCGCCTAAATGTTCAGGTGCAAAGGAACAAAATATAAAGACACTCTGAAAAGACGATAAAGTTAGATAAAACCATAAATGTGTCTCTGATCTTTGATATCTTGATAACATTTTACACTCACATGTACTTTGGAACTAGACACCTAACTGAGCTAAATGCTCAGATAAAAATAAAGATCCTGGGGCTTCCCTGGTGGCGCAGTGGTCGAGAGTCCGCCTGCCGATGCAGGGGACACGTGTTTGTGCCCCAGTCTGGGAAGATCCCACATGCCGTGGAGCGGCTAGGCCTGTGAGCCATGGCCGCTGAGCCTGCGTGTCCGGAGCCTGTGCTCCACAACGGGAGAGGCCACAACAGTGAGAGGCCTGCATACCGCAAAAAAAAAATAAAGAAATAAAAAAATAAAGATCCTGTTTTCATGCAAATATTCTTAGTAAAAATAAAAGAGAAAAAGGGAACCTGAAACCAAAGCTGAACCTGATTCTCAACTATTAAATCAGGAGGAAATAAAGTAAAACACACACACACACATACATACACACACACACACACACCCCTAAATAAATCTAGATTCCTATGCATGTCTACATATTATAAACACCTTTGAAATAAAGTATGAGATTTCAAAAGATAACTACACAAGCACAATTAAGGAAAATGTGCATGGCCACAGGTTTATAAAGTTACTTGCAGTTGTCTGTGGAATGGCCTCAAGATAAACTCTAGCCAAACCACAGAATAACTGCTTTAAATCTAACAATGGGACATTTTTCCATAAAAGAATTTTTAAAAGAAAAAAATTTTCAGAGTTTCACAAAGTATATCACCATCAAATACTTACAGTTTGTAATGTGAATGCAGAAAATAGATGGATTGATTTGGTCAACAAGTTTAAATACTCTCTGAGGTGGGTCTGCTGTAAAATTCAATGAATAGATGGCTGCTTTTTGACTACAAAACTGACTATCACTCCTGAAAATTAAAAAAATAATAAGACAAAGTTTTAAGGCAAATGCACACAATCTTAGCAAGATTATTTTAAAACTGTCAGATGCTTGCACTATACTATGTTAACAACTACATGGAGGATATTTATGAAAGTGCGATGTTAGAATTGAATCCACTTTTATTTAGTTTATTCAGTGTTAAATTGTTTGGCATTTTAAACTTCTTCCTCTAACAGTGAAAATATGAAGACAACTAGAATCACCTTTAAGAAAATCTTGTCAAGTATGGAATATAGATCAGAGTATAATTTTGATGTAAATGAACCTTGCAAACTCTGACAGAATCAATTACATAAAATTTTGCAGAACTTCAGATTGTTTATAAGTACTCAGAATGGATCCAAAATTCCTAATCTTTAGAATAAAGCTGTCTTCACAAAGGATTGTGAGAATGAGAAAATGTAACGTCATCTGGAAGTTTCGGGGCTTAGAAGTTACAGTATAGATAAGTCTTCAACCAATCCCAGACTTAACAAACCCTAATCTATTTGATACTGATACAGATATGGCATAGAGATATAACAAAAATGAGATATTACATACTGCTTTAAGGCTTTTTTTCACTTAATATATAGTGCCCAATATTTCCCATATCAAATATGTTTTTGTATTATTATACTAAATAGCTTCATTTATACCAATTTATTAAGATACTCCCAATTTTTTTAACCAATCCTCTACTGTTGATCTAGGCTGTTTCTAATTTTCCCCGATTATATATAATGCTATAATGACATCCTTGTACATACATTTTTATTAATATCGCTATTTCCTTAGGCCATGTCTCCTGAAGTGGAATTGCTGGGTCAAAAGGTAGGTACGCGTAATTTAAGGCTTCTGGGACATACTGCCAAATCACCTTCCAGAAAGGCAAGATGCATCCTTACCAACACTGTAATAGTAAGAGCGCATATTTCCTGTACTCTTGCCAAGATTGGATATTATCATTCAGTTTTTACCCTTTGCCAATTTCATGGGCAAAAGCCTGTTATCTCATTGTTTAAATTTGAATTTTCTCTTTTACTAGTGAGGTTAAATATTTTTCCATATAGTTTCTGCTTACTGGTATTTATTCTTCAGTAAGTTGACCATTTTTTATTAGAATGTTTGTCTTCTCATTGACTTATAATAACCCATATATATATATATATATATATATTTTTTTTTTTGGCTGCGTTGGGTCTTCGTTGCTGCATGTGGGCTTTCTCTACTTGTGGCGAGCAGGGGCTACCCTTCGTTGCGGTGCACGGGCTTCTCATTGCAGTGGCTTCTCTTGTTGCCGAGCATGGGCTCTAGGTGCGTGGGCTTCAGTAGTTGCAGCACGCGGGCTCAGTAGTTGTGGCTCGCGGGCTCTAGAGTGCAGGCTCAGTAGTTGTGGCGCAAGGGCTTAGCTGTTCCGTGGCATGTGGGATCTTCCTGGACCAGGGATTGAACCTATGTCCCCTGCATTGGCAGGCGGATTCTTATCCACTGTGCCACCAGGGAAGTACCTGATTTTTTTTAAAAATAATGAAGTTGTCAATCTTTTCTTTTATAGTTTGCCTTTGGGTTTATGCTTAAAAGACATTCCCTAACCCAAGATTAATAAATGTTCACCTATATTTTTCATTTGCTCATTAATTTTTTTTAACGTTTCTATCTCTTGGTAATTTACTTCGATGTAATGCTATGAAGCAGGAACCTAATGTTTTTTGTTTTTAAATAATCATCCTACATCATTTAGGATGTAAATCCTACATCATGATCCAACCTTTACTCCACAGAGATGAAATACCATATTTATATTAAATACATAAGTAGAAAAAAACATAATACTTTTTTAAAAAGTGAGCTGGTGTAAAATCAGTACACACAACTGATTTTTGGCCTTTCTATTCTCTTCCAATGACCTACTAATCTGTCTTGAATTAATACACATTATTTTCATTATTATAGTGTTACAACTGTTTTAAACCTATAAGTTTGCTCTTCTTATTCAATAACGTCTTGGCTGTTCTGTTTATTCTTCCAGATAAATTTTAGAATCATTTTGACACATTATCCCTCTCTCATCTGACTAGAATTACATTATAATAAATTGAAATGTATAAGTAATGATTCTTCCCATCCCACTACACAGACCGTATCTCTCCAGTTATTCAAATGTTTTATGTCTCACTATATTTTGAAGTTTTTCTTCACAAAAATTCTGAATAGTTAAGTTTAATTCTAACTATGTTAAATTTCTATTGGTGTTATGAATAGAATCCATTTCCATTATATTTTTTGAATGTTTATTGATGGAGTATTGATTTATTTTGTAACTGGCCTCTCTTCCAAATGCTCTGTATAGTTCTAATGGTATATCAGTTGTTATTGTAGGCATAAAGAATATTTTTGAAAAACCGTGAGTAGTATTAATAAGAAAAGATCCAGCACTGAAAAATCTACGAGTCCTACTGGGCCTTAAAGGATGAGTAGGAATCAGACAGAAAGGGAATGGGACACTAATCCAAGTACAAGAATGACATTGGCCAAGGATGGGTAATGTACTGATGGTATTTGGAAAACAGAGTACCAAAGGTGGGCTGGATGGTGGATACCAAATGGGGTTAGTAGGAAATAAGATCTGAAAGAGGCTGGGATGGATATGAATCCAGGTTATGGATTCTGTAGGTAATGAGAGTTTTTGAAGGTTCTTTAGCAAGTGAGTGATAAGTTGAGGCGTGAGCTTATGAAGAGGAAGAAAGTAGGAATGGATAAATATGAGGGCAATCATAAAAGACAACTCAGTAGAATGGGAATCTTCACCCCTCCCCTTCGAGTCAGGCAGCTCTCCAATCCTGTGCAGTGAATCAGTATCACATCCGTACATTTCTCTTTAGTCCCACTATCACAACCTTCAGGGGTAAAAGAGAGGGCACCTATTAATCCTCATCTGCAATAGCTTCCTACTTGGTTCCCTGTTACCAGGCCTGGGCCCTGTAATCTACTGTCCATGCTGCTGCTAAATTTATTAAGTTGGGAATCTAATCACCTCACTTCCCGGCCCCCTGAAGAATTCAGGAAAAATCCAAACCCCTCAGCATACACACAAAGCCCCTCAGAATTTGACCCCTGCCATTCCCCACACTCCTCTGGCTCCACCCTTCCCTAGCCATGCTGAGTTACCTGCAGTTAAGGCAACAGGCTGTATTCCTTCACCCCTATGCAGCTCCCTCGGCCTGGAATGCCCTTCCTGATTCCACGCTGGCCAACTTCTACTTGTTCTTCAGAACCCAGCTCAGTTATTTTCTAGAAAGACC
The DNA here is from genome assembly GCF_949774975.1 of Lagenorhynchus albirostris. Taxonomy (NCBI): domain Eukaryota; kingdom Metazoa; phylum Chordata; class Mammalia; order Artiodactyla; family Delphinidae; genus Lagenorhynchus; species Lagenorhynchus albirostris. The sequence goes on from NC_083108.1 coordinate 79,848,744, forward strand.
TCCCTACTCCCAGTCTCTGGGTTAGATGCCAATCCTCTGAGTTCTCCTAGTGTCTGGGGCAGAAACTGCCATCCACTCATCTGTCTCCCTTATTCATGAGCTCTTTGAAGGCAAGACCATGTCTAACTCATCTTCAAATCCCTGGTACTGGCACACAGGAGGGCTCAGGAAAGGCATGGTGAGATGTGAAAGACGGCTTTAGATGTGAGAAGGCAAGGAAGAGACAGGAGTCAGGGTAGCCTCCAGGTTTCTGGCCTGGATTTCTGCCTGGGTAGAGAAAGTCAAAAGGGGATACTTGAGGGTCAGTTAGGGGTGGAGGGGAGAAATTCATTCATCCATTTAACTCATTTTTTTTTTTTTTTTTTTTTTTTTTTGCGGTATGCAGGCCTCTCACTGTTGTGGCCTCTCCCGTTGCGGAGCACAGGCTCCAGATGCACAGGCTCAGCGGCCATGGCTCATGGGCCCAGCCGCTCTATGGCATGTGGGATCTTCCTGGACCGGGGCACGAACCCGTGTCCCCTGCATCGGCAGGCGGACTCTCAACCACTGCGCCACCAGGGAAGCCCTTAACTCATTTTTAATGAGGGCCAACTATGTGGCAGGAGCTGTGCTAGGTACTACTGGTAAATGGTATATAAAAGATAATTCTTACTCGCAAGAAGCTTACATCTAATGAGGAAAACAGACATTAATCCAATAATCTTAACAATAAATTTACAAGTTATTGGACGATAGGACTAGCTGATGACAGTTCAGCAAATGTAAATAAACTTTTTATGAGTTGGAATCTACATAACAAGAACACACAACTAATTAGGACTATTAGTTTTGATTTCAGTATTTCTACACTCCATATTCAGGAGAAAGTCACAAGCAAAACTAACTCAAAAAATTCTGAGGTCCTCTCCTGAGGGCACTACGAATTCAGCTCTAACTTCTAAACCATGAGGTCCACAAACCACACCTAATTTTGTAAGTAAGTTTTACTGAAACATAGTCATGCCCATTCATTTACGTATTGCCGATGCTGCTTTTGCTCAACAATGGCAGAGTTGAGAAGTTGCAGCAGAGACCATTATGGCCTGCAAAGCTTAAAGTATTTACTATGTGGCCTTTTACAGAAAAAAGCTGGCTGACCTCCATTCTAAATAGTCTATATCTAAAATTACAATACTGGCTAATTTTTTTTAAACAATTACATTCTAAATAATGATCTCAAATTGGAGCAGATACCTCACTCTCAGGCTCCTGGTACTTACTAAGACAGGAAAACAGAATGATTTTCAACAAAGACTGAACCACAATATAGTCCAGCTAGACAGAAAGATAATCTGACTAGGGTTTCCCTGGTGGCGCAGTGGTTGAGAGTCCGCCTGCCGATGCAGGGGACACGGGTTCGTGCCCCGGTCCGGGAAGATCCCACATGCCACGGAGCGGCTAGGCCTGTGCGCCATGGCCACTGAGCCTGCGCGTCCAGAGCTTGTGCTCCGCAACGGGAGAGGCCACAACAGTGAGAGGCCCACGTACCAAAAAAAAATAAAAATAAAAATAAATAATCTGACTACAACACCCCATGCTCCAAGCATTTTTACAATATCAGAAGTAGATTCAGGGCTTCCCTGGTGGCTCAGTGGTTGAGAGTCTGCCTGACAATGCAGGGGACACAGGTTCGAGCCCTGGCCGGGGGGGATCCTACATGCCGCGGAGCAACTAAGCTTGTGCTTCACAACTACTGAGCCTGAGCTCTAGAGCCCGCAAGCCACAACTACTGAGTCCACATGCCACAGCTGCTGAGGCCCGCGCGCCTGGAGCCTGTGCTCCGCAACAAGAGAAGCCACGACAATGAGAGGCCCGTGCACTGCAGCGAGGGGTGGCCCCCGCTCACCGCAACTAGAGAAAGCCCGCACCGCAGCAACAAAGACCCAACATGGCCAAAAATAAATAAATTAATTAATTTTTTTAAAAAAAAGAAGTAGATTCAATTTCCCATTGGGCAATAAAATTTCCCATGGGAAAAACACATCACACTTCCAAAAAGCATTCAACCTATCAAGTTTCAATCGCTAAAACTTGATACAAGACTAAATGTAAATTAGCTATCTCTGAATAATAAACTGGTCCCATCCTGAATAAATTAACCTCTCCTAAGTGCTGCTATTTTATCTGAATTATGAGAAGCAGATAAATCAGAAGAGATTATTTCTTTACCTTATAATCAACTGGGAATGTCATTTTCCATTATTCTCCTAGACAATGTGAACTGTGAGAATTCCTGGTAGATTCATCCATCAGAAAAGTATAAACAAAGCTTTCCTATCTATTTAATTTTTTGTTACAAGTATTATGTCTACAACAAAAGCTGTAAAATTAAACTGTACTTTTCACCCTAGGCTATACATGAGACTAATTCACAGATACAAAAATGTGACACCTTATCTGTTTATAAATCACAGTGAAACGTAATTCAGTATCTGAACACAGAGATTTCATTATACCCTTTGTAAAAAGTACACTCTCTCTTCTCTTTTGCCTGAGCTATCATCTGGCTGGATGCAAATAAGGGATAGACACTCTTGTACATATTGGTTTGGACAGCATGACTTCTGAATGATGCAAAATTCAGAAAATCAGGTTTGCGTTTTTCAGCCTGGGGGATTTTTCACTTTCTGTCCCAAAATTTTATAATCTTGATCCAATTTTATCAAAGCTGCATGTGTCACAAACTTACATGACAACTGGGATTGAGCAGGCAGAAAAGACACTGAAATCCACGGAGCTGCAATCAGGATCACAACAGCAGTTGACATCACACAGTGCTGGAGACAAGTCACAGACACACAGAGCAGCAACTACAGAAACAAGAGAGGTGGGGTGCAGGGCGTCACAATCAGCAGGTAGTGACTGCCCCCCTGCCACTGCAAGGCACCAAAAATCCATCTCATACAGAAGGTCCATTTTACTTTTCCTATTGCACTTTGGGGGAAATTTGTGAAGTGAAAATAAGTCAGTTTGAGCACTCCTCCATCCAAGGTTTCCCCAAAGTGGATAATCATCTGACTCACCTGGAAAGTTCTGTTTGTATTCTACCTAGAAAGACTCTGATTTGGTAAGCTAACTATGAAACCAGACACCTGTTTTTCAAAAACTTTCCAGGTGATGCTGATAATTAAAACAGGTTTAAGAACCACCACAGTAAATCGATTGCCTGACCAAAAGAACCACCAGTTTAACACTGCAGACTCCTGAGCCCCTCCTCCAGAGATTCCAATTCAGAGGAAGGGCCCACTTAAGGCTGCCAAGAATCAGGGTTCTCTATCTTGTTCCTCTCCTCAGACGTCAACTGCAGCTTTGAAGCTGAGCCCACATTCACAGGCTATTGGCCAAGAATCAAACTGGCTCAAGTTCTTTGTACTTGGGATCCTAGAAATATCTTTCATAATTCAGACAATAAAAGCATGGGAAGAGGTAGGAAGCCCCACTTAGCAAATTTTAATTTTTACTAATGATGACTACCTGGATTTTTAATTCCCTATTTTAGTCTGTCAAACAGGGGGGCAAAAAACTTTTAAAGAGATAGCAGAGCATGAGAATGATAAATACTGAACTCATGGTAGTTTAATTACTGCTGGAAGGGAGGGAATAAGATCAGTGCTTCAATCTTACCTGTAATATTTTTTCTTTTTTTGAAAAAGGATTTCATGCACAAACAAATTTAAAAAAGGGATCTCAAGCAAATGTTGGTAGACAATACATACAACATTCTTATTTGCATTTATGAATTATTTTACAATGTTTCCCTCTAGCCAAGGACTTCTCTGTGTGCTTAGAAGTGTTGAGGCACCCTGCCTTATGTGTTCAAAATTAATGTTGATTTGTTTTACAAAACTTAACGCCTTTGTAAGTAGGTAGCTATAAGACTACTAGGGACAAAGCAATAGTGTTTAATAACTTTACTTAGGAAAAAAAAAGGTCTCTATCCATGTGAGTATACTTAATCAGCCAACAAGTATCTGTTGAGCACTCCCAGGGTCTAAGTAGCACTCAGCTGCTCTTCCAAGCCTCTTCACATCTACAGGGTACTAATGAACAGAGCTCACATTCAAGATGAAAGTTATCATCCTTCTCTTCCACCTGTAACCCATTCTGCAAACGGCTGCCCAGTTCTCCACTCCCAGTCAGTCTCCTGCTACAACACGTACCCAGGGTGTGACCTAAAATCAGGCAAGTAATTCACTAACATGAAAAATGGGAATAACCCAACATCCTAAGGTTGTTATAAGGATTAAATGAGATACATCACAGATGAAATGCTTAGCACAGGGGCTGCTACACAGTAAGCAGTTAATAAATGCCAGCTGTCATTTATTATCATTACTTGCACAGGTCTAAACAGAGGCCCTTTAAAAAGACTAAGGAAAGTGTAAATTCATTCTCCCATTTTGGAAAAACAGCCCTGAACACCTATTAATGATGGTTCATGAACAGCTTCATTTTGGGGAGAAAGTGCATTAACAGATGAAATATTTACATGGATAAAAGACAACTCAGTCCAAAAAATCTTAGAGAATTTCAGATATTCTGTCCCAATTTATCACTTAACTTCCCTACTAATTCATCAAATAAATAGTTTTGATATAAAACAAAGCTTTTTTTTATATTGAAATAGCAAATATATTTCTCTGTACTTTTTCTCAGGACTACTCATAATTTATAAAGGAGAAATAATGGTTCAGTAACTGAAGTCCTAGAGTTCAGAATGTCAGCCAATGATGACTTTTCTATCTACTAATACTGAACCTTACTCAATTTAAGAAAGATCTTTTTCTCTTAAGAAGGGATAAAAAATACTGCATACCTATTGGAGTTACAGTCAGAGGGCTTAAAAGGGATTTTTTTGAGATCACAAACCCCTTTGACAAACTACTCACTGCTACGAACTTTCACCCCAGAAAAATGCATATTCACAAAAATTTGCACTCTATCTTGGAGTCACAGCTATCCCCTGAAGTCATCCATGTCGAATCAGATTACTAAATAGTCACCAAATGTGTGACTCAAGGATTAGATCACTTTCTGAGAAATATGTCAATTATCCCTAAAGATGAATCTTGAGAAGTGGATATAACCCCTCACCCCGTAACTTCCCACCTCCAACTCAACACAGGAGGAATCCTGGGTTCTTATAATTCAAGTCAACAGACAGGGGCCTTGACCTAGTCACTTTCAGTAAACTAGACTTTTTGCATCTCTTTTTGATAAGTGAAAAGTTCAATGTATCCTATGCACTTAATTCCCACAACTGTCTACAAACTTTCGATTTAATTTCGTGTTCAGCTGCAAAGCTGCAAGCAAGTATTCATTCATTATCACCTTTAGCGTTAATGTTGTGCAAGACCACTGCAAGTACTTTCAAAGCTTTTTATATTGTCCCACTTGGGCTCTCTGAGCCTCGGTTTTCTCATCTGTCTGACAGTGAACAATAACATCTACCTCTAACGGTTGTTGAGAGAATTAATGCCTATGAAACACTTAGCAATGCCTGCACACAAGTGGTCAATAAACGTTTACTATCATTATTATTACATCCTCACCCGGGCTACCACCCCCCGCAGTCTGGATCACTGTAGATCCCCAGGAATTGGTACTTGGTACCCACCGTCCGTGACCGGGGTGGGCCTGGGGTCGGAGGAGGGCCTGGGAGCTCTGGGGGTTTCATGGGGCCTAGGAGATACAGCAGGTCGGAAAGTCGTCGAGGCTGGCTTCGTGGAGCTCAGGGCCTCCGTCGTCACCACCGGGGTGTCCCCGGCCTGGGCGCTCACGGAGGCCCAGCAGTCCACGAGCAAGAGCAGGAGCGGCGGGAGATCCCGCAGCCCCATCACCAAGCGGAAACCCGCGCAGCTAGCAGCCAAGGACCGCGCGCTACCTGGCAACCGCGGCGGCTGGGTGCGGGGCATCACGGGAAGGGTCGCGAGAGGACGCGAGAGGCTGGGGGCGGAGGGCGGGGCCTGGGCGAGGCGGGCGGAGGGCGGAGGGCGGAGGGCGGAGGGCGGAGGGCGGAGGGCGGGGCGGGGGCGGGGCCTGGGCGGGGCCGGCCACAAGAGGCGGGGATGGGGGCGGGGAGAGGGGCGGGACTGTGGAACGCGGGCCCGGGGCAGTGTGAAGCCAGTGGACACCTGGGGCTTGTGAATCCCGCATGTGGTTTCCAAGCGGACTGCGGTACTTCTTTAAAAAATGCGGATTTCCAGGTTCCGCCTCAGGGGATTCTGAATCAATAAGCCTAGGGCAGGGTCCAAGGATCAATATTTTTAACAAATGTCCTAATGCAACCAGTGGGGGGGACAGAAATTTGGGGACCCACTCTCCTAAAGCTACTAAATAGGGCTTTTTGAAGGAGCAGAGATCACATCACTATCCTTGAATTTTCTCTGTCTCACACCTGTCGACACTTTCTTTGCCGTTTTTGTTTTAGCCCACTTAGGCTCTCTGAGCCTCGGTTTTCTCATCTGTATGACAGGGATAGTAACTACCTCTAGGGCTTGTATCCCAGGAAGTCGCCAGATAACTTCTGTTCACTGTGTTGTGATAAGGGGGACAGATGAAAACTTAATAACTTTTTCTACAGACAAAAAAAATTGACAAAAATTAAATAGAATGATTTATAGGTGTTAAAAGGAAAAAACAAAGCAAATCTACTGTAACTCTACAAAATGAATTGAAGACCACAAGACTCAGGGAAGCCCCTCAGTTCTAAGCTGCCATATTTATAGAAGTATTCCAGCCCAGGTATGTTGGCTATATCTTTGATACTTAATCTCCTTACAATTCAGAAGTGAATGTGAAAATACTTAAACGTATCATGGTAATTATTCAGGAAACACATTTTTCCAATTTGGAAGAATGCCAAGGGAATTCCCTGTTGGTCCAGTGGTTAGGACTTGGCGCTTTCACTGCTGGGGGCCTGGGTTCCATCCCTGGGGAGCTAAGATCCCACAAGCCACAGCGCAGCCAAAACTAAATAAATTAATTAATTAAAATTAAAAAAAAGAAGAATGCCAAAACAGTATATATACCTAGTTTATTAAATTTATACAGCAAAGCTAAATCATCAAAATGACATCTTTAGCACCTTCCTATGGCATTCCAGAGAAAGTGTATAAAATATAATTGGATCAAATGTGTAATACAGATATTTCCAATTCTTTTCTACAGAGGATTGTTTTAACATCCACCTGAAATTCTGGACCACTTTTAATAATGCTTGTATGTAACGCTTTCCTTTAAAAAAAAACTATTATTTTCCAAACCTTCATCTCACAACTTCTAAATCCAGGATGACTTGTTTTTCAATCTTCTCTTTACTTCCAGGCCTCTACTTTCTTTTCTATACCTTAGTATCTGTCAATCATGTTGTCCTATTTTCTGTTTTGAAATTTTAGGCTGTTGGATTAAATTTTGATAAAGTGACCGTCAGTTCTAACATTTTCGAGTTTATGGTTTGGGAAATAATCTCACCACCCCTTTTGGTTCAATCTCAAACACTCCGTAGGTGGCCCAAAAGTAATTTTATGACATTTTATAAAGTCAAGATGAGGGCTGCATCAGCTCAGATCCATTTTGCAAACCTTGGGAACATTGAAACTTTTCATTTCACAGCCGACTCCTTTCTGCCAGGTTTTTTTTTCATCTTTCAACCCAAAGGATCCTTTCTCTCTTCCTTGTCCCCCGGCCTTGGCAGATTCCCTCATTAAGATGGAAGGACACAAAGAATGGCCAAGATCTATTTACATATTTTGTCCAAAACTGCAGCATTTGCGTTGTGCGTAAATGTTTGTGATCTAAAATGTCCATCTGTTTCTCTAGGATTATTGGCATTCTCAATTCCTTATAGCCTGTGCCAACGTTGGGAGGAATCAAGACAATTTCAGCTTTTTGGAATTCTGCACTTGGAAGCTGCCGCACGTGAGGAGCCTGAAAAACCAAAGACAGGAGTAGCTGGGTGGAAAAATAGCTGAGTCTGACTTCATATAGCAGTGATACCCCTCTGTCTTGGTCTTTGGTGTGGTTTGGGGTGAGTTGACTATTATTGTTGTTATTATTATTGCTAAAGTCGTGGCTTCTAATCTGTCTAAAACTAAGTATGCAGTTTTGCCTATGATTAAGTATATACACCCATCTTTATACATCCGAGCCAAATATTTTACAAATAGGGAGGCAGAATCATTAGGCTTTATAAAGGGATTTCTTAGAACGACAGGAGATGAAGCCTGTGTGAGGAGAAAGGACTGACTCTATTGTTTTGACTGAAGTGAACTGTCGAGTAATTCATTTCTAAATCAACACCCAGAAGAAAATAATCCCCAGCTTCTCTCCTCCTTGCATTTCCCACATGCCTAGTCAACCACCAGATACTATTCTTGTTCTTCAAATGTTTTCTGAAACATTATGGGGGCAGAAGGGCTATTTGAGCAGACTTCACATTCTTGAAAGGTCTCAAATTTACAAGTTTGACCTTTTCTGAAAGTGAAGTAATAAATACAGTCACAGCCATGCATTGACAAGAATGAAACAATTCTTTGTTTACCAGACAACTTTAAACTTGCATCCTATTATTGGACCATACTGAAGTTTGAATAAACTAATCAGCTTTTTAAAAATTAATTAATTAATGTATTTATTTACTTTTATTTTTGGCTGCGTTAGGGTCTTCGTTGCTGCATGCGGGCTTTCTCTAGTTGTGGTGAGTGGGGGCTACTCTTCATTGCGGTGGTGCGCCGGCTTCTCGTTGCGGTGGCTTCCCTTGTTGCGGAGCACTGGCTCTAAGCACGCGGGCTTCAGTAGTTGTGGCACGCAGGCTCTGTAGTTGTGGCTCACAGGCTCTAGAGCACAGGCTCAGTAGTTGTGGCGCACGGGCTTGGTTGCTCCGCGGCATCTGGGATCCTCCCGGACCAGGGCTCAAACCCATGTCCCCTGCATCGGCAGGGGGATTCTTAACCACTGTGCCACCAGGGAAGTCCCAACTAATTGGCTTCTTAAGAACAACTTTAAAGGGCTTCCCTGGTGGTACAGTGGTTGAGAGTCCGCATGCCGATCAGGGGACACGGGTTCGTGCCCCGGTGCAGGAGGATCCCACATGCTCCGGAGCAGCTGGGCCCGCGAGCTATGGCCGCTGAGCCTGCGTGTCCGGAGTCTGTGCTCCGCAACAGGAAAGGCCACAGCGGTGAGAGGCCCGCGTACCGCAAAAAAAAAAAATTTTTTCAGATTGAAACATTTCAATCACAATAAAAGGTACAAAAAAGACCACTGTACACTGCACCGAGATCATTCAGATTTCACATTTTTCCACATTTACTCCACATTTCTTTTTAGTCGGTTTTATTGAGGGATAATTTATATACAGTATAAATTTTTGCATACAGTTTTTTATATACAGGTTTTCTCATGCACCAATGTACAGTTTTTTTGGTATACAGTTTTATGATTTTAACTAACACATACAGTCATGTAACCACAACCATAATCAAGATACAGAACAATTTTACCATGCAGAAAATTCCCCTCATGCTCCTTTATAGTCAGCCCCTCCTACTGTCCCAGCCCTGTAAGACATTGACCTGCTTATTTTCTGTCCCTGTGATTTTCCCTTTTCCAGAATGTCACATGGATGGAATCATACAGTATGTAGCCTTTTGAGCCTGGCTTCTTTCACTTAACCTAATGCCTTTGAGATTTATCCACATTGCATGTATCAACAGTCTGTTTCTTTTATTATTATTATTTATTTTTAAGAGCTCAGCTTTTTATTGACCGTGTTACTAAAGATGTTTAGTCAAAAAGACCAAAGCCCATGTCATCATCGGACTCTTCAGATTCTTCTTTCTTTGCTTCTACTTTCTTCTCAGCTGCGGCAGCAGTGGTGGAGGGGGCAGGATCTCATGCTGGGGCAGCACCAGCTGCTGGGGCAGGTCCACCAGCCCCCACGCTGAAGATGAGGCTCCCAATGTTGACATTGGCCAAAGCCTTTGCAAACAAGCCTGGCCAGAAAGGTTCAACATTTACACCAGTGCTTTAATGAGGGCATTGATCTTATCCTGGGTGACCATCACCTTATTGTCGTGCAGGATGAGGCCGAGTAGATGCAGGTGAGCCCTGAGACGGAGGCCATGGTACGGGCCAGTGCTAGGCGGGGGCTCGTCACCGGATGAAGTGAGGGCCTCACCCCAAGGCAGCCTTAGCTTCCTTGGAAGGACCGAGCACCTTAGCGGCAGCTGAGGAAAGTGGTGTTTCTTTTATTACTTTTATTATTATTATTATTGTAAAAAACCCCACATACCATTAAACACCATCGTAATCATTTTTAAGTATACAGGTCAGCAGTGTTAAGTGTTTTCACATTGTTGTGCAACAGATCTCTAGAACATACATCCAGAGGAGTGTGGGGTGATGTTTCATTGTGGTTTTGATTTGCATTTCTCTAATAATTAGTGATATCAAGTATCTTTTCCTGTGCCTATTGGCGATTTTTGTATCTTCATTGGAGAAATGTCTAGTCAGGTTTTTTGCCCAATTTTTAATTGGGTTTTTGTTATTGTTTTTGAGATGTAGAAGTTCTTTATATATTCTAGATATTAACCCCTCATCAAATATGTGATTTGCAATTATTTTTCTCCCATTCCATAGGTTGCCTTTTCACTCTGGTGATTGTTTCTTTTGACACACAGAAGTTTTTAAGTTTGATGTAGTCCCACTGTTGCCTGTGCTTTTGGTGTTATATCCAAGAAATCATTGCCAAATCCAATGTCCTGAAACTTTTCTCCTATGTTTTCTGCTAGGACTTGAATAGTTTCAATCTATTTTGAGTTAATATTTGTATTTGGCATAAGGTAAGGGTCTAATTTCATTATTTTGCATGTGGATATCCAGTTTTCCCAACACCATTTGTTGAAGAGACGGTCCTTTCCCCCTTATATAGTCCTAGCACCACTGTTAAAAAATAATTTGGCCATATATGCAACAGTTTCTTTCAATCCACTCCTTTCTATTGCTGACAAGTATTCCATAATGGATATACCACCATTTCTTCATTCATTCACAAGTTGAAGGAATTTAAGTTTTTCCAGTTTTTGGCAATTACAAATAAAGCCACTATAAACATTCACATACAGATTTTGTGTGATTTTCATTCCTCTTGGGTGCATACCTAGGAATGAGATTTCTGGGTTGTATAGTGAGTGGCTGTTTAATTTTATAAGAAAATTCCCAACCTTTTCCCAAAGCGACGTACCTTCTGCATGCCCACCAACAGTGTATGAGACTCCAGTTGCTTCTCGTGCTCGTGAAAACTTGGTATGGTCAGTTTTGTTTGCAATTTCATTTTTAGCTATTCTAATAATTGTGTGGTGGTATCTCACTGCAGTTTTATTAGTTGGCTTTTAATAAATCCAATCATCTTGTAATGGCACATTTACATGGCATTTTAACCTTGGGGTTAAAATGAATTTGTTAAATATTAAATGAAGAACTTAACTCTTCATTTTTCTGTAAACAAAGAGCCTCAAAAAATGAAAGTGGGCTTCCCTGGTGGCGCAGTGGTTGAGAGTCCGCCTGCCGATGCAGGGGACACGGGTTCGTGCCCCGGTCCGGGAGGATCCCACATGCCACGGAGCGGCTGGGCCCGTGAGCCATGGCCACTGAGCCTGCGCATCCGGAGCCTGTGCTCCTCAACAGAGAGGCCACAACAGTGAGAGGCCAGCGTACAGCAAAAAAAAAAAAAATGGAAGTGAGCTGACCTCTTGGTACCACTGAAGGGCACTGCTCACTCCTCCCCCACTTCAGTTTCTGTTTCCATGTTGTAAACATGTTTTCATCGTTTTGTTCTCAGGATCTGCAGGTAGCCCCGTTTTCATCCACCCCTTACTGGCAGCCTGTGAGTGAGTTCTTCTTGAGGCCTGAACCTGCTTCATTTTACCTGGTCATGGGGTCAGGCATTTCTGCTACAGCTTGTTTAAAGACTTTACCTTTTGTTAACCCAAATTTGTTGGAAAGAATGTGGAGACCAAAGAAAAGCAAATACAAGACTGCGTAAGCCTATGTGAAAAGCCCCAACCTCACACTGTTAAAGCATGTTCTCCATGCCCCAAATCAGAATCCATGGTCTGACAAGCATGCAGGTAGTTAAGAAGACAATTTAAAAATTAGAATGTCCTGGAAACATCAGAATTATTATAGTCATAGTTATGAAAAATCTGGATGGAATTAACCCTAAATCCAAACCCCAGAATCCCCACCTCTACATTATTGTCCACTTATTAGGGGGGGAAAAAAAGATGGCCTGATAAGAAAAGATGAAGTTTAACTAGGTCTGTTTGGACAAAGACTTAAATTGGTACCTTTTTTTGATAGGGATCATTTGTGTATTCCTTAAGATGAATAATGAAAGTCCGTCCAATCTAAATCTAGCTGTAGTTTCTCCCTCAGAGGGCAACTGCTTGCTATAGTGGGATAATAAAAGATCAGTCATATTTTAACTTCTGTCACCTTCTGAGATGAATCAGCCTAAAAGTTTCCTCTTAAAATGTTCTCTGCAAGACATAAGAAGCTGGTAGTTGTAACAGTTTCTGGGGAGGAGGAAGGAAGGAGAATCGATCTTCAATCTATTTTGCACGTGTTACTTTTCACTTAATAACTAATTTTTTGTTTTGGCCATGCCTCCTCGCTTGCAGGATCTTAGGTCCCCGACAAGGGATTGAACCCAAGGCCACAGCAGTGAAAGCGCCGAGTCCTAACCACGGGACCACCAGGGAACTCCCAATAACTAATTTTTAAATTAAATAACCACAACAATAAAACAAATGAAAAAACATATGTTCCCTCTCATAATCACATCATCCTTATGTTCCATTAGGGGAAGCATTTGGAAACTAGGGCACAAATCCTTTCCTTCTGCCAGCCTTGCCCAACATCTACTGCTCAAACTAGACATGAAAGCAAATTTTAAATCTTGTGAACATTTTTCAAGTCTAAAAAAAATTAGACTCAAACAAATTGTGTAGTCTTCTATGGCTGTACTGTAAGAAGTGTTTACTTTGAGGACTTAGTGAAAATACATCTCACTGTTCTTGAAATTTTTTAAAGAGATGGCACAGGGGGAGACCCAGGTAACTTCTGTTGGTCATCTGGTCACTATGACTTGGAGGCTGGCCTTGGGTTTTGACATTTCAGAAACAAACTCTTTCCAGGTCAGCCCAGGATTCCTGGGTCATGGTAAACACATCTTCCATAGATCGAGAGAAGTGTATTATTGATCCTACTTATCCTTCAAATTTCACCTCCTCCAGGAGGCCCTCACAAATTTTGGAGCAAGACCAGGCTGTTACTCTTGTTCCATCCCTTATCAGCTGGGTGACCTTGAGCAAGTTATTTAACCTCTCTGACAAAGTCCATCATACTGATGTTTCCAATTAAAATTAAGACTAGAGGGGTTTTACTTAACCATGTTGACCATACATATTTCCTTTCTTCCACACCATAAAGCTTGGTTCTCAAAAACTCCAACATAATTTATTATTTGTCCCAAAATACACTTAGCATAGTGCTAAGTCTCAGAATAGCAATACCAATACTACCACCAAACACATGATTATTAAAAAAAAGTTCCGATTTTTTTTTAGCTGCACACTTTCATTTAACCCCTCTGTTTTTAGTATGTTGCCTCAGCTCCATCCTTTTCTCTGACTGTGATCTCTGAACCTAGAGCTGTCACGTTTCAAGTTCTCCAAAGAATAATCTTTGCAGGGATTGGGGTAAGGAGTCACAGGAGGGAATCTGGGGTTAACAGCTCCTAGTATAGATGTACAGTTAACGATCTGTTTTCAGGGGAATTCCCTGGCTGTCCAGTGGTTAGAACACCACGCTTTCACTGCCAAGGGCTCAGGCTTACTCCTCACTGGCCTCCCCTTCCTAGGGTTTCTCCACTCAGTTAAATCATCCATCTACTTCCTACCTTCTGAAAAGGATTTGACATCTCTCATGAGCAGTCATCTTCTCTCCTGTTCTCTGTGAGTTTAGACCTTTTGGATCCCTTTTCTATCATTTTAGTAGTGTTCAGGAGAGAGCAGAGATATCTGCATGGGTTCCATTCGCCATGTTTCTATGTTTCCTATAAACATTTTCCATATCAGGCATAGTGAGGTAGTATAGTGAAATGATTAAACACACACATTCTGAAGCCACGATGTTTGGGTTCAAACTCCTAGTTTTGCCACCTTCTAGCTGTGTAACTTGGTCATGCTTTCTCTGCTCAGATTCCTCATTTATAAAATGGAGATGACTAATGGTATCTACCGCAAAATTGTGTGTGCGTGGGATGGTGCTGGGCACTTATTCAGCACTCCAAAGGCTTTAAATGTTATTAAAGAAAGGGTGCAGGTTTCCTTAATTGTAAAGGACAAAATGATGTTGATTAATTCTGTCTTAAGCTAAAGGAGAAAAAACTGATTCTCTGGTAATCTTGCCTCGCAGTTGACTGTATTTTCCTCGGGGCCTAGCAGTTCTGAATCTTGCAGTTTCACCTTTCTTCCTGCAGGTGGCAGCCTTTGTCACCAAAACTTTGTTCCTCACACGGGGCTGACCGTGAGGAGAAAACAAACCCTCTGTCTTTAGTCTTTCATTGGCTCTATCATTCAATCAACAAATATTTTACTGAGCACCTACTATGTGCCAGGAACCAGGGAAGCAGCAGTGGTCAAGCACACACTATTGCTGCCTTCTCAAAACTTGCAGTTTGCAACAGCTGTAGAACTTAATTCAAAGAAGCTCAGAGAACATCCCAAGAAACCCTTCCATGTGAATGTACTATTACTATGAGGCACAAGCCCTAACTGGAGTCCTAATTCCAAGACAGAATGCCCTGTTGAGCAAAATGACGTTGTAAAGGACATTACTTAACACCAATTATTTTTCAGGCCTCCTTGCCCTTAAAAGGAGGTGCATTGAGACAGTCACCAATGCACAAAGCAGGTGTTGGGGTGTTGAAGTGGGTGGACAGGAGGATTTATGAATTATAGGCCAGAGATGACAACTCTCCAAATGTCCCTCAACTTTTAAGCCAAACGTCTCCTTTTTAAGAAAAATTAGCCAAATTTTGCAATTAAGACCAAGAGAGGGCAGTGTAGCTCTTGTCATGTCATCTAGGACGTTGATTAACAAGCCCACCCAAGGATTAATTCTCTAGCAGGGGTTGGCAAACTTTTTCTGTAAAGGTCCAAGATAGTATATATTTTAGGCTTTTGGGCTATCTGCTCTCTGTCAACTACTCAACTCTGTCATCATAATACTCTGTTGTTTAGAGCAAAAGCAGCCTTACACAATATGTAAACAAATGGATGTGTCTGTGGTCCAATAAAACCTTATTATAAATGCAAGCAGCAGAGCCAGATTTGGCCCACTGGCCATATATGTAGGCCAAGGAACATATTTTTGTTTGCTTAGCTATTTACTATTTATTAAAGGCTCAGATTTTTGTCTGTTTTGAGTTCCAAAGTATTCCTTTCCAGTATAAAAAAGAATCCCAAAGCTTATCATTTTTATTACCCTGCAGAGATTAACCAGTTTAGTATCTAAGACCCCCTCCTCAAATATCTACTTCCTCAAAATGCTCTCTGAACCAGCTTCACCATCTTACTGTTTCCTCTTTAACAAGGTGAAGAAATTTTTGACATGTGATTATTCTCTATTTGAATGAGTCATGTTTAGACATTGTTGTTTGTTATACTTTTGTTGTTCCCTGGTAATTAGCAGTAAAACCTATTAACTAAGAGCCCTGTGTTACCATGGAGGGTAGCAAAGAAAGAAGGAACTTAGGAACTGCATCTCATTCTGTTGTCAAACTCAGAGGACAGAGGAGGGAAACCCCCTGTGAAGGGGAACAGAGTTTTTGTGCCTTTGGCAAGGAATTAAAAGCCAATATAACTTCCCCCCAAATTCCCCTCCCCTCAGCCTGTATAAGCTTTACTTCTTTATACTTCCAAAAATGGACTGTGGGAGGAGTCATTCTATCTTACAGTTGATCTGTAGGTTTTCACTTCCACATTCAGTACTGAAGTCCTGGCCTCCTCAAATTGACATTTTTTTTTTTTTCTTAGCCATGAGTCTTGTGGGATCTTAGTTCCCCAACCAGGGATCAAACCTGTGCCCGCTGCAATGGAAGCACGCAATCCTAACCACTGGACCACCAGGGAATTCCCTCAAATTGACTTTTTAAAGCAAGCCCCACACTGAGGTATTATGGACTGAAGGCTGTGTCCCTCAAAATTCATATGTTGAAGCCCTAACCCCCAGTGGGACTGAAATTAGTGATAAGGCTTTGGGGAAGTAACTGAAATTAAAGTCATAAGGGTGGGGCTCTAATCCAATAGGACTGTGGCCTTATAAGAAGAGGAAGCCACGTGAAGGCACTATGAGAAGGTGGCCATCTGCAAGCCAGGAAGAGAACTCTCATCAGAACCCAAGTATGCTGGCACCCTGTTCTCAGACTTCCAGCTTCCAGAACTGTGAGAAAATAATTTCTGTTCTTTAAGCCATCAAGTCTGTGGTATTTTGTTATGGCAACCTGGGCTGACTGAGACATCGCCAAACTTATTCCAGCCCAGGACATTTGCATTTGCTCTTCCCTCTGCCTGGAATGCCCTTCCTCCAGAACTTTATTTATTTATTTATTTATTTGGCTGCACCAGGTCTTAGTTGCGGCACACAGCATCCTTGTTGCCATGTGCAGGATCTTCCTTGCAGCATGGGGGATTCTTTAGTTGCGGCATGCAGGCTCTTAGTTGTGGCATGTGGGATCTAGTTCCCCAACCAGGGATCAAACCCGGGCCCCCTGCATTGTGAGTTCAGAGTCTTCACCGCTGGACAGCCAGGGAAGTCCCCCTCCAGAACTCTGTACAGATGGCTGTTTTGCTCAAATTTTCACTTAGATCTCAGTTCAAATGACACCTATTCAGAGAGACTTTCTCTGCCCACTGTAATTTAGCCTCCCCATTCCAGTCATCTCCCTGATTACTAATGAAATTGGGTCTCTCTTCATATGTCTATTGGGTTTTCTCTTCTGAAATGCCTCTTGTTAAAAGATAAACTGAGGCAAATCAAAAATTTTAATAAAACTAACACAATATTGTAAATTAACTATACTTCAATTTTTAAAAAGAAAAAAAATTTAAGAGTTTACTTGAGCAAAAATCAATTGGAATAGGGCAATGCCAAACCAGAAGTGGTTGGGTGTGCTTCACTGACAGGAGCTAGGGGCAAGACTTTTATTGAGAAGATGCAGAAGCAAAGCAAGGAAATTATTTGATTGGCTGTACTTAAGCCCTTGCCTTATTTGGGAAAGACTATTTGGCTGTTTGTGATTGGTTGTCTTTAGGTTTCGATTTCTTAACCTTGAGGCATTTACTTTTCGGCTGGTTTATGCAGGCTGCTAAGGCCTTAGAACCACCTCAATCTAATGGCCTCCTTGTTTAATTAATTTAACATACTGTTGGGCATTTTTTATATTTTTCTACTTTTCTATTGAGTTATTTCTTTTTCTTTACTAATGTGAAGGAGTTCTTGATGTACTCTGGATACTAATCCTTTTTTGGATTTATGCATCACAAATACTTTCTCTCAGGCTGTGGCTTATCGTTTTTCTTTAAGTATTTTTTTAATGGTGACTTTTGTTATGCAGAAGCTCTAACCTTTTAAAAAATGTTAACTATGGTAAAACATGCATGACATGAAATTTAAGACAGCATTTCTTTCTTAACATCTTTATTGGAGTATAATTGCTTTATAATGGTGTGTTAGTTTCTGCTTTATAACAAAGTGAATCAGCTATACATATACATATATCCCCATATCTCCTCCCTCTTGCGTCTCCCTCCCACCCTCCCTATCCCACCCTCCCTATCCCTCCCCTCTAGGTGGTCACAAAGCACCGCTGAGCTGATCTCCCTGTGCTATGAGGCTGCTTCCCACTAGCTATCTATTTTACATTTGGTAGTGTATATATGTCCATGCCATTCTCTCACTTTGTCCCAGCTTACCCTTCCCCCACTCCCCATGTCCTCAAGTCCATTCTCTACGTCTGTATCTTTATGCCTGTCCAGTCCCTAGGTTCTTCAAAACCTTTTTTTTTCTTTTTTTAGATTCCATATTATGTGTTAGCATACGGTATTTGTTTTTCTCTTTTTGACTTACTTCACTCTGTATGACAGACTCTAGGTCCATCCACCTCACCACAAATAACTCAATTTCGTTTCTTTTTATGGCTGAGTAATATTCCATTGTATATATGTGCCACATCTTCTTTATCCATTCATCTGTCAATGGACACTTAGGTTGCTTCCGTGTCCTGGCTATTGTAAATAGAGCTGCAATGAACATTGGGGTACATGACTCTTTTTGAATTATGGTTTTCTCAGGGTATATGCCCAGTAGTGGGATTGCTAGGTCACATGGCGTTTCTATTTTTAGTTTTTTAAGGAACTTCCATACTGTTCTCCACAGTGGCTGTATCAATTTACATTCCCACCAACAGTGCAAGAGGGTTCCCTTTTCCCCACACCCTCTCCAGCATTTATTGTTTGTAGATTTTTTGATGATGGCCATTCTGACTGGTGTGAGGTGATACCTCATTGTAATTTTGATTTGCATTTCTCTAATGATTAGTGATGTTGAGCATTCTTTCATGTGTTTGTTGGCAATCTGTATATCTTCTTTGGAGAAATAAGACAGCATTTTAAAATGTATGGTTCAGTGGCATTAAGTATTCACATTGTTCTGCAATCATCACAACCATCCATCTCCAGGACTGTTTTCATCTTGCAAAACTGAAACTCTGTACACATTAAACAATAACTCCCTGTTCTCTCTGCCCTCCAGCTCCTGGCAATCACCATTCTACTTTCTGTCTCTATGAATTTGATTCCTCTAGCTACCTCATAAAAGCAGAAACATATAGTGTTTGTCTTTTTTGTGTCTGGCTTATTTCACTTAACATAATGCCCTCAAAATTCATCCATGTTGTAACATGTATCAGGATTTCCTTCCTTCTTAAGAAAGAATAATATTCCATCATATGTATATATCACATTTTGTTTATCAGGTCACCCATCAATGGACACTTGGGTTGCTTCCACCTTTTGACTATTGTGAATTATGCTGTTAGGAACGTGGGTATACAAATATCTGCTTGAGGGACTTCCGTGGTGGTGCAGTGGTTAAGAATCTGCCTGCCAAAAAAAAAAAAAAAGAATCTGCCTGCCAACACAGGGGACACAGGTTCAAGCCCTGGTCCGGGAAGATCCCACATGCTGTGGAGCAGCTAAACCCGTGCGCCACAACTACTGAGCCTGCACTCTAGAGCCCACGAGCCACAACTATTGAAGCCCATGCACCTAGAGCCTGTGCTCCGCAACAAGAGAAGCCACCGCAATGAGAAGCCTGTCCACCGCAACGAAGAGTAGCCCCCGCTCACCGCAACTAGAGAAAGCCAGGGTGCAGCAATGAAGACCCAATGCAGCCAAAAAAAAAAAAAAAATCTGCTTGAGTCCCAGCTTTCAATTCTTTCAGGTATATACCCAAAAGTGGAATTGCTCTATCATATGGTAATTCTGTTTCATTTTTGAGGAACAGAGTCTGCACCATTTTACACACAAGAGCTCCACCAACAGTGCACAAGAGCTCCATTTTTCCTACAGCCTTGATAACATTTCTTTATTATCTGGGTTTTGTGTTTTTTAAATAGTAACCATCTTAATGTGTGTGAGGGGGTATCTCTTTGTGATTTTGATTTGCATTTCCCTGGCAATTAGTGATGTTAAGCATCTTTTCCTATGCTTATTGGCCATTTGTTTACCTTCTTTGGAGAAATGTCTATTCAAGTCCTTTCTCTTTTTTTTTGGCTGTGTTGGGTCTTCGTTGCTGCATGCGGGCTTTCTCTACTTGCAGCGAGCGCTGGCTACTCTTCGTTGTGTTGGTGCGCGGGCCTCTCATTGCGGTGGATTCTCTTGTTGCGGAGCACGGGCTCTAGGCACGCGGGCTTCAGTAGTTGTGGCTCACGGGCTTAGTTGCCCCGTGGCATGTGGGATCTTCCCGGACCAGGGCTTGAACCCATGTCCCCTGCATTGGCAGGCAGGTTCTTAACCACTGCGCCACCAGGGAAGCCCCTGCTTTTGCTTTTGACCTCTGGAATTTACTCTTGTATATGTTGTGAGTTAGGGATCCAATTTAATTTCTTTTTCCCCCAGAGGGATTACCAATGTCCTCCCACCACTTTTAAAATAATATCTTCCCACAAATCTGTAATTTTACCTCTATTTCCTCTCGTTTCCACATAGGTATGAGTCTATTCACCCTCTTAATATCTACCTAGCTGAGCCTTCAAAATCTCATTTCCCAGGAATTCCCTGGCAGTCCAGTGGTTAGGACTCCACGCTTCCATTCTGGGGCCGGGTTCGATACCTGGTCGGGGAACTAAGATCCCGCAAGCCTCGGGGCGTGGCCAAAGGGAAAGAAAAAAAATTTTTTAAGTATAATTTAAAAAAAACAAACTCATTTCCCTTTCATATCTGTCTGGTCTGTCTACTAAGATCACAGTTTTAGCTTTAAAAAATCTCTGCCCTGCTGAGGAGAGTAATCATTGTGAAGATGGGAGCAAGCTGGAAGCAAAGACTTTTGAGACCACAGAGGAAAAGCACCCCACAGGGCACAGAAAACCTGGGTGAAGTCAATTATACCCGCATTGAAAGAAAATTCCAAGCAAAAAAGAGCAGTTTAAGGAGTGCAAACATCCCCCTATTCTCCTCCCGGAACCAAGGATTCATGCCCCACAGGGGGCAACAGATGGGAGAAGACAGAAATCTGCTGTTACCTCTGCCAGTCTCACTTCCTATGTGTCTGTTTCTCTTTAGCATGATTAAAAATATTGTAAATTAAAAAAAAAAATCCCTGCCTTCCTCCAGTTTAGTCAGTCAGATCTATGTGTCTGTTACAGATCTATGTGTCTGTTTCTCTTTAGCATGATTAAAAATATTGTAAATTAAAAAAAAAAATCCCTGCCTTCCTCCAGTTTAGTCAGTCATTCTTCTTTTATTTGCCTTTCACTCTTCCACTGGTTCTGTTCTGGTAGCATGACAGAAGCTGTTTTTAAAAACTGTTATATTTGAGGTATATTTGACATATAACATTACACTAGTTTAAAAATAATTTGATATTTGTATATATTGCAAAATGATCACTACAGTAATTCTAGTTAACATCCATCACCATACATGGTTACAAAAAAAAATGTTTTTTCTTGTGATGAAGACTTTTTAGATCCACTCTCAGCAACTTTCAAATATGCATGACAGAATCTTTTTTTTTTTTTTTTTTTTTGCGGTACGCGGGCTTCTCACTGTTGTGGCCTCTTCCGTTGCGGAGCACAGGCTCCGGACGCGCAGGCTCAGCGGCCATGGCTCACGGGCCCAGCCGCTCCACGGCATGTGGGATCTTCCCGGACCGGGGCACGAACCCGCGTCCCCTGCATCAGCAGGCAGACTCTCAACCACTGCGCCACCAGGGAAGCCCCAGAATCATATTTTTTAAAACAACCTAGTTCTTCCTTGATTGCCTGAACAAACCTGTTTCCCAGAGACAAAGTCTTTTAGGCATAAGCTTCATTAACTGCCTTCTTAGCTTTTGGATTTTCATTAGCTTTCTCTACCTCAACCCCAGAAGAAGCATATCTCCTATATAAGGGTCCTGTTCTATTCATTTGTTTTCACTAACAAAATATGCCCCCATTCTGCAGGTAAACTCAGGGTCTTGGCTCCCCAGATCCAAAGTCATGATCAAGGCTTATGCAATTAACAAATCAGAGCAAACCTCGATCCCAGTAGTGGGGTGAACCTTACCAGCATGTGACAAGCCAAATGGAATCAAGAGATCAGCCCCTTCACAGGTTCTGCTCATGACCCTGAATGAAGCTCAGAACGACCTACAGAAGGACAGATTTGCAGCATCCACCTACTATTCCCTGTGTTCATGCTGTAAAAAGGCTACAATCTCACAGACAAGATCTCTGTTGACTCCAGAATTTAGTTGTCTTTGCTGTTTAAAATCCATCCTGAAGCTTTGCTGAAATACCTAATACAAGAAGCAAAAATCTTCTACCCATCAGAGCCTAAATGTTTGTAAGCTAAAGCTTTGCCCTCTTTAAGGTAAGCCTTCCCTGGGACAGAAAGGCTTTTTTCCCAATAATGTAATCCCTGTCCCAGCTGCCTGCTGAGGTCAAAGCTGTACTCTTATGGGTTAGGTCAAGGCCTGCCCCAGAGGCCCTCGTACTCAGGCCCTTGCCAGTTAAAATCTTACCGAACAACTGTAGCTGTCACAAACTTCTCAGGTCAAGAATCCACTTAACCCACAATTACCTTTCAGCCTAGAGCCCTGACTACACCAGAAACCTGATCCCATGTGTTATTTTAGCCCCCAAATGTCAGCCTTCGTGCCCATCTCTGAGGTTTTCTGAAGAGAAAATTAACGTTTGAGGTTCATGGAGTGATAATTAATTACCCCTTCTTGACCCTTCCAAATTCTAAACCCACTGAGATGTAGATGCATGAATCAGGCAGCTGGGGCTCCAAGTATCAGCTTTATTGATGAGCCTGATTGGAGAATATGGCTTTGTTGTGCACACAATCTACATCTGGATTACACTGAGTTACCTGGTCACAGACTGCAGGCCTCCTCCAGAGGGACAGGCTCCCCATGGCAGAGGAGGAAACAAGTATCCAAAGGACAGACCACAGCAAGAAAGAATAAAGAGAAAGGACTGGGCAACATGCTCATTGAAACCCAGTTCCCCTAAACCTGAGTTCCCCTGCCACCTTTATTATTAACCTCTCTATCCTACACTTTATACCCTTTCTTGTCCCACCCCTGTTCCGCTCAGGATTGAGCAGTATCAAAGAAAAGGTGGGACTGAAACTGAGCAGGACCCTGCAGGGCCTTCCCAGGTACAAGCCCCTCTGTGTACCCCACTTCCTATTTGGCCTTCCCCAAGTTTCAAAAAGCAGACTAAAGCAGTTAATGACTAGAACAGTAGAGTCACAGGATTCCTAGTTCCTCCCAAAGCGATATAGACAACAATCTGACACATATCTTTGAACTGTTCTGCAGAAATTAAGACCCTCCCCCCAAGGTGGAGGATGGTGACAACATGCTGACCACAAACACGAAGACCCCAGACTGGTTGGAACCAGAAGGCTGATGAAGATTCCCGAAACATCACCCTGTTACCTCACAACCAACCAATCAGAAAAATGTTCACGAGCTGATCATGCACCCTGCAACCCTCACTCCCAATGTTGCCTTTAAAAACCCTTGCCTGGGGGCTTCCCTGGTTGTGCAGTGGTTAAGAATCCACCTGCCAATGCAGGGGACATGTGTTCCAGCCCTGATCCAGGAAGATCCCACGTGCTACAGAGCAGCTAAGCCTGTGCGCCACAACTACTGAGCCTGCACTCTAGAGCCTGCAAACCACAACTACTGAGCCTGCGTGCTATTACTTAAGCCCGCGTGCCTACAGCCCATGCTCCTCAACAAGAGAAGCCACTGCAATGAGAAGCCTGTGCACCGCAATAAAGAGTAGCCCCCGCTTGCCACAAATAGAGAAAGCCTGCATGCAGCAACAAAGACCCGACGCAACCAAAAAAAAAAAAAAAATTCTTTGGTTCATCAAAGGACACAATGTTAAGAGGTGAAAAAAATAAGCCACAAATAGAGAGAAAAAACAGAAAACCCTTGCCTGAAAGCCATTGGGGAGTTTTGGTCTTTTGAGCACTAGCTGCCTGTTCTCCTTGCTTGGTGCCCTGCAAATAAATGCTGTACTTTTCTTTACCACAACCTGGCTTCAGTAGATTGGCTTTGCTGAGCATCAGGCAAGTGGACCCGAGTTCAGTTCAGTAACGTCAGCATCTTTTTCTGAATCCACCAATCAGACCCTATCCTCATCTCATGGAGGTAGTAAAGAAAGAGAGCAGAAGTTTTGCTTCAGCAGTTTTTCTACTGAGAAGTGGCAGTTCCCTCTCCTCTATGTAAACTGGCGGAGGATAAGTTTCCTTCTAAAAGCTGCCTTTGGTTTGGTGACTTATTCTTTTTTTTTTAAATTAATTTATTTGTTATTTATTTTTGGTTGCATTGGGTCTTTGTTGCTGTGCATGAGCTTTCTCTAGTTGTGGCAAGCGGCGGCTGCTCTTCGTTGTGGTGCACAGTCTTCTCATTGTGGTGGCTTCTCTTGTTGCAGAGCACGGGCTCTAGGTACGTGGACTTCAGTAGTTGTAGCACGTGGGCTCAGTAGCTGTGGCTCATGGGCTCTAGAGCGCAGGCTCAGTAGTGTGGCACACAGGCTTAGTTGCTCCACGGTACCTGGGATCTTCCTGGACCAGGGCTCGAACCCGTGTCCCCTGCACTGGCAGGCGGGTTCTTAACCACTGTGCCACCAGGGAAGCCCCTGGTGACTTATTCTTGATTCAGTAATTATAGTCATGCTATGAGGATCATATGATGTGTTTGTCAGGATTCACTTCCTTGCAAGCCAAACTCAAAGTGGCTTAAGCAAATCAGGGAATTAATATGAGTAGAAGGATTGATCTTTCTTCAGGCAAAGCTGGATTCAGGGGTTTAATCGTTATCACGAAGCCTGTTTCCTACCATCTCTAGACTCTGCTTCTCTCTGAATTCCCTGCATTCTCAGGCTAGCTCTTCCCAAGCAGTGGCAAAAATGGCCATCAGCAGCTCCAAGCTTTCACTCTACCAGCTTAGAAACCCTGTGAGAATTTCTCCTTAATGCTTTCAGCAAAATCCCATGGTGGAGTTTCACTCACCTAGCTTGAGTCATGTGCCCTCCTACTGGACCAATCGTGACCAAGAGAATGCAGTGCACTGATTGGTCAGACCTGGGTCATGTGTCTCTCTGCCATCTATTTCCACACAAACCACATGAACCAATATGGATTATTCCTCCAAGGAATCAAAATACTATTTTCAGAGAATGGGGGGAATGGATACTAGGTGGGAGAAACATGACCATCACACACAATGCAAAGAAAGGTAAGTTCAATGGAGAGAACAGCTTGTGGCTAGTGCCTTCAAAGGGGCTTTGCAGGGCAGGCACCAAGAGTCTCCTGGATACCTCTCCAGTTGGCCCAGCTCCACCCATTAAATTCCTATGGGAAGAACATGTTATTTGCCCCCCTTTCCTCAGCTGTAAAACAAGTTGCTTGTTCTATGTGACCTCTAAGGTTCTCTTAATCAACAACATTCACTTCTTACGTATTTATTCAGTACCTATTGTATGCTAGTCAGTGTTCTGGACCCTTGAGATAAAGTAGTGAATAAAATACACAAAATCCCCTGCTCCTATGGAACGTACATTTTAGTCAGGAAGGAAACAAACAATAAACAAAATAAGTCCTGTGTGAAATGCAGACGGGACTGTTGGGTGTTTTCATGTGTAAATAGGTGGTCAGTGCAGACCATGCAGGTAAGGCACATAGGAATTGCTCAATCCATGGTATCTATTGCTCTCACTTTCATTACTATTCTTGTTTTATTATTTTATTATAATATTATTTATTATTTTATTATTATTACTAGCATATTAAAAGCATTTGGTGACTCCTTGGTGTCTCCAGCATTAAGTACCTTCAGCTTAACATATAAGGCCCTCTGCAGTAGGTCCTATTTTTTTTAATTGAGGTATTCACATATCATAACATTCACTCTTTTAAAGTGTACAGTTCATTGTTTTTTAGTGTATATATAAGATTATGCAACCGTTACTACTAATTCCAGAACATTTTCATTACCCCAAAGAGGAACCCCAAACCCATTAGCAATCATTTCCCATTCTCCCTCCTCCCAGCCTCTGGCAATTATTAATCTGCTTTCTGTTTCTATGGGTTTGCCTATTCTGGACATTTCATATAAATAGCATCATACAATGTGTGGTCTAGATCCTGCATGCCACAACTAAGAGTTCACATGCTGCAACTAAAAGATCCCGTGTGCCACAACTAAGACGCGACACAGCCAAATAAATAAGTAAATAAATATTAAAAATAAAAAAGTATAATGTTTTCAAGGTTCCTCTATGTTGAGGCATGTATCAGCACTTCATTCCTTTTTATGGCTAAATAGTTCCTAAACTATTTTCCTAGCTCCATTTCTCATTATTCCTCATTCAAACCCTAAGGTTGAGCTGCACTAGACTACTTGTTGTTCTCCAATCATTCTGCATTCGCTGAGTTTCCATTTCTTTCACTTGGATTGGTTATACCCCCTCCTCAGACCTCTGTCCATGTAGGCCTCTCACAAATGTCACCCTCTGTGAGGTGCCCTGAGTGTTCTCCCACCCCAATGGGTCCTCTTTCTCCTCCTCACACTCCTTTATTTCAACCAGTGGTGTTTATTTTCTCTCTAAATTTACTTAATTTTAACCCTCTGTGTCAATACTGTCAACGTTTTTTATCCTTAGCCCAGAGCCTCAGACTTAACAAGTGCTCCCCAAATATTTGTTCACTTGCAAGGCATCAGTATAATCCAGTGGTTCTAAATTGGGGGTGATTTTGCCTGCCCCCCACCCCCAGGGGCATTTGGCAATATCTGGAGACTCTGGAAACATTTTTGGTTGTCCCAACTAGGGGGTGAGGTGTTCTATTGGCATCTAGTAGGTACAAGTCAGGGATGCTGCCAAACCCCCTTCAATGTGTAGGACAGCCCCCTACAATAAAGAATTATCTGGCCCCAAATGTCAATAGTACCAAGGATGAGAAACTAATTAATTCTTATTTTGAATAGGTTAGCAGAAAGAAATCAGACAAGATCTGTGTACCAGTGTGGCAGAAAATCTCATTAGGGAATTCATGCCTTTTTTTTTTTCTTTTTTTAGGTGCTGGGGGTGAGTCCAGTGCAAAGCTCTTTCCTAATGCCATAGAGGTGCTCTGGGAACACAGATAGTATTTTCACCACTTGCTCGCTTCTGAGAGTGACAAGTGACCTCCCAGGAATCCTTGAAGTGCTAGGAATGTAACTCTGTTAAGGAAGAAAACTCTTAGGGCTTTTTAAGTCTAGCAAAATGTCACAAGTGAATTGTGCTCCTGGGGGAGGGCAGGGGAAGATGGTTTTCTTTTTCTTTTCAAAGTACCCTCTCCTGGCTTCCCCACATAGTGAAACTTTTTAGAACTGGCTCTGGAATAAATGATTCAAGGGAACATGAGGCCCTGTCTCCTCTCCTTTCCGAAAAGGTGCAAAGGATCTTTGAGAAAGGATTCTGTTCACATTGTGCTCTGAAGAGCAACTCATTTGCAGAAAACTCATTTGCAGGAAACTCAAGGCACTCGTATCATTTAACTGTGAAAACAGTCACCCCAACAGAGCAGAGGTTACCAGCGTCAGAGTCACATCTTATGTTGCTGCTCATCTCATCCAACCGGTTCTTGTGAGTGACATGGAAATCAGGTAATATATGCCCTGAAAATGAAAGGTAGGAGCAGTCTAATTGAGGCAAGGAACAGGGGTTGACGTGCTATTTTAAAAAGTTTGTCCTTGGGGTAGAATTACCTGACATCCTGGCTGGGATTTGGTAGTGGTGTGTGCTTAAAAGAACAACCTTTAGCACAGCTGGCACAGACATAAATGCCAAGCAGAGGATCCACAAAGCTCCACCCCCTCATTCTGGGCGCTCTCCAATTCTTGTGGGCCATAAAAAATAGCAAGGTGTAACTGCATTCCTAGGATCGCTATATCTTTTAACCAGTAAATGAACTTTTTTTTGTCTACACCTTTGACAAAATGCCACTCATTATGTGAAGTGGTTTGTTCAGTCCAATTTTGATGAAAACCCTTAAGGACAGAAACATATAGAGTACTTAGCACACTGTGAATCACAAAAGTGTTTAATGATGACAGTAATTGGGATAACGGAATGTGCTTTGAGTGGATGGTTTACAGGTCTTTAGATGAATTTAAAAAGGTATAAAAGAGATTCATTTATAGAATGAGATGGGAATCCCCAGAGGAACTACAGTTCTATCAAAAGTGAACTAGAAAAGGACCAGTGCTTCTCGGTGATATACATTTATGTTTCAATAAAACCAAAAAGTATTCCAAATTAGATCACTTGCCTCAAATCTCAGTTTTCTTTTATTCCTGAATCCATTCATTCAGTCATTCCTTTATTCAACAAATACTATTTTTATATTATTTATGCTTCCTATTCAATTATCCCTTCTTTTATTCAACATTTACACATTGCCCGTTAGTTGTAATAATACAATGGCAAATGATCCTTGCCTTTGGGGTGCTTAGGATATAGTGAAATATTCATTCATTCTTTCATTTATTTATTTATTTATTTATTTTTGCGGTACGCGGGCCTCTCACTGCTGTGCCCTCTCCCGTTGCGGAGCACAGGCTCCGGACGCGCAGGCTCAGCGGCCATGGCTCACGGGCCCAGCCGCTCCGCGGCATGTGGGATCTTCCCGGACCGGGGCACGAACCCGCGTCCCCTGCATCGGCAGGCGGACTCTCAACCACTGCGCCACCAGGGAAGCCCCATTCTTTCATTTATTTACTAAAGTATTTACTGTGTGCCCATATGTTCTGGGGATACAGTAAGAAAGAGGATAGGACCCTCATGTAATGGAATTACATTCTAGTGGGTGGAAGGAAGAGCAAAAGCAAAGGCCCTGAGGCAGCTGTGAGCATGACTAGAGCCCAGTTAGTGAAGGGGGCACAGGACCAAATGCGGTGGAGAGGTATGCAGGGGCTAGATTATGTACAGTCCCACCAGCATGGTATGTAATTTGAATGTACATTCATACACACATACAAACATATTACACACATTTGGTGAGCTAATCTTCACATTACATTACAAACTCCCCATTAAATTTAGTTATTTTTCAACCTAAATATTTTCAGAAGAAGGTTGCTTAGTCAAAATCTGGAGAAGGCTACTGTGATGTCTTTGTTAAGGGTGGGCTAAGAGCTTAAAAAAAAAGTAGGGGAGCTGCCTTTGTGTTTTTTTTTTTTTTTTTTTGCCTTTCTTGCTAAGAGTTGTCCTTCTGATGAGAAGAGGTGGCAGCTGTGGGAGTAGAGAGGCAGGGCCCTCATCTTTACAAGTCTTTGGCACTGCATGACCTCTCTGAGCACCCAAGTCAGAGGTGGGAAGAAGACCTGTTTAGCTAGGTGGACCTTCAAGAAAATTAAGATTTGAGACAAAGAAATTTGGGGCCTAGAATTTTTTATTCCCCACTTGGCAGAACCGTCTGAAAGTCTGAAACACTTCTGTATGACATGGCTGCAGTGGCCGTGCCTGAATCTCCATCACTAACCCTCCATCCTCACCCAACCGTCTAATAGGAACATACAGTATTTTCTCGAATTTTCCTAAACATTATGCAAAACGGCTCTTCTTTCCAAACAGATTGCCTCCCCTAAACCCTTCCAATATATAAGTTCTGGAGGTGTCACTAGATTAGTGTACTTCAGTTTCTTAATATATATACTACAGAATAATGATATGTGACCCGATACTTTCTTCCAGGTTTTTCTTTCAAGGAATAGTGGCGTTATTTAAAACAGTAGCTTTTAAAAGATATGGTTAAAGCAGGGGAGAAAACAGCCCACCTGTAATTCTCGGTATTTTAACTTAGGTCCCGCGTCTGGGGAATCCTCCTAGGTCCTTGAAGCTAGGCAGTGAAGTAAAAAAGCGACTACAACTCTTGGACTACAACTCCCAAGAGACATTGTGTCCACATCCTCTGCGCACGCTCGACCTCTGTGGCTGCGTAGGGCACCGAGCCGAGGAGGCGGGGCTTGGGCCTAAGCAGCGGCCGTGGGCGGGGCTAGAGGCGTGGCCACAAAGGGGGCGGTGCTGCCGGCGAGGCCCGGAACACGCTAGCGGAGTGGAAGATGGCGGCGGCAGCGGTGGCTGCAGCCGGGACCCCAGTCGGGCTGAGGCGGAGGAGCCGCCGGTTCTGACCTCGCTCTGGCTCCAGTGCGCGCGGCGGAGCGTGTGCGAGGCCCCGCGCGTCGGGAAGGGGCGGCGGCGACTGCGCGCCGCCTTGAGGAGCGTCCCGGCGGCGGCGCGGCTGCGGCTGAGGAGAGAGCCGGCTCCGGGCCTCCGCGTCCTTCTGCTCCCCGGGCCCCCCGCCTCCTCGGGGGGGCGGCGGCGGCGATGTTCTCGGTCCTCTCGTACGGGCGACTGGTGGCCCGCGCCGTGCTCGGCGGCCTCTCGCAGACCGACCCCAGGGCCGGCGGCAGCGGCGGCGGCGACTACGGGCTCGTGACGGCCGGCTGCGGCTTCGGCAAGGACTTCCGTAAGGGCCTCCTTAAGAAGGGCGCGTGCTACGGAGACGATGCGTGCTTCGTAGCCCGGCACCGCTCGGCAGACGTGCTCGGTGAGTGCCCGGCCAGGACCCCCCTTCCCAGCCCGGGATCCGCCTCCTGGGGACTCCCCTGCTCGGGGCTTTCCTCGCTCCTCCGGGCGGTAAGAGGAGCCCGAGAGCCAGTAGTAGCTCATTTGTACGGAGCGCTTACTATGTGCCAGGCGCCTTGCCAAGCGATCCAAGGTGCGTTTTCCGCTTGAACAACCCCCATTTTAGAGATGAGGAAATTGAGGCGCAAAGCGGGCGAGCCACACGCTCAAGGTCACACAGCCTGAGAATGTGACCAGTTTGCCCGAGTCCGGAACCGCACTGTTAGTCACTTGGTAGTGCCAGCCCCGGACGATCTCGTCCCCTCCCCCGGCGACACCTGCAGTCTCCGAACCTCGCTCTGGCTCCCGCCCTCTCTCCTCCCTCTGCATGCCCCGGGGATCCCTGCTTCTTCACGCTCCTGACGCCACAGTCCGGCCGCGGGCAGCGGGATCCCGAGCCGACTGGCTGTCGTGAGCCCCACACAGCCCAGCCGCATTCTTTCGTCGTCTCGATCGAGACCAGATCTACATCCTTTTGGAAGTCTCGCAGCGGAGGCCGCTGGCCTGGTGAAAAATCACTCGCAGTGCATTCTTCCAAACTGATCTTGCCCACTTGAGGTCACTTGGGGTGTAAGAGAGTCTTCTTGACCCAAAATAGAATGGTCAAACCCTCTTCTAGACTGCGGCCAAGAAAGCGTTGAGAATTGGTTAAAGCCTTTAAAGGCCACAGGTGCTTCCAATGGCCCATTCCAGTTACACCTTAGGGTTTGGGAGTCTAGAGTTAGAGCTTGCAGAAATGGCTAAATATAATTCACAAGCGATCAGAAACTTTACCATATTGTATGTCTTTGGAGGCAGTGCGTATGCCATAGAATCCTACGCCGTTAAGTCTCTTTTAATAAATAAAGCACTTCCTTTGTAATTGAAGGACATGTTGTCATTGAACTTAGGTTCAGATGTCGCTTTGGTTTCACTTCTCAGGTGAGATTATTTTGATTACTTTAAATTTCATATTCTGAGGCAAAGTTAGGCATTGGAACAAATGGACCTGTAACTTTATGACCATAATTATTTTTTAATTTGGTCTTAGAATAACTGCTTATTATCTTTGCTTCTACTCATGTACTCTTTGTGAACATAGAACTAGAAAAGTGGTTATCAGTTTAATTCATGAAAGTCTCCATTACCTGGGTTGAAAAAAATCAGTTGGTATTTAGGCAACACTTAAGACTCCTCAGAAGGGAACTTGCAAATTTTTTTTTTGATTTTTATTGGAGTATAGTTGATTGACAGTGTTGCGTTAGTGTCTGCTCTACAGCAAAGTGAATCAGTTATACATATACCCATTCTTTTTTAGATTCTTTTCCCATATAGGTCATTACAGAGTATTGAGTAAATTTCCCTGTGGGAACTTGCAAACTGAAGTCCTACAAATCCACTCTAAAGTCAGCTTGACCCTGACTCGGTATCTTTTTTAAAGGTCTGTCAGTGGCTGTCGCTTTTCATTACAGTTGAGGCACTTCACAATTAGAAGCTTGTGACCTGTGCTGCTTTTTCAAGTCGCACTTATAGTGCAGCAGGATAGGGGATATTGAGCCACTAAGGTTCTGCCTTATAAATCTGTTATGTGCTGGCTTATTTGAAAGATTTGTGATTTGATTTATGATTTGGATATTTTAATGTGTCAAATTTCTAGGCTGAAGCTTGATTTAAAATTTTTTGAAGGCTACCTTCTTAATGGAGTGGGGTATTCATAAGGAAAATTTTGGTCAAAACCATTCTGAAAAAAGTATAAACATACCATCCTGGCAGAAATCTGGCCTGGTTTGGTGCTCAGCTTTGCCACTCTGTGATCTGTGGTTTTGGATAAGAGCCTCTCAGCTCATTTTCCTCATCTAGACTAGAGGATGAAGGGAGTGGAATACCTGACCCTCAAGAACTTCCGACCATCATATCATATTTTCTTTTTGTTTTGAAAAGACAGCACCCTTTGTTATTTTGCATCTCAAATAATGGGCATTACTTCCTGTCTTATTTACATGGGCACCGTCAGGAGATTTGTTCTGTTTTACATCTGTCTCTAAACCACCAGTAGTTCTTAACTTTCCTTGGTTCACAGCCTCTTGGTTTACTGCCCAAGGGCTCTTTTGCCCCCAAAATGTGCAGAGAGACAAAAGTTTGCATAGGTCCTTGGGGACTTCACTGACCCCGTGAAGTCCATCCATGTGCCACCTAGAGGTCCATGAAGGGGTACTAGATTAAGAACTACAGCTCTGTACCCCTCTTGAAAGGAATGTTGCTGGGCATAACCAGACAGATGATTGCTTATGTGGTCTGTGGCCATATTTGACAAAGAGCCGTTTTAAGAGAGAGAGTTGCATGCAAATCAGGGAACACAGGTTCTCTAGCTAGGACTGTTTTGGAGGAGTTATTCCAGAAAGCCTTCTTGGGAGCCACCTGATACAACTTCTGAGTTGGCCTCATTTGATCTTTGGTTTCCACAATCCAGTCCGTATGATGGTGACTTCTGTTTTATTGACACCATCCCATCCCAGGCAGGTCTGATTATCTTTTGCCGTGAAAGAGGTGATGAGTCTCAGTGAGTTTTTTTTTTTTTTTTTTTTTTTGCGGTATGAGGGCCTCTCACTGTTGTGGCCTCTCCCGTTGCGGAGCACAGGCTCTGGACGCGCAGGCTCAGCGGCCATGGCTCACGGGTCCAGCCGCTCCGCGGCATGTGGGATCTTCCCGGACCGGGACACGAACCCGTGTCCCCTGCATCGGCAGGCGGACTCTCAACCACTGTGCCACCAGGGAAGCCCTCAGTGAGTTTTTAATACTGCTTTTTACTCTGGAAGTTGGAGTGGTAAACTGAATTTCATTAAAGGGCTATGTGGAGGGAGTTCCCTGGTGGCCTAGTGGTTAGGATTTGGTGCTGTCACTGCCGTGACCTGTGTTCCATCACTGGTCGGGGAACTGCGATCACACAAGCTGTGCGGAGGAGCCAAAAAAAAAAAAGGCTATGTCGAATAATAATGTTATGTTGAACCTCAGTGCTTTGAACCTTCTAGTTCTGTAGATAATTCATTTTCTTTGGGTTGACACTGTGTTTATTGCTAAGTTATCTGTGCAACTCACTGTGGTCATCTAGGACTCTTTGTTTGGAATGAAAGCTGTTTATTTCTTTTGTATTAGAAAGAGAAAGCTGATTTATTTCTTTAATTTAGAATTGGTCTGTTGTATTAGTCATGCAGTGACTAAAAGTACTTGGTGCTTTACAACATTTTTGTAGAGTCCCACTGGATTTCTTTTAGGAAAAACCAACTATGGTGGGTGTGGTGAGACATAAGAACTACTCCTATCCCCTGGAAAATTGGCAGAGGTGCTTTCTCTTTATTAGGTCCAACAGGAGTAAACCAGTACCAGCAGGAGCTATGCACACTTTTTCCTTCTTCCCTGTGACTAATACTGAGTTCTCTTATTACTCTATATGGCATGGTTGCCTAAGTACGTAAAAATATGAGAACTGCCTAGCGTGTAACTGCTGGGCCTCGCACAGCCCTACGCCAATTAACAATAGAATCAAAGACTGTTGAGAGTTGTAAGACTTAGGAACCTTGCAATCCAATTCTTTCATTTTACTGAAGACACAACAGAGGGTCAAATCACTCTGCTAAGGTTACTCCACTAGTTAAGGGCAGAATTAGGACTAGCACCAAGATTCCCCATTCCAGTCCTCTTTCCGTTACACCACCGGTTACGTTTTCTTGACAAGATAGGTGAATTCAAAACCCATCTGTCTTCTGGTACTGTTAAAGCGTTCTGGTAATGCTTTTCTTGCTCAAGGGTATGGGGATGTGTGTGTGTGCACAACTTCTTTATTCACTCTATGACTCACTACAGTGCAAAAAAACTCCTCTGCATACTAAACAACAGTTTATTGGAAAAAAGACAGCATGGTGTATGCCATGTAAGTTCTGACTTCTGAATACTGACTTGTAAAGTAATTCTTTTAAAACTGCACAGTGTTTATTTTATTTAAGCTTGATTAAATTGAAACCTTAAAAAGAAATGAAAAATTCTAGCCTTTAGATATAATTTTGATTGTGGCCAGGAATTTGAAGTGTATTTGTGAGTAATACAGTCTTAAAAGTAGTTGTCTTGGGAATTCCCTGGCGGTCTAGTGTTTAAGACTCCGTGCTTCCACTGCTAGGGGTACAGGTTCAATCCCTGGTCAGGGAACTAAGATCCTGCAAGCCACGAGGCATGGCCAAAAGAAAAGAAAAAAGTAGTTGTCTTAAGGTATGAGGATTACACAAACAATATAAAGATAAAAATTTTATTTAGGAAGTGAATTGATTAGGCAGAATTTGATGTTTTCCAACAGTCATGGTAATTTTAATGTATTTGGTAGAACCTCTATATCTGAAAGTGAGTTGTCCTTTTAACAAAGTACTAGTCACCTTGGGAGAGTGTGTGTGCGTGCTAATTTCAACCTTTCAAGAAGCCCTCTTTCGAATTTTCCTCATCTAGATTTCAAGCTGTGTCAGGAAACTAGTCTCATTATATAGTCATAATTTTCTGAAGGTCAAAATTCAGTCTGATCCACCTGTTGACAGCAGACATAACCCTGACTGAATTTTTTTCACCTGCCATAACATTTACCTTTTAAAGTGAAAAATTCAGTAGCACAACATTCACAAGGTTGTGCAGCCACCACCACTAACTAGTTCCAGAACGTATTCATCACCCCAAAAGAAAACTCCTACCTGTTAGCAGTCACTTCCCAACTCCCCTCCCTCAATCCCTGGCAACAGAAAGTAGATTCTGACTCTACAGATTGCCTATTCTGGACATTTCATATAAATGGAATCATATAATATGCTGTCTTTTGTGTCTGGCTTTTTTCACTTAGCATAAGATTTTCAAGATTTACCCACATTGTAGCATGTATCAGTACTTCATTCCTTTTTATGGCTGAATAATATTCCATTGTATGGGTATACCACGTTAAAAAAATTGATCTATTAATGGGCATTGGGTTGTTTCCACTTTTTTGGCTGTTGTGAATAGTGCTGCTGTGACACATTTATGTGTAGGCTTTTTTGTGAACATATGTATTCTCTTGGGTATATACCTAGAAATGGAATCATTGGGTCATATTGTAACTTTGCAACTTTATGAGCAATATAGTTGTTTTTTATATATTTTATATCATTAATATATAATGTTTATATATCATTAATATAATTAATAGAGGGGGAAATCTTTTTTAAATGTCAGCAATCAGATATGTAAGTTCTGAGATCAATCAGTACTTTAAATATGCTGGATTTCATAATTGTGTGCTTTCAAGAGAAAATTGTGGAATGTTAAGGAAGTGTGAGAGTTGTGGGTTCAGTAGAAGAGCCTTCTAGGACTCAGAAACATCAGGGTTTAAGAAGCTACTGACAAAAAAATAGCCACTGACTAGTCCTCTGACTCTTCTGAGTATTCTGTCATTCTGTAATAAATAGATTATAGGGTTGATGGATAGAGGAATTTTGCTGTTTGTTTCTTAAACTCCTGCTCCCCAATATTTTTCTCATTTTGCTATATATTGTACTTTTCATAAGGTTCTTATAAGGCACATTATTTTTAAAGTCATTTCCTCATTTGTTATACTGTCAGAACTACTTTTCCTTTGTTCAGTCTTTAATCTAGAAATTCTTGAGCTTAGTTTTAAATTTTCCTAACTTCCAGCTTCTCTCTCAATTTGTTAATAATCTCCTAAAGGAATCTGGATAAATCTTTTTTTTATAGAGCAAGTAATTGCATTTTAAAAGCATGACTGTTTATACTTTTTTAGAAAATATACTTTTGTTAAAAGATTTTAAATTGTAGCAGAAGATAAGATGTAGATGTTAACTGGTTGTGCTGTGGGGGTTTTTTTGGGGGGGCAGGGTGTTGAGGGAGTTGGGGGAACCTGGATTGGAGGAGGCTGTTCCTGAACTTTAGCACTGCTTTCTGGAACTGGGCAATACATAACCTGAATGGTTGCAACAGTATCCAAATGGAGTTTGTACTTGTGTGTGACTCAAGAAGTACTACACCAGGTCAGAGTATTTGACCTACAACCATGTCCTTTGAATAAAGGCCTATGTCAGGTTTGAATAAACGTTTATGTCAACTTCAAACTAAATGGCAAATTCATTTTATATAGGTCCCCGTGCCTTTTAGAGAGGCCTTACATGGGGCTTTAGGTTCAGAATTTTTAGGGAAATGCTTTGGAAAGGTAAGTTGACAGTTTCTTTCTAAAGAAATTTTACTTTTCTAGTCAGTTGAAAAATGGTGTGCCTTGTGGGTTTGCCTTTCAAAATTAGTGATAACTTTTGGTCTCATTTTAAGAACTGGTTACCTAGATCCTAATTTTTATCATTAGTAATAAAATTCAGTGATCTGTCTTGTTTGAGAGTTGTCAAATATTTTAAAAATCTGATAGTTTTCTATCTCTCTGAGGTCTAAAATCATTTGTTTCCTGTTATTAAACAATTCACAGTTTACAGAATTGCATCATAAATCAAAACTTTTTTGCAAAAGCTGACCAACTGCAGGAGGCATTGGGCTGATAACACACTTACTCATTTAAACTTAAGTTGACAAGTGGCACAGATCTTTCAGTTTAAAATTTTAAAGAAGAAAAGATGCTAAATACTTTTGAATGGGATCCCAAACAGGATTTCGGTGGATGGGGTGGGGATGAGGGAGCAGAACCTTTTCTTTAAAGAGTGGGAAATACTTCACTCTGTTTTCTCCTAAACATTTATTCAATATCTGACACAAAAATGGTTCAACTTACCAGTGTTTTATACATATACAGTGCTTTAGATTTTACTTATTTTTTTTGGCTGCGTTGGGTCTTCGTTGCTGCGCGAGGGCTTTTCTCTAGTTGCAGACAGCGGGGGCTACTCTTCGTTGCTGTGGGCAGGCTTCTCATTGCGGTGGCTTCTCTTGTTGTGGAGCATGGGCTCTAGGCTTGCGGGCTTTAGTAGTTGTGGCTCTTGGGCTTAGTTGCTCCGTGGCATGTGGAATCTTCCGGGATCAGGGCTCGAACCTGTGTCCCCTGCGTTGGCAGGTGGATTCTTAACCACTGCACCACCAGGGAAGTCCCTAGATTTTACAGTGTATTTTTATATTTTACCTTATTTAATCTTTTAACTATGAAATAGTTGCTCTTATTTCTGCTTAATCTGCATCTATTTCCTCATCTATGAGGCTGACTCATCAGTAAGGTTAGTATCAAAGCTGGAACTTGAACCTAAGTTTTCTCTTGCGCATCTAGTGCTTTTAAATAAATGGTTTTGTTTTGCGCTTATAAAAGTAATACATGGGGCTTCCCTGGTGGCGCAGTGGTTAAGAATCCGCCTGCCAATGCAGGGGACACGGGTTCGAGCCCTGGTCCGGGAAGATCCCACATGCCACGGAGCAACTAAGCCCGTGCGCCACTACTAATGAGCCTGTGCTCTAGAGCCCACGAGCCACAACTACTGAGCCCGTGTGCTGCAACTACTGAAGCCTGCGCGCCTAGAGCCCGTGCTCTGCAACAAGAGAAGCCACTGCAATGAGAAGCCCACGCACCAGAACAAAGAGCAACCCCTGCTCAACACAACTAGAGAAAGCCCACGCGCAGCAACGAAGCCCCAACGGAGCCAAAAATAAATAAATAAATAATAATAATAAAAAAAGTAATACATGTTCACAAAAGCACAGTGTAAAATACCTGTAACTCATAACTCAATTATAGTCAGTATGGTTTCTTCTAGCCTTTGTGTATATACAATTGTATGTATACATATTAGTAAATAAGATTGGGTTAGTGTGTATTCTGCTCTGTAATGTTATTGTTATGTAATGTAGCTTGAGCATACTTCCGTAATAAGCATAGCTATCATATTTTACTGTGTATATAGTACA
Source organism: Lagenorhynchus albirostris (assembly GCF_949774975.1). Taxonomy (NCBI): domain Eukaryota; kingdom Metazoa; phylum Chordata; class Mammalia; order Artiodactyla; family Delphinidae; genus Lagenorhynchus; species Lagenorhynchus albirostris. Next base: position 79,887,190 of record NC_083108.1, read on the forward strand.
TGAAGCCCTCTATTTTTATTTATTTAGATTATTTCCAATTTTCTGTTACAAGTAACACTAGAGTGAATACCTCTACATGTAAGTATTTCCTTAGGATAAATTCCTTGAAGAGGAGATCCTGAGTCAAAGGCTGTGAACTTTTGAAAGGTTTCTGATTTAAATGTTAGTGTAGCTCCCTCCAGAAAGGTTATACTAATTTATACGTTTCCATTTGCTATGAAATTACTCTCATCAGTAAGCTTATTGTTGATCTTGAGTCTGTCACATTTAACAATTTATAAGTTTACTAGGTTCTTAAACAGTTGTTTTTGAGGTGAGTAAGTTTGTAGCTGGTGAATAGTTCTAGGACGGATTGAATTGTTGGTATGAATCCCAAGGGTTACAAAATGACTGCAAAAACTTTGCCAGAGACTGCAAAAGTGACTTACTACAAAGAGTGCTTTCTGTTGAGGGACCGAGTACTATTTTGACTCAAGCCAGTTCCAACACATTTTTGCACTGATTTTTCTTTTACTCATTTCTTTTTACTCATTCTCTCATGAAGAGGAAACTTCTTTCTTTTTGTACTACTGTGACTGTACATTTCGATCTTTCAAGGATGCCATCTCCAGTAGGTTTTTTGACTTATCAAAATTTGTCTGTGCTGTCATTTGAGGTAGATGCAAAAGGTTAGCTGTGCTGAATGAAGCCAACAAAAAATGCTTCTGTTTTCACATCAATGTTTGGATAGCAGTTTTGAATAAGAAAATAGATTTGAGCTATTTACATTAGAGCTGGAAAACTGTTCCTGGCCTCTAGTTTGAATACTAATTGGTAATATGGTCATCAGTGTTTCTATGAAATGAGAAAGTCTAAACAGAGGTGTCATTTATGCATGTATTGTTTTTAAAAATTCACTTCTCTTGGTTCTTGAGCTGCAACGCTGATCTTATTTTCTTGTTCATGTACCCTGAATTCACTGAACAATCAATGGTCTTTGGTGTGTTTTGTGAATACATTCTATACATACATATTAAATAATTTACAGATTGTCTGAATTCAGTGAAGCCAATTAATCTATAACTATCTTTTATTCTTTCATCAGAATTTCAAATTGAGAAATGGTTGGCCTGCCTTTTTGTCAGTGGCCTGAAGGAGAAAAAAACTTTTCCAACATTCTAGTCTGGTGGTTAAAACTGAAGTAAAAGGGCATGGGGCAGTGTTTTTACCCTCTGGATCATTATCAAAACTTCTCTGAAAACATACATAAGGTGGTGTACTAAGGGGAAAGGATAAATTGAGAAGCCTGAAATGGAGCCTTTGTTTCAAAACTAGTTCATGCAGTAAATGCACTATTGTATATGAAAAGTAAAATATAGCTGTATCTGTTAGCTTTTATTTTATAAAGAGTTTCTAAAACAGGCTCCCTTTTCTTGCAATGTGACTTAGAATCCCAGAATCTTATATCTTAGAAAAAGGAACTCTCGAGAGAATTTGTCCTCCTGCCCTTTCTTTCACAGATGAGAAAACTAAAGTTTAGAGAAGTTATTTGGCCAGTGTCCTACAGCCAGTTAGTGGCAAAGAAAGCTGGGAGCTGTGTCATCTCCAAGACTCCTTTTCAAGGCTCTTTCCATCCAGCCTTATTTTAACAGTCTGTGAGAAGAGGGCACAACACCTTGTGCAACTCTAGGATGAGATAATGGTTCATTCTCTCTCTCTCTCTCTCTCTTTTTTTTTTTTTAATTTTTATTGGGGTATAGTTGATTTACAATGTTATGTTAGTTTCAGGTATACAGCAAAGTGAATGTTATACATGTATCCACTCTTTGTTTAGATTCCTTTCCCGTATAGGCCATTACAGAGTGTTGAGTAGAGTTCCCTGTGCTACGCAGTAGGTTCTTAATAGTTAATCTGTTTTATATATAGTAATGTATATATGTCAATCCCAATCTCCCAGTTTATCCCTGCACCCCCCCACCCTTATCCCCAGTGGGTTCATTCTCTTTTTGTAGTTCTCAGATGAAAGTTGCTTTATCAGAATGTTGGTATTCTAACTTATCAGTACAGTCAACTGAATTCATTGTTTACTGGTTGTTTCCTGTTAGTCCTTGACAGGTGCTGGGGAAAAGACCACGAACAAAATAGACTTTAGCCTTGCAGTTTCACCGTCTGGGGGAGAAGGTACACATATGCACAGGAACAGAAACGTTAGATATTGTGTAAGCATGGAGTCAGGCCCCGAGAGATGGGTTTTTCAATAAACTGAGGCAAGTGAGGAGAAGATTGGCAAGGCTCTCCAGATTGAGGGATCAGCAAATGCACAGTAGAAGACTTCCCAAACTACAGCTGTTTTGTAGCTAGAGCGTAGTTTGGGCTGGCGGGGTGGCATTGGGAGGATGGTTGAGAATTGATGTTAGAAAACAGGTTATGACCAGATTGTCAAAGGTCACAGTTGCCATATTGGGTGTTGTTCCGTTTTTTGGTTTTGGTAGAAGCTATAGGAGGTGTTTTTGCTTTTGTTGTTTTGGGTTTAGTTTGTTTTTTTGTGAAGAAGCAGCACATTTAGATGGTACAAAATTGAAAAGGTATTCAAAATTCAAAAGGGTGCATAAAGTCTCCCTCTCACCCATGTCTCCTAGCTGCAAAAGTTCCTCTCCCAAAAGAAACCAGTGTTACCAGTTTCTTGTATATTCTTCTAGAGAATGTTCTTAGAAATACAAGTAAATAAGTGTATATACATGGAAGGTATTTGACTAGAAGTGTAATATGGACATAGCAATCTTGTTTAAAAAAAAGATAAAGAGGGTGTAATGGGAGAACAGGAGGCAAAAGATCAATTAGGAAGCTACTGAAATAGTCTGAGCTAGAATGGGCTTTAACTTAGGGTACTGGAAAGTAATTGGGCTTAAGGCACATTGCAGACAAAGAATCAACAGGACTTAGTGATAACTGGACGAAGAGGGTGAAGGAGAAAGAGAAATTGGAGTTGATTTTGAGGTTTTGCTTCTGGAAGCTTCTTTAAGGTTTCTAGCCTGGAAGTGTGGGGTGGTTTGGGCTGCCATTAATCAGGTTAGGAAATGCAAGAGAAGAATCAAAAGTTTGGGAATTGAAAACAGGGTAGCAGAGACATTTCAGAGGTAGAATTATCTGGTTCGTGGCATGCTTGGATCCAGCTGGTCTTTATTGAGTCCTTAGTGCTCTGACAGTGAGTCTCATTAGAATCACCTGTATAGTTTGGATTTGTATGCTTTGTTACAAGGCCCAGGCCTACCCTGGGCACACTGGCTCAGGAGGTAGGGCTTGGGTTCCACAGGTAATCTCAATGTGCAGCAAGAATTGAGAACTGTTGTGCCAGGAACCAGACTAACACTCCAGAATGAAAGACGTTACCAGTATGAAAAAGATTCAGCCCTGAAGGGGATCACATTACGGAGTGGGAGAAAGGAGACAGGAAAGTCATGATACAGGCGCTGCTGTTATTGTAGTGACCTAGGGAGAGGGTTAGGCCCACTAGCATTTCTGTGTTGGTTGTCATTATAAGATTTCCCATTTAAAATGAGAAATTTCTAAGTCTGAACCCTGGCACACAGTAGGCAGCAGGCACTTAAGAGGTATTTGTTAAATAAGGTTACTTCAGTCAGTTCTGGAAAATAATTTATTTTTTCAAGGTGTAGATGAATCTTTTTTTCTTCGTTTATTTTTTTGGAGACAAATATAGATTTGTCCCTTAGTGCTTGAAAATGTTGCTGTTTAAATGTTTAATGGAATATTGAATGGTGGTGGATGTGTGACCAGAAAAGCTGAGTGGACCACTCATCTTTTTTTTTTTTTTTGCGGTACGTGGGCCTCTCACTGTTGTGGCCTCTCCCGTTGCGGAGCGCAGACTCTGGACGCGCAGGCTCAGCGGCCATGGCTCACGTGCCCAGCCGCTCCGCGGCATGTGGGATCTTCCTGGACCGGGGCACGAACCCGCGTCCCCTGCATTGGCAGGCAGACTCTCAACCACTGCGCCACCAAGGAAGCCCTCATCTTTTAAACATTATATATGAGTGGGAATTGTCTTTTGATTGTGACCATAGACCAGTGTTTGTAGAGCTTGCAGCCAACACTGATCAAAGACTTTTTTTCTGATTGCTACAGGGCAGACCGGTCTATATACTGTTATTTGGCCTTTTTTTTTTTTAATTTATCTTTGGCTGCATTGGGTCTTCGTTGCTGCGTGCAGGCTTTCTCTAGTTGCGGCAGGCGGGGTCTACTCTTCATTGCAGTGCAGGGGCTTATTGTGGTGGCTTCTCTCGTTGCAGCGCATGGGCTCTAGGCACACAGGCTTCAGTAATTGTGGCACGTGGGCTCAGTAGTTGTGGCACACAGCTTAGTTGCTCCATGGCATGTGCGATCTTCCCAGACCAGGGCTCGAACCAGTGTCCCTTGCATTGGCAGGTAGATTCTTAACCACTGTGCCACCAGGGAAGCCCTGGCCTTAAGAGAGACATAACTCCCATTTATTGCATGTTGGCCGTGAGCTGAGCACTGTGACGAGGCACTCTTTAACACCATTATCCGTGTTCCTCACACCAGCACTGTGATGTTCATGATTTTATTCCCATTTACAGGTGAACATAATGAGGCTCAGAGAGCTACCCAAGACACCTTTAATACACCTCATCCTAATCCTGGAGCTGGAATTTGAACCCAGATCTGACTCCAAAGCCTTGCCCAGTGTGTGTACACTGCCTTTTAAGTCAGAAATGATCATTTAAAACTTCGTTTTACTGGGTCTTTGCTGGGTCTGAGTACTATTTAGTTATAACTATTCCTAGGCTAATAATTGAGCAAAGCCCCTTAATTAAAGCAGATAAAGGCCTTAGCGAGCCTGTTGAACTAGTCAGTAGGCCACAGGAACTTTGGTGGCCTCAGGCCAGCCCTTTGCTTCTGGGGGACCTCCTAAATACCTTAACTCCTGCAGTGCATTGTTTTGGCTAATTGCTGGTGAGAGGTTTGTGGCCGGGGTGTGATAGGCATTTACCTAGAGGTGAGGTTTCTCTGCTCTTAGAGCTGTAACCTCCGCCTTTATTACTTGTACTTTATCCATATTAGTCGAAATCGCAGGGAACTGCCCCAAATGCCTCTCTCCTCAGCCTCCTCCTCCCCCACAACTCGGTATTTTCATCCTTCCAGGCTCAAATCAGACACTTCTCCATGAATGCTTTTCTAATTCCTTTAGCTAGATGTAATCTGATCTTCCTTGCTTTTGGCTTTAGTGGTACATGTTTATTTTGTTTTATTATAGCCATTTATCTTAAGCTGCTCCAATTCCCTGCACTACCACTTGATTTTAAGTTCCTCTGGGCAGGAAATCTTTTATTGTATGTAAATCCCTTTGGCTCCCTTTCAGCACATGTCTTGCATATAGGAGATGTTCAATAAAATGTGTTGACTAACTTTAATATTGAATGTAAGTGTAAAATGCAATTCTTAACTGAATTCATATAGTTTATCATCTCTCCCATAAAGGCAACATGTACTCATTACTGGAAAAATGGGGAAGTATGGAAAATAAAAAGAAGAAAAGGACTTACCTGGTGGCGCAGTGGTTAAGAATACGCCTGCCAACGCAGGGGACCCGGGTTTGAGACCTGGTCCGGGAAGATCCCACGTGCCGCGAAGAAACTAAGCCTGTGGGCCACAACTACTGAGCCTGTGCTCTACAGCCTGTGAGCCACAACTACTGAGCCTGCATGCCACAACTGCTGAAGCCGGCGCGCCTAGAACCCGTGCTCCACAACAAGAGAAGCCACCGCAATGAGAAGTCCACGCACCACAACGAAGAGTAGCCCCCATTGCCGCATCTAGAGAAAGCCGGCACACAGCAACAAAGACCCAACTCAGCCAAATAAATAAATAAATCTTAAAAAAAAAAAAAGATGATTACTCGTTCTACCCCCTCAAAGGTCATTACTTAGTTGAACAATATATAGGGGAAATATAATTAATTTTCAGAAATTAAGGGTCAGTTCTTGGCAAGCTTTTTTATTTTTAAAATTTATTTATTTTTGGCTGTGTTGGGTCTTCATTGCTGCACGCGGGCTTTCTCTAGTTGCAGTGAGTGGGGGCTACTCTTCGTTGCGGCGCGCGGGCTTCTCATTGCGGTGGCTTCTCGTTGCGGAGCACAGGCTCTAGGCGCGTGGGCTCAGTAGTGTGGCTCACAGGCTCTAGAGCACAGGATCAGTAGTTGTGGCGCACGGGCTTAGTTGCTCCGTGGCATGTGGGATCTTCCCGGACCAGGGATCGAACCCATGTCCCCTGCATTGGCAGGCAGATTCTCAACCACTGTGCCACCAGGGAAGACCTTAACTTGGCAGGCTTATTGAAAAGAATTATGTTCTCACTTTTTTTAAAAAAGCGTTTGTGCCAGGGTTGCATGTGACTCGACCTCTCCCAGAGGGTGGTGTTTTAGTAAAAAGCAGCTCTTATTTTTATAGAGGGCTGGAGAAAGCAGGGGGTAAAATAGTATCCTCTTTAGGGTTAGGTCAGGGTATATGGCTTAATTGTTGTAAATATTAGATTAACCTTTAAGACCGAAATTCTAGATCTAATCTTATAAATAGAAGGAAAAATTTTCTCTTAGCCTACAGGGCCAGTACAAGTAGACACACATCAGATAGCTGGACTTTAATTGCTGTTACTTTCTTATTTAAACGTTAAATTATTAGGCATTGTGTAACATTTTCTAATATCTAAAAACTAACAGAAGCCTCAGATTTAATAGAAGGCCTTAATTCTGTAACACACTAAGGTCCCTGTCTCTACTGTTCATATCTTAAAATAAGTGTGAGCCCCCCAGATGATTTGTCTGTTGCTTCCTCCTGTCTAGAAAGCATTGCTGACAGCATTTAGCATTTGAGGAAGATACTGTTGCAGCTCAGAAAGGAGTGAAGTGACCTTTATCTGTGACTTAACCTTCAACTTTATAAGATACCCAAGGTCCTCAGCCACAGTTAAGTCAAAACATATCATTCCACATTAAATATTTGGTATTTAAACAGAAGAGCTAGAGGAAGTTAGAGGAAGACCATTTTTCTTTTAAAAAGGTTGACTTTGAGTTTCTTTGCCTTCACACTATCATTTCCTAATCGTCTTCTACCACCCAGAGTAGTCTGGAGATTACCGTCTCTAATTAATGAAATATTCTGGACAGTGGGTTTAAATGTGTATATGTATGTGTGTGCATTTTAATTTGATTAATTATTAAGTAGTTTCAGGTTTACTAAGCTAGAAAGGAATAGTTATTTTGTTTAGAATTCTAAAACATAAAATAGAACATTTATTCCTGCTTTGAGTCCGTATTTGAGTTTTATTAACTGTCCTGGACAGTACTATTTCTTTTATTTATTTATTTTTGGATGCATTGAGTCTTCGTTGCTGCACGCCGGCTTTCTGTAGTTGCGGTGAGCGGGGGCTGCTCTTCATTTTGGCTCATGGGCTTCTCATTGCAGTGGCTTCTCTTGTTGCGGAGCACGGGCTCTAGGCGCATGGGCTTTGGTAGTTGCAGCACGTGGGCTCAGTAGTTGTGGCGTGTGGGCTCTAGAGCGCAGGCTCAGTAGTTGTGGCTCACGGGCTTAGTTGCTCTGCGGCATGTGGGATCTTCCCGGGCCAGGGCTTGAACCCATGTCCCCTGTATTGGCAGGCGGAGTCTTAACCACTGCACCACCAGGGAAGCCCTGGACAGTACTATTTCTTGAGCAGGATTTGAGTTTTGCTTATAAGTGTCCCTTTTTATACATTTTGTCATAGGGTTGAACCTTTCTTCCTTCCATCCTTTCAGCTTTATTGCCTCAGCTTTGAGTTAGCTGTTCTGCTTAGAGATCTTGAGTTCTTTTTTTAATGTTTATTTTATTTATTTATTTTTGGCTGCATTGTGTCTTTGTTGCTGTGCACGGGCTTTCCCTAGTTGCGGTGAGTGGGGACTACTCTTCATTGTGGTGGGTGGGCTTCTCATTGCGGTGGCTTCTCTTGTTGCAGAGCACGGGCTCTAGGCACGCAGGCTTCAGTAGTTGTGGCTCACAGGCTCTAGAGCGCAGGCTCAGTAGTTGTGGCGCACGGGTTTAGTTGCTCCGCGGCATGTGGGATCTTCCCGGACCAGGGCTCGAACCCATGTCCCCCGCATCGGCAGGCGGATTCCGAACCACTGCACCACCAGGGAAGCCCAAGATCTTGAGTTCTTGACGTAGACTTGGTATCTGGAGAATTAGAAGATGCAGGTTTCATTGGGACTAATGCGTAGTGGTTATTTTGGGGAAACTTCTTGCAAAGGGAATATATCACTTGTTAAAGCAGGAAGAACGTGATAATCTATATAATTTCACCTCTAGAGAACTGAAAGGAGTGTTAATCAAAGCAAATTGTACTTTTCTGAATAAATCAACTTTTGAATACATTTTTCCAGTAATCCTTCTTTTTGTTCCCTTTGGGATAATTGTTTGCAGAAGGATTTCACAGTCCTGAATCACAGGGGAGTGTTTTTAATGCCCAAATAGTTGAGGCTTCAGAATTGTTGATACAAGTGTGATCTGTTCCATTTGATAGAAATTGAGTTTATACTCTGATCTCATTTTTCTCTAGTTATAATGCTTCATGTTGTGATGCCCCTAGACAAATAAGGTTGGCTTTGAGACCACTAGGCTATAGTATTTGAAGAAGAGCCTTGGCATCTGAAAAGAAGCCGGCTGTAGCACTGCAATAGATACTGCCTAACCAGTTCCCTGTCAGATGAGTGCTCGCTGCAGAAAGTGTAAAACCAGATATCCTTATCCCTTGAGTACAGAGGGTCTCCTGCTGCTTTTATTATTCAACTCTTGTGATCCAGCCAGATTCTTACTCAATTTCTCCTCTGGAGTTTCAGTTCACTATCAGGTACCCATCCTAGTAGATAGGAGATGTGTTTCACTGATGGAAAAACAATCCCTGTAGAACCATCTTACTTCATTAGGGAGAGTATGAGGCTCAATGTAAAATGCCTCGAGATCATCAAAGATGCAAGGAATAAAGCTCTATATTACCTTTGGGTACTACTTAGTATTTGAAATTCTGCCAGAGCTATTGGATAAAATCAAATTACCTATTTTTCTTCACTGATGCTTATATTAAAATTGAAATTTAGTATTTATTTTTTGGGTATCACTTTCTTCTGGAAAATGTCTTGTAACTAATTGCATGTCAATCTGAAGATGAGTGTAGTAAGAAGAGTTTAAGAAGAACGGCAGCCTCATGCTGATGGCTGATAATGGATAATGATGGAGAGACTCAGGCTGATGATCGCTTAGTTCAAAATCTTTTTCAAGGTGAGCCTTTTGCCAGCTACACAGTTAGGTGGCCAAATGTAGTTGGAAGGAGGATTTTTAAGCTTCCACAATTTCAGCTTACTTACCAAATCTTTTTTCCTTGAATTTTCTGGTTAGAATAAAGCTGTTAAGTAAAATTCTGCATTAATAACAAGCTAAGTGATTTTTTTTCAAGTACATCAAAGTTTTGTTTTTATATGATTATAACTAAGGCAAAGACAAAAAAGTATTAATCAGAAAAATGAAAATTGTTACTTTAAGAATTTTCTTCCTATAAAAAAATATATTTAAATGATGGGAGATAACACCAGAATTACTCTTTCTCCTTCTCTCTTTACTTTAGAAAAGCAATCTACAGAAAACTTAGCAAAATATTTTATAAAAATCATAAATATAAATATTTTCTAGTTGGCTATTTCCCACTTCATAAAACTTGACATTTTCAGTTGTAAATGGTACAACTAAAGGAATTTTCTGTGCCCTATAGTCTCTTCTCAGCTTTTTGCTCAGCTATTTCAGATATGTAACCATTATCTTAATCTAATAATGGTTTTAATTGGATTTTAGGTCAAAGGGAACACTTAAGCTAGACGTGCGCTGACAGAATGTTATTAATGGAGACATAAGGTGATTACAGTGAGTTAAATGAAATAGCTTCTATATTGGTGCAAACTCTTTATCTTGGCATTCAAAGCCTTTCCAGTTCAGTCCACCTTTTCAACTTCACCTGTCTTTACCGCTAAAGAAATTATATCATTCTGACAAATTGGATTACTTGGCTGTTTCCTAAACTTAATCAGTTATATCTGTGTTTGTAATTTGATGCCTGAAGTAAGATGCAAATCGCAAGTGAGCTGTTTGGCCAGGAATTCTCGTTCCTAAGATAAGATCCCCCTTAAGTCCTTAAACTTTTTACTCTATACTCCCTGAGCATCCAGTCCATTCTGTGGTGTCAGTACTGGACCTTTGTCAAAGAACTGGCCCTGATTGCCTTCCCCAGTGCAGACTCTTAGTTCCTGACTTCATACAGAACATTTCCACAAAAATGCCCTACCGGTGCCTGAAACTCAGCATACCTGAGACAGAAGTCAGTATCTTCTAAAGGCATTTTCACCCCCTCCTAACTGGGGAATAATCTAATCAATATTCATTCCTGAAATCCAGAAACCTATTGATATAAAATGTATTGATGGAGAGCCGTCTTGTCTTTATGTCCTTTGTATTTCCAGTGGTTGTCTATTCTACTTTTCTCATTACCTCTAACCTAAAATCTTGCAGCTGATGCCTGACCTCTTACCTCTCTGAACCCGTTCTGTCCACTGCTGTCAGGATTTTTTCTAAAGTATAGATTGGATTATATCACTTGTACCCAGAAACCTTGTGACTTTTTATTGTCTAGAGCAGTGCTCTTCAGTAGAAATATACTGTAAACTATATATGTAATCTTAAATTTTCTAGTAGCCACATTTAAAAAAGTAAAATGAAACAGATCGTGTTAATTTCAATTAACATATTTATTTAACCCAGTATATCTAAAATGTATGTTCAACATGAAACTAAGACATTTTACAATCTCGGGGGTACTACGTTTTTGGAATCCAGAGTGTATTTTACATTTAACAGCACATCTCAATCCATGCTAGCCACATTTCAAACTGAATAGCCACATGTGGGTAGTGGCTCCTGTATTGGACAACACAGGTCTATAGCATAAAGCTTAAAGTTCTTGGACTGCAATTTTGGGCACCCCACAGCTTCAGCCCCTGCCCTGCGTATTTCAACTTCTCCCCACTCACCCAAGCCCCACCCACACCTAATTTGCCATTCTTTTCCTTTAATTACTCTTCCCTGCCTGAGGAAATCTGACTTACCTTCCAGGGCCAGATCTGAATGCCACTTCCTAGTGAAAGCTTGCTCCATTCTCGCAGTGCCCCATAAGCATTAACCACTTGCTCTTGACTCTTCTGTAGCAGCATTTGTGAGAGCCGTTTGTCTAGATCCCATGAGTGAGTAGTCTCGCTGCCCACTAGAAGGTGAGCTTCCCGGAGGCAGGATATGTCTTCCTCAGCTTCTGTTTCCTAGTATTCACTGTAGCCTCCATTTGTTCTTAGGGATATTCTTATCCATTGTTGTTTGATATCTTCAAGATCTGAAGCAATCTCTCCTTTAACAGTTGTTTTCTTTACCTCTGAATGAAATTTCCCTTTATATCTGGATCAGTTCCACGGTTCCACTGTGGATTGAAGCTTTTGCTTATGCAAGAGAGGAAATATTCATTTTCTTATAGAAATAACTGCCTAATATGAATTAAACTAGGTTTCAAATGTAGGTTATTCTGGTTTTAGCCTGGTTCTAATCCCAAATATAACTCTTCCTGTTATATAACTTGTTCTTTGTAAGTAAATTATGTATGTATACTAAGACTTTTTTCACACAGCTTTATTGAAAAGTTTATATGCTTTTTGAATCTCTTTTTCCCCCTAAAGAGTCTTGGCCAATGGAGTTTTGCCTGTGTTCTTTTTCCCATATAAGAGCAAACAGGTGCCTGAAAGGTTACCTCTATTCTGGGAGAAATCTGATTAATGTTGAAGGGCTGTGCCAGGTCAGACTCTATAACCTGCTGACAGATTATTTAGTGAGTGCCGGGATCAACTCTCAACATTATCTCAGGTTTTAATGGTTTTCTTATGAAGGGCATTTGTAGATGAAACCAGTTTGTATTTAAAGTTAATTGTGGCTCTTAGATCAGAAACTGGTTAAGAAATTCTTCCCTCAAGCAAACAGTAGTTTGAGAAGAATGAATGATTCATCAGATGGAGTTGCAAGGACTATAATTGCATTCTGTGTTTTTAACACAAATTGTTGCATTTAAATCATGGTAAAATCTTATCCCTGGTGACGTAAGAATTCCTCAAAAGAAGTTCCTATTGAACTACCTTAAATTTTTGTAAGAATTTCTAGATATCCTTACAGCTGCTTGAAAAGCACCAAAAAATGATACTCTTCCTGGGAGGGTAGACCTCAGTCATCCCTGATGCTTCTCTTTCCCCCACCCTCACTGTACCCCATTCAGTGTACCTGTGAGTCTTTGTGTTTCACTGGATCCCAAATCCCTGCACTCTAACTGCACTGCCACCATTTCACAACTGGGCGACTGAGACAGTCTCCTGATTTATTCCCTTTTCTGCTTTTGCTCTCCACACAGCAGGCAGAAGGATCTTTCTTCTTATCATTATTACTATTTAAATTTTATATAATGGAAAATTTCAAATATACATCAAGGTAGAGGGATGAATGTACCTCTCATTATTCAACTTCAGTTATCCATTCATGGCCAGTCTTGTTTCATCTACTCTTTTGTCACCCCCCCCCAATATTTTGAAACAAATCGCAGACATCATATCATCTAACCAACTAATTTGGAATTGCCCTAAAGTGAAATTTTGCCTTGGGACTTCCCTGGCGGTCCAGTGGTTAAGACTCTGAGCTTCCACTGCAGGGGGCATGGGTTCAGTCCCTGGTCTGGGAACTAAGATCCCACATGCCGCATGCGCGCAGCATGGCCAAAAAAAAAGGGAAATTTTGCCCATTGGTTGGTCACAAAAGGTGAGGAAAGTTGCTTCTCCAATAGTGGTAAGTTATTTGTCAACCTCTTTACTGTCTTCCAATTCTGTTTCTTATTATTTTTTCAGGATGTTTTCCATTTCTGCTTGATAAGTGCCATCACCAGAAAAATAGTTTAATGTGTTAATTTCATGTTAAGCCAGTTTTTCAGGGATACATGTAAGCACTTTCCTACTTTTGCACCAAATATGCTCTTTGAAGTGTGTGTGAAAGTTGAATGTACAAAAAATGTAAATATAGGTCAATTATACTTAAAAACAAACTCATAGAAAAAGAAATCAGGTTTGTGGTTACCAGAGGCAGGAATACGGGAAGGGAATTGGATGAAGGCAGTCAAAAGAAACAAACTTCCAGTTATAAGATAAATAAGTACTAGGAATGTAATGTATAACATGATAAATGTAATTAACACTGCTGTGTGTTATATATGAAAGTTGTTGAGAGCAAATCCTAAGAGTTCTCATCACAAGGAAAAAAATATTTTTCTATTTAATTTTGTGTCTACATGAGATGATAGATGTTCACTAAACTTACTGTGGTATTACTTCATGATGTATGTAAGTCAAATCATTATGCTGTACACCTTAAACTTTTACAGTGCTGTAGGTCAATTATATCTCAATAAAACTGGAAGAAAAAATGTAAATGTGTATGTGGGGAGGATGTTTCATGCTCAGATAGCCTTAAAAATTATAAATTCCCTAATTAATATTTTTATCATAAAATCAATACATGCTCATTATAAAAATAAAATTTTAATAATACAGAACAGTATGAAGTAAAAAGCTTAACTCTCCCATTTGTTCACGGATCTTTTATTTTGGAAACAACTATAGTTTTCATTCCAGAAAGCTTCATTTGTGGTCACTTAAAATTTTAATAATGTATATATCTGACATTTTAGTTTGAATTTCAAATAAACAACCTCACAGTTTTTGAATTTAGTAGACTGTTGAATTTAGAAATTGATTTTAATGTTGAACAACTAGCTTGGTGTTGCAAGGGATTGAATAGGAGATGGTATGGTGTTGACTTTGATGTCTAATTTTTCTTGAGCACTGGTTTCCTCTCGATAAAGGAGTCTTAGGCAGACTGTGAACTCATCAGCAGCTCTATGGACCCGTGAAAAATCTATACCAGTGCTGTTTAATAGAAATATAATGTGAGCCACACATGTCATTTTAAATTTCCTAATAGTCACATTAATTAAAAAGAAACAGGTCACATTAATTTTAATAATGTATTCTCTTTAGCACATTATATCCAAAATATTAGTTCAACATGTAATTAGTATAAAAATTAATGAGCTATTTTACCCTTTTTTTCATGCTAACAAGTTTTCAAAAATCCAGTGTGTGTTTTATACTTAGAGCACTTCTCAGTTTGCATCAGCCCCATTTCTAGTGCCTGCTAGCCACGTGTGGTAGTGGCTGTTATACTGGGCAGTGCGGCCCTGTACAGGATAGAGGTTGTCTCAGAGGGAGGAGGAAAGGGGGTGGGATGTATTCTTAATCTTGTTCTCTCTTTCACAGTTATTGACCAATATTTGAAGTTAAAAGTTTGCTGCTTTTGGTATTCTTAATGATGGACAGCTCTGGCTCAGTTGTATTCTCACTAGCATCAGCACTTTTTAAAAAAAATCCATTTTCATTCCTATAAAATACAACAGAGATTAATGACACAAATACTTCTGTACAAAGATGAAAATCCTGCTGAAATCGAACTCTTGGCTGGGAGGCAATGCCACCCTGTGGTAGCTCACGTGTTTATTCATCAGTATATGAAAGATCAGATTCTAAGTAGAGAATGTGGCTTAGGAGTATTAGTGTTTAATACATTAAACCTGAGCACTTTTTATTCTGAATTTCAGGGTAAATAGATGTACTAGTATGTAGTAAAATTAGTATTAGGAAAACGGGGGTAAGAGTTCCTGAGACGTTGGTAAGAATATCCTTTGAATGTAAATTTCTTTTTTTAGGGGTCGCAGATGGTGTAGGAGGATGGAGAGACTATGGAGTTGATCCGTCTCAGTTCTCAGGGACTTTAATGCGGACATGTGAACGGTTAGTAAAAGAAGGACGGTTCGTCCCAAGTAATCCCATTGGAATCCTCACCACAAGCTACTGTGAGTTGCTGCAAAATAAAGTACCTTTGCTTGGTAAGTAGATATCCTATGCGTTTTCCTCTCTAAAGAAGCCCAGGAGATGGTTAACAAAAAAACCAAGAAAATCACTTACCAGCCCAGCTCTTTTTCTGAGGCTCTTCCTATTAAGCAATTTGATGGAGAAGCTGTGGGCAACACCAGAATACATAATACTGCTTGAAATAGATACAACCACTTTGGAAAACAATTTAGAATTACAGAATAAAGTTCCACTTCTGGGTCTCTACCCTAGACTAGAGAAACTCTTGCACATCTGTGTATCAAAACATAGGTACAAGAATGTTCATAGTAACATTATTTATAATAGCAGAAAACTGGGAACAACCTAAAAGCCCATTTATAGTAGAAAAACGCATTTTGAAAAGGAACGAGTTAAGGTTGCATGCAGTACTCAGGAACATGTTGTTGAGGGAAAAGAGGACATTGCAGAATATCACCTAACAGTCTGATTCCATATATTTCAAATTCAGAAACATAAACAAGTAAAACTGTATTGTTTAGGGATTCTAAAATATGATAAAAGAAGAAAGAAAAGCAAGTGGTTGTATAATTGGGATAATGATTCTCTCCCAGGGAGGAAAAGAGGGGATAGGTCCAGCATGTAAAACTCAGTTGATTACCTGTGAGGAGTTCAGGTTGCAAATTGGCTCCCCAGCTACTAGCAGTTAACATTTAGTCTGTGTAGATCCCTGTTAATCTTGTATTAGAAAATTTACAAATACCCAGTGTTTGTTTTCTGGTATGCTAATGGAGCATCCTTTGGCTAAGCTTCTACATTTGTTTGTTAAGTGGTTTCTTGGGAACTTACCCAAGCCTTCTAAGCAGGCTCTCAGAAAGGGTGTTATTAAGTTTCTGCTAACTGCCAGCATCTTTCTGGTTACTAGAAGGCCTCCCTCCCAATCACCATGCACATTTAAAATCAGCCCTCAATGTTCAATGTTAACAGAGATCTCCATGTTGTAGAATTTTGCCTTCAATTTAAAACCTTTGCAAGAAGGGGTACTTTTCATCATGCTACCATCTTCTGTCTTCTCTGTGCTGTGATTAACTAGCTTGTTCTCCTTCTAACTGAAGAGAAAGCTTGTCTAGAAGTTTCAATATACTGGTTTGTCTTAATTTGCTGTTTTGGGCATGCAATCTTGAGCTTGCCTGATACCGTGAAACATCCTAGATTCTATTTCATCTCTGTAAACTTGCCGTATGACTTTGGGCAAACCACTTAACCTCTGACCCCTTATTTCATATGTTAACTGGATAAATCTTTTTTATGAAAAGCAATGACTTAAAGCTTCTTGCAATACTCAGAAACATGTTGAGGGAAAAGAGAACATTGCAGGGTGCCATCTAACAAAAGAACCTGTAGACAGGGATACCAGGGGCCTGAGTCTTCTGCCAACACCACCCCACCCTGCGCCCCACAGTGCATTTACTAAATTACTGTGACTTGGAATAACCTGTTAAAACCTGTAACACCTATCCTGATTTTGTACTTTGAAAGCTTTGTTTTTTGCTGTATTTCTTCCTTGTTCCTACTTTTTCCCCTATTCACCTTCATGTAACTGGGAGAGCTTAATAAAATAAATTTAAGGACATATAAGAGTTTTTCTTGCACTGAATATTATGACTACCTCTTTCTCCTAAAAAACACGTTGAAATAATCCTTCGTTACCATGTTTGACACATATACACTTCTCTCTTACCTTATCTACACATCTCTAAGGTATTTGTAACTAAAACTCAAGCATATTTTGGCAAAGACAGGCTGCTGAGTTTTACTGAACCTCAGCTATAATTGCAAGTAATAATTTTATAAGATTAGGTGATCCTTTTTTTAAAAATTCTGCCATTGCTAAAAAGCCTATAACATAATTCCAATATAAAGGGCAAGCTGATAGCTGTAACCACTTATTTCTTGAGAATTTCTAGCTGCTTTTAGATCTGGGTTGGCATCACAGGCTAATTGTTGACATATTATTTCCTCAGAAACCCTTAAGTGGATTTAGGTCTTATGAAGCCAACATATCTTAAGAATTTGAGGGGTTAATCCCAGTAAGGCTATCCCTTTCTTTCTTTGCTGCACAAAAGGCTTAGTGGTAGTTTACAGAATAAGGGCCAGGTGATAAAAATACTTCCATGTTAGCGTGAGGGATTTGCTCAGGGACCTGTCTGGATTGCTCAGTCGTCAGAACATTCAACACTGTTGTTCTTAGCACTCTTTTCTTCTTTGCCAGTTTGTTCCTCTCCAAACACGTAAGAATGGTGAGCTCTTCTCCCAGTATTAGGCTACCAGGGCCTGAGCCGCTGTACGCATCAGTAATTTGAAGAGGCAGGGGAGTTTACACACTATGAGCCCAGATGATTCTGTAAGGCTGAGCTTCCCTTCGTTGGTGCTGCTTTGCATATTAAAGCTCTGTCTGTCACTCACGAGGACCATTTTGATTCTAACGCAGTGGGTTACTGCCACAAGGGTAGCAAAATGATAGCCTGGATTTGTCAGTGAGTAATAATGAGTCAATGTGAGTCCTTCCTGCAGCACAGTTTTCAAGGCTGTGCTACTCATCTGTCATTTTATTGTTCTCAGTTAAATTAATTCCATCAGCTTTCAGAAGATCTTTTGTGTGGTGATTCTATTAATGACGTAAATGATTGGAGTTTCTGTGCGTTGAGTTAGGAAGGAAGGGTAATTGGTGATTTTAGCTCTAATATAAGCTATGGAGTAGGTTCTCTGACAGCATGGCCAGTTAGTTACAATACCCATGTTTTTCTTTTCTTTGACAATTAATGGGTAGGGACTAGATAGCTTAGCATTAAAGTGTCAAGTTTATACACATGCATATACTGTAGATAACAAGGAAACAGAATTTCTGAACATTACAGTGACACAAATGATTATATTTAAGTGTTTTTAAATTAAGTTACACATTTTCACTAAGGAAAAATTAATAACAAAAATTAAATTACCTATAATCCACTAAGAAAACTGTTAATTTTTTAGTGATTATACTCCCTGACATTTTTTCTTTGCCCATAGAATAATAACAACAGGAATTGAATCTACTGTGTGCTCACAATAGCTTCAGTGAGGTAGATTTGTAGGCATTTTTGTTCCTCATTTTGTTAGGAAGAAACTGAGGCCTAGAGAGAATAAGTGGTTTGCCCACGGTCATGTCATGTGGCTAGAAAATCATAGAGCACTGGGATTTAACACAGCTGGTTCCACAACCTGTTTATTTTGTTTCTTTTTGCCTTTTTTTTTTTTTTTTTATGCGGTACACGGGCCTCTCACTGTTGTGGCCTCTCCTGTTGCGGAGCACAGGCTCCGGACGTGCAGGCTCAGCGGCCATGGCTCATGGGCCCATGGCCGCTGAGCTGAGATTCCCACGGCATGTGGGAATCTTCCCGGACCGGGGCACGAATCCGTGTCCCCTGCATCAGCAGGTGGACTCTCAACCACTGCGCCACCAGGGAAGCCCAATTTTATTATTTTAAATTTATTTATTTAATTTATTTATTTTTGGCTGCATTGGGTCTTCGTTGCTGCACATGGGCTTTCTCTAGTTGCGGCGAGCGGGGGCTACTCTTCGTTGTGGTGTGCGGGCTTCTCTTGTTGTGGAGCATGGGCTCTAGGCACGCGGGTTTCAGTAGTTGTGGCAGGCAGGCTCAGTAATTGTGGCTCACAGGCTGTAGAGCGCAGGCTCAGTAGTTGTGGTGCACGGGCTTAGTTACTCCGCGGCATGTGGGATCTTCCCGGACCAGGGCTTTAACCCGTGTCCCCTGCATTGGCAGGCGGATTCTTAACCACCGTGCCACGAGGGAGGTCCCCAGTCCCTTAATTTTAGATGTTGAGGTTGTTACCAGTTCTTTGTGATCTTATGCAGTGTTTTTGTACTTAAGTCTTGTTTGCATCTCTAATTATTTTCTTATGATAAATCCTCACAGTAGAATTGCTAGATCAAAGGATATGCACATATTTCAGGGCAATATTGTCCTTTAGAAAGGTTATTTAGTTCTACTCTCTTACCACTGTGAAATGAGAGTGACCATGTTTCCTACACTAGTGCAGTGATCATTTTTTAGAAATATATTTACAGACCATTTACATTTATTTCTTGGTAAACTGCTCATTTTTCTATTTTGCCATTTTTCTGGCAAAATAGTCACTTGTTTCACTTAAATTATCTTTCATTTTCAGATATATTTCTCTCACACAATTTTAGTGGCTATCAAATAGCTAACACATTATTTTCTTATGATAAATCCTCACAGTGGAATTGCTAGATCAAAGGATATGCACATATTTCAGGGCATAGGTTGAAATTTTAGCACTTGAAAGCACTTTCACTAATTGTACTATCAGCCTCAGTGTGGGGAAGGTCATGTGAGCTGTGTGCTGCAAAGATACATAGAAGCTTCTGCTTGGAATGTGGTCTCTTCTCTCTGAACAGGTAGTCTCTGTAAAGTGAACAGGTTGATTCCACAAGCTACCTGGGAAAATTGGTCTTGTTACTTCATAGTGAGTCAGTCTTCAGTAAAAGTTCTTCATGACCTCAGCAGATGGAAATTCTGTTTAAAATTGTAGTTATGTGCCTTGTCTTAAATGTTAGTGAATTTCACAGAGAAGGCTTTCTGCCTATGACTAATGAGAAATGTCATGGAAACGTAACATGCTCCTTCTGGCATTTTAAGTATTAAAACTTAATATCTCAACAACATCCTTTTGAGCATTTGAGATAGATTATAGCACTATTGAAATAATGTGGTTAAATACCAGCCATTTTTATTGTTTCCTATCTCTGCAAGTGGAAGAATCCAAGTCATCACTGGCCCACTTAACTATGCGTAGTATAAATCCCGTTTTCTTTCCCCGTCATGTTGATACTCATCAGGTTACTACGGACATTGATATGGAGCCATAACTAAGAAAGGTCCTGTTTAGGCAAAGGAGATTCAAATTATGGCATGTTGCTCTTTGGGGCGATATGATAAAAATGTGTATGCAGAGACAGCCTAGAAAGAGAAAATAAATGGAGATCATTTTTGTTTCTAGGTAGCAGTACTGCCTGCATCGTGGTGCTGGACAGAACTAGCCACCGCTTGCACACAGCAAACCTGGGCGACTCAGGCTTTCTGGTTGTCAGAGGTGGTGAAGTTGTGCACCGATCAGATGAACAGCAGCATTACTTCAACACTCCGTTCCAGCTCTCAATCGCACCCCCTGAAGCCGAGGGAGTCGTCTTGAGTGACAGGTAATCTCCCCATTCTCACCAACAGGTTCCTTCCCATTCCCATTAACTACAGTGTTGGAGATAGGCATTTTCCATTCTCATGTGAGAAAAGAAGGCACACTGAGGACCTTTTAGTCTGACATCGAAAGATACTGTGCTTGAACTTGATATTTCAGCCAAGTTGAATTCTGATAAACACCTGATAATTTGACAAGACTATGAAAATACTATTTCAGGCTTACAGAATATCAGTTTTTCATACCAAGACCACATGGTACATACAGTTGTATTTGTTAAATTGTGCTGGAGAAATGAGTCATTGTTTGTCTGTGCCATTGCCTATACAAGATTTTGCATACGTTATTGGGGAAAAATGCAAACAGACATCTGCTTTATTTATCAGAATAACTTCCTGATTCTCGGGGCCTCCTATAATATGCATCAAATAGAACTTGCAGTCCCTGCAAAACTTGTCAGGCAAAGTTAACTTTCAGGAAATGGACTCAGAGGTGGTCTGATGGTGCTCTTGATGTGTTCTGTTCTTTTTTTCTTCTGATACCTTCTCTCAGTTCATTTTTAAATTGTCAAGAACTTGCCAGGAAAATCAGGACTTTTTTGAATCAACTTTTACAGTTTATCTTTTCTAAGATCAGAGTACAGAGTAACACTAAAACAGTCTCAGATTTCACTGCCTTTAACAGCCTTATAGGGCTTGACACAAACATTGTTGGCAATTCATAAATGTGGTTAAATGGGTAATGAACCTTTTGTAAAAGTAGAAGCATTCTAGCAAGTGCCTATTGTCTCTACTTAATAGTTCTTATTGGGCCAAATCTTAAGTCCAAACTAAGATAAAATGATGATTACTGCCATCTTTTAAACTGGAATGAGCATACTGTATAATTAAGTACAGTATTACCCATCTGAAGTCTATTGCTGACTCCTAGAGAGAGGGAAGCAGTTTTTTACTTTCAGATTAAGGCAGATTACCATAATTGGAAGAAAATTTGATTATAGGCCCTTCTTCAGTTGGCTGTAATGCACATCAATATTAGCCCTGTTGGAGTGGGGAGAACTCAGAACCCCAAGGCGTTCGTAGATGTCAAGTTCAGCTAACAGTTTTTGGAGAACAGTGCTTTGATTTTCCTTTACTTGATCCTTGTTGTTTTGGCTTCTGAGTGCTAGAGCGGCCCTGCTGTACCTCACATGCTATCTTTGGGACAGTCTGGTCAGGACAGCACTTGGCCTGGCCTGCCAGTGAGGTGGAGGTTGCTTCCCCTGGAGCCCAGAGGCAGCATGCTAGCATGTGATTTCAGCTCGTGTTTCAGTGCAGTCAAAAGTTTCCAGCAGCACAGTATGTTCAATCAAAATGGGCAAAACTGCAGCTGGCGGAACACCAAGCTCATGGGTGGGAGTGTTGGGAGAAGAGGACGATCTGTCCAATGGCAGCGAGTCTCTCACAGACAGAATAGCAAAGGACACTCCTGGAGAAAGAAAAACCTCAGCATAAAATAGAACTTCCGTGCCAACCTGGTCATTAATCTAAACTTCTAAAATCTGATTAGTTTCCAAAGACTGAGCAAATGTGAAATGTCTTGTATTGTTTCTCTTTATTCCACGGAAGAAATCGACCTGGTTTCTACCAGTTTTACAGTCTTTTTAAAATTTTCTTATTTTTTGGTCTTTTTTGTTTCCCAGCTGCATGTTATCTCCTTAGTTATTAGTCCCTCTTATCTATAAAATATTGTTTTAAGCTTAACTTACAGATTTCCTTTAGTAGCTGTTCTTACAAAATGTTTACTGTATAACTGTGTAAGCGAAAGCTAATTTGTTCCTTGCCAAAAGCCCGTCACAGAACTTCTAGATGTGCTGCTGCTTTCCTCAGTCAAGAGAAGACAAACTAGAAATTTCCTCAATGGGCTTTGCGTAAATCCCCAGCAGGCATGGGTGGGCTGTTTGTTTTTATGTTTTCTTTTTGCAAATTTTATAACATGTCACTTACACAAGTTTTTTCTTTGTTTTTTTTTGTTTTTAATCA
The DNA here is from genome assembly GCF_949774975.1 of Lagenorhynchus albirostris. Lineage (NCBI taxonomy): Eukaryota > Metazoa > Chordata > Mammalia > Artiodactyla > Delphinidae > Lagenorhynchus > Lagenorhynchus albirostris. Next base: position 79,909,561 of record NC_083108.1, read on the forward strand.
AGCTTAGGGTGCTTTGGTTCTGTCTCCATATTCTGGGTCAGTGTATGAATTTTTTTCCTGGCTCTTGTTCCCTAATTACAAGTGAAGGTAGATTATCAGATATCTCACCTTTTCCTCATCTTGGAGGCTTGGAAGCAGTGGAGCTGGCCTTTGGAAATGGCTGAGAACCAGCCTCTGAGGGGACCATTAACTCTTTGAATATATTTTCTCTTCTTCCCACCTGTGGTTCCCCCCACCCCCCATTCTTATATCTGTTTTCTTATATCTTTTTAAAAGTTTTACACAAAAACATGTAGTGAAAAATCAAGCTTCTGTCCCTACCCCATCCACACATTCTGTCCTCAGAGGCAGCCACTGCCAGATTTATTCTCTGCATATAGAAGCATCTCTTTCTCTCTCTCTCTCTCTCTCTCTCTCTCTCTCTCTCTCTCTCTCTCTCTCTCTCTCACACACACACACAAAGTACCTTCTTCTCTTCATTAACAATATAGTAATGAGTTTTTCCCCAGTTTGGAGGGTCAGTTACTTTGTTTCTTCCATTCATTAGATATTACTTAAAGACCTACTGTGTGCCAGGCACACTAATAAATAAGTAACCTATACATGATGAGCACTTTGTAAACCCTGGGAGACACACAGTCCTTACTCTACCAGAGTAAGTATGACTTAGTAATACTAATTTGGTATTACTAGTAATATACTAGTAATTACTAGTATTATAGTAAGAAATACCATTGCAGGTATTTCGTATAAATTAATTCTTATAGGATTTGCATGCTCTCCTCCATAGTGCTCAGTTATTCCACTATAACACAGCCTCCTGAGAGCCAAATTCAAGCCTGCAGGGAAACTGATGAGTGGAAAGTGAATAAGAGAGGATGGAATTTGGCTCTAAAGAATTAGGAAACAAAGACTCATTTCCACCAGGATTTTAGAGGCATTTTAGTGTCTGACTCAGAAAAGAACCCTTCCGCCTTTTAAACCACATGAGACTAATCATCAAACTCAGTTTTACTTGATAGTTTTAGTTAAGCTTTTGAAATATTTGTATCAGAGTTTTCAGTTAATTTTTTTCAAGGTTAGAAATTTCAGAATGGTGGTTTTTATTATTGACTGCTACTATATATTAGTTTTCCTTAAAGCCTCATTACATTGTAGCATCATTCCCATTGCAAACTTTTAACAGTTATCTCTAAAAGGCTCTGTTAACTTTGTCCCTACACTGTCCTTGTCACAGCCCGGATGCCGCTGATAGCACATCTTTTGATGTCCAGTTAGGAGACATTATCCTGACGGCGACAGATGGACTCTTTGACAACATGCCTGATTATATGATCCTTCAGGAGCTAAAAAAGTTAAAGGTAATTAATTCAAAGGTTGGCCTTTGGAAACAGTGACCCTCTCTGGGCAGCTGATTTTTATTAATTCAATTGCATTATCTCTTTTTGTAGTTTTGGAAAGGACTATTTTGTGAATTTAGGAAAATAAAAATGGTTCTAATCTTTGAAACAGTTGTAGATAGAAATATTCACAGTTGGAGAACTTGAAGGGAAAAGAGGCTTCTCATCCAAGCCTTTATTTAGTAGGGTGGTAAAGGTAGGAAAAGTCCAGATGGGCTGAGTTCTTGTTTGTGTTTTTAATGATATTTTAATGGTGTTAGTTGCTGGTTGTCTTTTTCACTTTTTATTCTCCTAGCAAACTCAGCAGGTGTTCAGGCTGGGAAAGATAGGAAATCATCATACCAGAGCCAGCCAAGGCAGCAGCCAAGGGCAGCAGGCAGCTGGGGGCCTAGATGTGATCTGAGCTGTCATCAGTAAAGAAACTGTTCAGATTTGGCCCATACAGAGAGTGGAAGGAAGTGAAAACCAGTCTGCATATTCTCCTGGCTTTGTAAAGTACTGACTCTGGGGAAAATTAGTCTTTTCTCATGTTTTTACCACTAACCAGTATGACTTTGAGTAAGTTTCTAAACTTTTTAAGCAGTATTTTCCTCACCTGTAAAATGGTGGAGTGGTACAAAAGGCCTGTTTTGTAGGGTTTTGGTAAGGATAAACCAAGACCGTGCATTAGAAACCCTTAGCACTACGCCTTGTCTGTGGGGCCTAGTAAAGGTCAGGCGCTTACACGTGCTGGCACTGTGCTCTGTGTGGTAACAGAATGACAAGCAGAAATGACACATTCCCTGCCCTTATGGAGCTTACATTCTAGTGGAGGAAGACAGATAATACAGAGAAAGAAAGAATAGCTATAATGGTGGTGGTAAATAAGAAGAAGAAAAATAAAGCAAGGTGAAGGAATACAGAATAGAGAGGGATTTTCAGTAGGGCAACTGGCAGCCCTTACTTGGAGAGCACACTGTGCTTGGCCAGGGGGGCATTCCCAAGCAAGGAAGCTTTTGAGGTCATCCCGAAGTGCTATCAAAATCCGCCCATTCAACCCCATCCCATTTTAGCAAGAATGCCTTAAGAATTTCAAGTGGGGAAAAAAAAAACAAATATGAAAATTCAAGGGACTTCCCTGGTGGTCCAGTGGTTAAGACTCCACGCTTCCACCGCACGGGGTGTGGGTTTGATCCCTGGTCAGGGAACCAAGATCCCACATGCCTCATGGCGCGGCCAAAAAAAAAAGAAAGAAAATTCAACCTTCAGGACCCAAGTCCAAAAGGACTTTCTAATTGACGTCTTTATGCAGGCAGCACTGGTGATCTCATTCATTTTAGTTGAGGTATAATGTTTCATTGTCTTCTCTAACTGGAATAAAACTTAAGTGGTGGAAACTATGATTAGATAAATGTTACTGTCTTAAAAAGCGATGCTTGCAAGTGATGTTTACTGTGTGCAGAAATCATGTGAGGCATTATGGTAAAAATAACTCCCTCATGTTTTCATATTAGAATTCAAATTATGAGAGTATACAACAGACGGCAAGAAGCATTGCTGAGCAAGCTCATGAGCTGGCCTATGACCCAAATTATATGTCACCTTTTGCACAGTTTGCATGTGACAATGGATTGAATGTGAGAGGTAAGCATTCCTTAGGAAGGTCATAGGGACTAACTGGGGACATAGAGGATGGGAGCATTCTGGGCTGTGGGTGAGGCAAACTACAGCACTGGAGTGAGACTGCTGAGGTGCCCTCTCTCAGCTGTGAGCCCGTGGGAGCAAGGTGAGCAGGCTGTAACACTGAAGGACAGAGCAAGTGCATGTCATCATGTGTTCCCCACAGAGGTGCCCTTCAGAACTGAATTTAATTGGCTGCAGAGGCAGGTGGAACCTGAAGCCCTTTATTGCTGCCACTGCACTGCTTGGACCTGAGCCCCAAAAGCCTCCGAGCTCTGCCTGGACATTCCTAACAGTTTAAACATTCTGCCCTTCATGAGTCTGACATTTCACTTCTCCCTTCCTCTGGCTTTGTGGGACTCATTGACAGTATTTGCCTGCCAAATTGCCATGGCAGGTTTTGAAGATGGAAGTAATGTTAGACTGTCCTTGCCTAAAGAGTCTTCTATCTACTGAGCGATATGTAACTTTGGGAGCAGGCCAAGTAGCTCAGTCTTGGAGCTCAGATGACATGTTGGTACTAGCATATCAGAACTAGCAGAGTTGGTCAGTTTCTTGCTGGTAGAATCTTATGATATGTAAAGCATTTCTTAGTTGTCCAGGAAATATTCAAATAGAAAAAAGCACATGCCATAGCTGATTGCCAGATTAGAATACAAGACTATTACTAGTTTCAAAACATTGGATATGTTTGTCCAAATTAGGATTGTGGGTATAACATGTAACTTTCTTGTCAGGCAGAATTAATCTTAGCTACATTTTGTCTTTATTATGATTGCTATAAACAGAGGATGTGGTGGTGGCCATTTTAACAGAGCTGTTGTAAAGGAGCAGGGAAGGTTTTTTTTTAAAAGCTTCAATTAAATTACATGTAATTTCTTGGTGCGTTTTAACTATTTATCAAATGGTTTTTTTCCTTTTTTCTGCCAGAGTATATTGACAAACCAAACCTGCCTGAAATACCAGTATTTGTTTCCTAGTACTTATTTATTTAGGCTTACATTTTTTATTGACTTTTCCTTTTAAAATATATAAATACGTTTTCATTTTCATTTTAGGTGGAAAGCCAGATGACATCACTGTCCTTCTCTCAATAGTGGCTGAGTATACAGACTGACTCACCTAGGTGTCAACTCCTGCCTCTCCTTTCATCATCCCAAATTCTCCCCTACCGTGTGTGCTGATCCTGCTGGCAGGACCATGTTTCTTTGCTACTGATCTCAGTGGCCAGTGATGTAAGCCTTTTGTGTGTCTTTTTGAGACCCCATTGAGATCTTTGTTGAGAACCACTACTGTCATTCACTAGCTCATATCTGCCAGCAACATTTGAAGAGAATCAAGATTTGAAGATTGGCCTTCACTTCACATTGTCCTTTCCATGATGGGATGGAGGTTTTCAAAGCCAAAATGTCTATTACTTTTCAAAAACAGTTGAAGTATTGAAAATGAGTAATATTGGTAAAGTGAATTCAAAATTAGAATGTGTTAAAGGGATTTTAAAAGTCTAACACAAATTGTATGTTATGGTACATCTACTAGAAACATACGTTATATATTATCAAAAGATATGTTACACGTGTACTATACAGTCTGTGTTATGATTGGGTGTGGCTTTATGTTTTCATTATAAACTCCTATTTTTCAGGGGCTTATAATCTTGCTCTAAAACGTTGTTCTGGATTACAAAATCTTGATCCGGGGAGCTTTTTTTTGGTTACAAGTTGGAAGAAAAATTCAGTTTAGTTCTATGTATGCAAATGTTTCATGGTTTTTAAAAGATGATTAATTGTGCTCCTGTGATGAAAGTTTCAGCAGTTTATTGGTTACTGCATATCACAGGCTGGTGGCCTGATCTGCAGGGGGGTTTGGGGAGACTCCTTACCAAAAATTTTTAATGGAAATATTATTCAAGGTTATAAATTCCTCAAAGCCTACAAATTTAATGTTACAGCTGAAATTCCTCCCAGCTGTCTGATATGATGCCCCTGTGTGGGAGCTTTAGGCCCATAGGCCTGATGGGTTGAGAATGGAACAGCTCTAACTTTGAATTTTGTTGGCCTTTGATGGTCACGCTATACCCCTTTTCTCACTCTCAGACCTGTTGTTAGTAGCCTTGCTTTCTATAGAGCATGTACCAAATTCAGGGAGTCCATGTGGAAAGAACACTGTGGGCAGTGGCACAAGAGTCCACGAGGAAAACTCCTAGTGATGATATGACATTTGCATTTGCCCTACACAGAAATTTAGGGGTTTCTGAATCAAGCTTAATGTTTACAGTTTCCGAATAGCCATCTTGCAGTGTATAGTTTCCTTATAAAATTACCCCACATTCAGTTTTTCCATTATCTGCAAATTCAAACTTATTTTTAAGGTTTGTGTACAAGTCGACTGCTGTAAAGATATATATTTTTGGGTCAGTTTTTTTCCTTCATTAACTTCGTGGTAGAAAAATATATATACTTAGAAATCCTTAAATTAAAGCCATGTTTTATATATGTCAGGTAACATTGGTGTATAGATGAGAATGCAATTAAACCTAATGAGAATCTACTTGAGAATATAGAAAGTCTCTTTCTCTAAAGGAGATACTTACTCCCTGGTTTATTGCATTAAAACTTATGTTTGAGGTTACCTCAACTTGTTTTAAAAGATTTTGTTTTGTGAATTTGTACTGTATATTTGAGTAACTGTCAAGCTTTTGTTTTATTTAAAAATGTTTAACATGTACCATGTACATGTCATTACTATATTTCAATGCATCATGCTTGTAACAGGCATTTCATTTATAATAAGAATGAGTTATTCATTTGTAAGCCGTTCAGTAATTTATCTACTATTCCTAAATTGGCATAATGTTAGATATCTATTTTGAATCACCTTTAATTACATGTCAGAATGCCTTAACTACCCTAACTTGACAAAACAGAATTCTTTGGTAGAGGAGATGGGGGGTGGGGTGGGGGGTGGAGAGAGACTCTGTTTAAATAATGAGAATCCATCGTGCTGTGATAAAACACAGAAGCGTGAGTGGCAAGTGGCGGGGTATTTATTTTGCACAAACTATTTGCAGTCTCTGTGTATTTAAAAAGTAAAGAAAGTTGCATCCAGAAGGGTTTTGTTGGAAGGAATACATTTACACTTGGGCTGACAACTTCAGTTCTTTTGTTGGGTTTTTAATTATTTCTGGTCAGAGGTATGGAGCCTTATGATCTGGATATATTTTGTATTAATTTTCCAATGCATACATTTAATTCCAGGTAAGAGCAGTGCTGGTCACGTCACTGGCTTTCTCTGCACTCATCTAAACCCATCAAACACAGTCTTCATAAAGGTAGATTGATGGTGGTGTTTTACACAACTCATTTAATCAACTTAGTCTTTTTTGAGAAATGAGCGTTAGAAATTGACAATGTGTTTGTTCCAGGGATGTTGAAAATAGTGGGACAAGAATTGAGTTTCACAGGGGAACTGACTTTGGACCTGGCCTGTAGATTTGGGACACAAAATATTTTCTCTTTTTTTCCCCTGCCCTTTTTGTGTTATGCACTTAATTTTATGACTGTGGGGGTCTGTTGGAGTGCTGCTTAACAAGTAACTTTCCTTCCACTGTCAGTGGTCAGAGGCTGTGTAGTACCCATACTGGAATTTTCCATGTCACAGGACCCAAGTCTTTGTGGGGTGTGCCTGAGATATACCACTTGGTGGGTCTAATTCTGAACTTGATGTGTTAATTGTATTTTAAATCAAGCAGTATAAACACACATATTGATACATTTGCCTCACGTAGTGGACTTTTATAACAAAAGAGAATTTGGATTTCTAATTTACAAATGGCAAATTATTTATCCCTCTCTGGATGCACCAAAGACCAGTAAAGTTTATAGCTTTTCCATCTATATTTATAAAGCAATACTGTATTATAAAAATCAATATTTTTATCACATGCTTGAAATTTTTATTTTGTTCTGTTTTAAAGTGTGCACTCTAAACATATCAGAACCTTATTTCTTCCTGTGAACTTAAGCTGCCTGCGCACAAAAAAGAATTCACCGAATGGATACACAGTAGAGTCCATAGGCTCCTAAAAACTGAAAGAAGAAATGAGGTGGGGAAAACAAGTTACTTGTCCTGAATTACTGTACTGGCTTGACATGGTTGATGGGTACTAAATCACAAAAGAATCCATTCCAGGTGTGCATGTCTGGGAATTGGGCTGTAACTAGATTAGAAACTAGATTTCGAGCTTTGCATGATGGGCGAGTGTCTTATCACATCGGTTGCATTCGTTCTGGATAGAATAGTAGCCTTCAGTACCGCCTTCAGTACCACCAACATACCACATCATGTAACAAGGCAGTAATTGTGGGAATTCACTGAGTCAGTTTTGAGCGTTTTGGAGATTGTAAACAAGATAGGCTAGAACTGTAAATGTTTGTACTTCCGATTAAGTTCATGGTTCCTTGTCACCTTATACCAGCTATCTTTGGTAGAAGCTACAGCATCCAATTTTCCTGGAAACTATCACATTTTTGCATTTAACAAATTTTACAACATCAAAAAACCAAAATCTGCTTATAAAACAAAATGTGAAACAGAAAACATTTGGATTCTATTGTTTAAAAAAATTAAATTCTTTGCAAAATTGAAGTTCAACTAAAAATCGACAGTGTCCATGTCAAAATTTTAACTGTAAGCAGGTAGTTTGTGGCAAAGATGGCTAAATAATGAAGCAAGTCTGAATTTGTGTATACTAATGAGCTGCTTTTTTCTGTTGAGACTATCATTATTTGTCTTACCCAAGAGGCAGTGACCTGAATTGGATGTCTGAAGTATAACTTATGCAGGAATAGTTCTGTAAATACATTTAAATAAACTGTAAAGATATTTAATAAATATAGTATTTATACTAATCTGTGTACTCCTTTTAATTTGAGTAGTAACAAAATAAGACACTGGCCCTTGACATTGATTTTGTTGGTCCCTATCAGGTCCTCATTTCCAAGCCTCTTAGTCTAGCAGTGACTCCATACTTTGTAGCTATCATTTCTGCCTTTTACTAGTTTATTCACTAAGGCTCTTTTTCACCAGCTCATTTACTACATCAGTTTAGCTTCCTCAAAAATTCGTCAAACTGGATTAATAATTGAATGTAACATATAGATGGTTTCCCAGCCGAGAAGCCTTTTGCATCTTCTAAATGGTATGTGAAGTCAAACAAAAATCTGGTGTCATTTAAATTTAGCATTCTGTATCCAAATTCTAAAATCCAAACTATATACAATTTGACAGTGTAACTGTCTTTTACAGACCAGTGCTGCATCTAGGTGATTACTGATGATGATGATGCCTTCACAGCCGAAACTGCCCTGGCCCATTTCAATGAGCGAACCAGAAACTTCATCCTCAGCAAGGAGACCTACAGTTACTCTCGGGTATAAATGTTCTCCGTGTAGTCATCTGCATTTATTAGGAATATGTGAAATTCAGTGTTAGTCATCAGTGTAAGCAAAAGATACATAAATCTTTAGCCTACAATGTGAAATTATGTGGGCATTGCCAGTTTCCAAAAAAAGCTTGATGAAAGCCCAGTTTCATTCACTGAGGAACATTTTGGGATGAACTTGAGTTTTTATTAGGTTATTGTGGGTAGCTATGGCTCATTACCAAGCTACAAGAGCCAAACTCATTCTGGTTTTAGTTTGAACTCTGTTCACAGTTTTAAAGTTTACTAATCCACTCAGCCACCTTTGTCTTATTAATTCCTCACAAAATCTAAAGCACAATTGCTTGCCAATTAACATTTCCTTGTGATGTGATGGTTTCACAGGCTTAACAATTAAGGTGTTACAAAAGTCTAGTTTGTCAGGTTATAATTGACTCTAAACAGGCTTGGGAGAGGGAGAGGCACACATCATAAGATGTTATATAACAATATTTCTGTGCCAGATTTTTTATTCTGTGCAGGTAAGAAGCTAATTCTTAAAGAGGCAAAGAACAGAGACATTCATCTTCCATCTCATTCCCCTCCAAACCCAGGCTTTCTTGGCAGTGGAGGCTGCTGTTCTATATCAGATAATACAGAAATAATTTTTTGGCATCACTTCTTTTCTGCATCACACTGCAAAATTTTAAAGTCATATATTTTTACTTAAAATCTTAACAAAATATAGCAAGCAATAGACCAAAAATGTTATGGTATTACATGCATAACTTTTTACTATGTCTGAAAGCACCAAAACTCAAATGTTTGCAATCAAACACAGAAGATACCTGAACTCTACAAGCCATATTGATGCACTCAAAATGGCTGCTAAAGAAAGTTTAAATACCTTTATAAAACTGGTAAAGAAAATGCTAAAAACTCTAGTGTGAATGTGCGCTGAATTGAAGAATTCTTTTTTATTTTTTTAAATTTTATTTATTTGGCTGTGTTGGGTTTTCATTGCTCCACGCATGCTTTCTCTAGTTGCGGTGAGCAGGGGCTACTCTTCGTTGTGGTGCACGGGCTTCTCATTGCGGTGGCTTCTCTTGTTGCGGAGCATGGCACGCAGGCTTCAGTAGTTGTGACTCATGGGCTCTAGAGTGCAGGCTCAGTAGTTGCGGCACACGGGCTTAGTTGCTCCACAGCATGTGGGATCTTCCCAGACCAGGGCTTGAACCCATGTCCCCTGCATTGACAGGCGGACTCTCAACCACTGCACCACCAGGGAAGTCCCTGAATTGAAGAATTCTAATGAGCTTTTTCCCTGCACAGAAAACTCTTCTCCCTCCCAAGAAGCATAATGGATTTAAAGCAAATTACATTTACTTGACAAGCAGCTATTTCTAGATATGGTTGTTGTATAAGAAGATGTTTAGAAAACTAGCAGCCCATTATCCATTTCAAGGAAGTCCAAGACAATATCTTCATAGGCTTAAGTGTGAAAATGTGTTTGAGGTGCAAGTGAGCCAGTAAATGGGTAGGGGGCCAGCTCAGCCATCATTGTTAGAATGTGGAAAAACTGCCATTATTCACGTCCTCTTCACTGTCACTTGCTGTTGCCAGACTGTGGAAAGGGTGGTTGAAGTGTTCTTGTTGGTCAGAAGAAACTGCTCCAAAGAACATGCGAGAAAACTGGAGGGGAAAAAAGTAACTGTACTGTTTATTCAAAGCAAGTTAGCGCTCATCAAATACCCCTTTTCAGAAGCTCAGCCAAGGTGGTCTCCCTAACTTTAATAGTGATGGTTCATGAAATACCCAAAACCTTCTTGAGTGGCCCAAAACATCCTAAAATAAAACCCTTCCCTGGACTCCAGATGCACACAGTGTGGAATCAGTGGTCTGCTTCTGACTACCCTGCCCGAGCCATTGAAACTAACACCAGGGACTTCCCTGGTGGTCCAGTGGCTAGGACTCCACGCTCCCAGTGTAGGAGGCCCAGGTTCAATCCCTGGTCGGGGAACTGGGTCCCACATGCAGCAAATGCAACTAAAGATCTCGCATCCCGCAACTAAGACCCGGCACAGCCAAATTAGTTAATTAATTAATTTTAAAAAGAAAGAAAGAAACTAACACTAAGGCTGTGGGAGACAGAGATAAAGGGAGACACTGTAGGCCATCCTGCTCGACTCCATCCATCTTCTCCCCTTTCCCTCCTGCTGCGACAGAAGCAGCTACTCCTGACTAGAGCCAGTCCTTCTCTCCCTGTCTCTGACTCCCAGCCCCTCCCATGCCTCTCCTCTACTGGATAAGAATGTCAGCATTTTAAAATAATCAAATGTCTCTCATTAAAATATATAAATAGCCTCATTCCCTTCCTCCCTCCATCCTTACCTCTGCTGTAGAGTTGTCTACACTTGCTTTCTCCATTTTCTCATTCTCCTATTCTTCCGTCTTATCTAAAAAAGCTCCTGACCCTCACACAGAAGCACTTCTCAAGATGGTCACCAAAAATTGCCAGATCCTTAAGCCAATGACCATTTTCAGTCTCCATCCCACTTGATAGTCACTCTGACACTTTCTTCTCAAACCTTCCTCATGCTGCATTCTCCTGGTTGCTCTTAGACTTTTCAGCTGGCTTGCCCTCTTCTACCCAGCCTTTGAATCAGGGTTTCTCAGCCGTAACACTACTGACATTTGAGGCCTGGTGCTTCTTTGTTGTGAGGGCTGTCCTGCTCATGGGAGGGTGTTGAGCAGCATCCCTTGCCTCTGCCCACTAGATGACAGCACCCTCCTTCCTGAATTGTGACATCCAGAATTGTCTCCAGACATTGCCCAACGTCCCCTGGCCCTGGTTAAGAACCACTGCTTTAAATGATGGCAGTACTCTCCCCTGCACCCTCTCCCTAGGAACTTTCTTTCACACTGCTGGCAGAAATTACTACATATGTATATGCCGGGGAGTCTCACAGAATCTGAACTTTGTATATCCTACTACCTATTTGATTTCTGCCACTTAACATGTCCAAAATAGAATGCATGATCTTAGTGAGCATTGAACCTGTTGCTCCAGACCTTGATACCTCCTTTTCCCTTAAGCCCCATAACCAATCCATCACAGAGTCCTGCTGCTTCTACCTCCTCAATTAGCTGTCTACTTTGGCCACTTCTCTGCATTGCTACTGAATCACCATCTCTCAGATGCCACAACTGAACTTCCATTCTTGCCTCACTGCATCCCATTCTGCACATAGTAGCTGCAACTAAAGTTATCTTTCCAAAATTCAACTCTGGCAGCCCTCCCTGTTAAAATCCTTCAAATACTTTAAATGCCACAGTACTTTATATGGCCGTTTACATGGCTGTTTACATCTGGCATGAATCGGCACTCAGCAATTACTCTAGTTTCATTCACCCTGTGCCATTGTTTCACCCTGGCTATCTGCCTGCTAACCACACTGGTCATCCTCCAGTTCCTTAAAACCAGCACACTCCCTCCATCACAGGGGCTTTTGCACATGCCACACATCCACTTAACTCCCCCCTACTACCTTATCCTTTCCAGTTCAGCTCAAACACCAATTTCAAAGAAGACGTTCTGACCTCCTAGATTAGGTCAGTTCATACCTTAAATCCTCTCAAAGCACCTTAAACTTTTCCTTGATTGAACTTACCACAGGTTTTTAAAAATTATCAAATATTTAGTCATGTGACTATTTGTTTAATGTCTGTCTCCCTCCTAGTCTATAATCAAGTTTAGGAATGTTTCTTGTTTATTTTGCATACCATTGTATACCCCACATCTACAACACAAGGCCTTCAACAAATACCTGTGGGAGTTGCATGGTAGGTAACAAGAATGAATAAGTGAATGATCCCTGTTCTTGGCTCATCCTCACACATCAGAAGGTGAAGATGCCCTCTGCATGGGGCAGTTCTGACAGCAGCTGTTGAACCCTTGCTCCAGATGAAACACCCCAAATTAGCTGTGATATAGCCTGTGGTAGGCAGAATGATGGCCTGCCCGCACCCCCAAAGATGTCCACGTCTTAATCCCAGGAGCCTGTGAATATGTTATATCACATGGCAAAAGGGAATTAAGGTAGCAAATGGAATAAAGTTGCTAATCAGTGACCTGGACTATCCAGGTGGGCCCAGTGGACTCACAAGGATGCTTAAATGTGAAAAGCAGGGCTTCCCTGGTTGGCCCAGTGGTTGAGAGTCTGCCTGCCGATGCAGGGGACACGGGTTCGTGCCCCGGTCCGGGAAGATCCCACATGCCACAGAGCGGCTGGGCCTGTGAGCCATGGCCGTTGAGCCTGCGCGTCCGGAGCCTGTGCTGCGCAATGGGAGAGGCCACAACAGTGAGAGGCCCACATACCGAAAAAAAAAAATGTGAAAAGCAGAGAAGAGTCAGCATTAGAGTGAAGCAATGTGAAAAGGACTTGACTGGCCGTTGCTGGTTTTAAAGCTGGAAGGAAACCACAGTCAAAGAATGCAGGTGATCTCAAGAAGATAGGAAAGGCAAGAAAGCAGGTTCTCCCCTAGAGTCTCCACAAAGGAACGCAGCCTTGCCAACACCTTGATTTTAGCTCAGTGAGACCCATTTTGGACTTCTGAACTGTAAGATAATTTGTGTTGTCTTAAGCCACTGAATTTGTGGTAATTTTTTATAGCAGCAATAGGAAACTAATACACTGGCTTTGATTTTAATTGGAGCCATAGTCTCAGTTGCTTCTGAAGAGTCTAGTGTTAACCAAGGTCAAGATCCAAAGGCTGGAATTGACCTAATGATAGCATCTGTGTCTCTTCAATGTATAATATCATGTGCAAATAGCTCTTGATAATGCTTACTGTGCTATATTAAACTAAAAACCTATTAGTTTGCTTTGGACTTTGAGAGCTGCCCTGAATTTGCCACTGACTTAAGGTAAATGTCATTTGCTACCCCTCTTTTCCCTACCTACTCTTTGGCCTTTAAATCTTTCATGGCTGGATGATCAAGCCTTTCCCTGGTATATAACAGTCTTCTAATGGAGAAAGTTTATGAATGGCCATACAACTTGGAATTAGTCCAAATCCTATACGAATTGGGTAAGAAGATAAATTATTATAAAAATTTTAAAATAATATTCATATTCTCTTAAAAATAGAACTACCATACAATCCAGCAATTCCTCTCCTGGCTATTTTTCAGAAAAAAAAACAAAAATGCTAATTCAAAAAGATATCTGCACCCCTATGTTCATTGCAGCCTTATTTATAATAGCCAAGATACAGAAGCAACCTAAGTGTCCACCGATAGAGGAATGGATAAAGAAGATGTGGTGTGTGTACACAGTGGAATATCACTCAGCCACAAAAAAGAATAAAATCTTGCCATTTGCAACAACGTCAATGGACCTAGAAGGTATTATGTTCAGTGAAATAAGTCAGAGAAAGACAAATACAGTGTGATTTCACTTATATACGGAATCTAAAAAGCAAAACAAATGAACAAACGTAACAAAACAAACAGACTCATAGATACAAAAAACAAACAGGTGGTTGCCAGAGGGGAGGGGTGTGGGGGGATGAGTGAAATAGGTGAGGGAGATTAAGAGGTACAAGCTTCCAGTTACAAAATGAGTGATGGGGATGAAATGTACAGCATGGGGAATACAGTCAACAATATTATAATAACTTTGTATGGTGACTTTGGTCTTTGAAAACTGCCCTAAATTTGCTATTGACTTATTGTGATCATTTTGTAATGTATAGAAATATCAAATCATTATGTTCTGTACCTAGAACTAACATAGTGTTGTAGGTCAATAATACTTCAATTAAAAATATAATAATATAGATATTTCCCCCATTTTGGTGCCCCTGAGAGCTGTGTATAACTTATTGAAAATCAACAATGGAAAAATATATTGGTCATTTGAATATTAGAATATAGTAGTACTCCTCTACAACAGTTTAATTTTGAAAATCCCCTTTCCCAAAGTAGAATACTACCATATTATTTATCTTTTTAAATAAGGTGAATTAAAATTGATTTCATTTTGGAATTTTGTGATACTACTTGAGGGATTTTAAAAACTTTCTTAGGCTATCCCAAACCGGGGCTGAAGGTTTGCCAACCACTGGCTATGCACTAGGAATACAGAGATGAGTAAGACTGAGGCCTGCCCTTGATGAGCTCACAATCTACCTAGTGGAGTAACAAGCATATTTATTAAATTATTACATGACATTAAAAATGAATAAAACAAACAAAATGATTTGATTAGAATGAGAAGACTTCAAAAAGAGACATATCACTTGAGCTGGGCTTTGAAGGGTGGGTAGGGGTTTGAACGGTGAAAAAAGGAATACTATCACCCCAGACTGTAGGAGCAATAGTATGAACAAAAGTAGGACACAAAAGCATTTGCTGAATGTTTCCACTAAGATCAGGAACTAAGCAAGCATGCCCACTCTCTCCACTGTTAATGTTGTACTAGAGATTATGTGCTAATACAACTGAACAAAAGAGTCAGTTGGAGAGATTAAAGAAGAAATGAAACTATCTCTATATAAAAATGACGTATAGCATGTCTGGAAACCCTGAGAGAATCAATGATAAAACTAATGGAAACAATAAAATAATTCAGCAGGGTAGTAGGATATAAAATTAACACACAAAAAAACCCAGTAGCCTTCATATACGCAAACAATAGGCAGTCAGAAAACATAATGGTAGAGAAAACTATTTACAATAGCAATATAAAAGGTTACATTACTTAGGAATAAACTTAAATGTGTAAATGTATATGAGAAACATTTTAAGACACTCCTGAGAGACACAAAAGTAGACCTAACAAGTGGAAATATATTGCCTGTGTTTGGATAGAATGACTCAGCATCATAAAGGTGTCTCTTAACATCCCCAAGTTAACAGAAATTTAAGGAAATCCCAATTAAAAAAATACCAACAGACTTTTTCTGGAGCTAGATAAGTTGATATTAAAGTTCAAGTAAAAAATACACATTCAGGAATAGCCAGGAAAAACTGACTAAATCTACAAAGGGGTACTAACTCTACCAGACATTAAAACATACTCTGAAGGGCTGGAACTGGACCTCACAGGAGGAAATGAGAAGATTTTATTAAATACCCTAGGGAGAGTCCCTGAATGCCATTCCAAGGGGTTTAGGTGAAATCCTATGGGCGAAGCAGAATGATCCAAGAGACCATAAAAGCAGGAGAGTGATGTATAACAATAACTAACATTTAATGAGCACTGACCATGTGCCAGCTCCATGTATTAGCCCAATTAATTGTCACAACAATTCAATTGGGTAGCATTATTATTATTCCCATTTTACTAACCGAAAGAAAACTGAAGCAAAGATAAGTAACTTATCCAAGTTACACAGCTAATAAGTGGCAAGACAGAGATTCCAACCCAGAAACTCTAGAGCCAGTGCTCTGGAGTCCTATACCTCATTGTAAATATAAGGTCTCAAAAGAATCTTCTGGTACACTGTGGAGGAAACCAGAGTGGAGGAGAATGGAGGCATGGAGGTCAATCAGAAGGCCCACCGTAGTTCATATAGAAGATGATAATGGTCTAAATTATTTACCCATAATGTAATTTCATTTTTGCAGGAGTTAAGGCAAATAATTCCCTTTAAAAATAGAACTTTCTTTTTAGAATTTAAGTGACATGATAGGAAATTTGAAGAAAAGAGTGCTGTAATGGTACTCATGGAGCTTACAGCTCTAAATGTTACTTTCCCTAGTGAGGAAATTGGCAAACCTAGTGAATTTCAGGGAAGTGAAGCAGCAGGAAAATGTATTCCTGTTGCTGCCTGCGAAAAAGTAAGCACAATATGTGTGGCCAAAAAACAGGGCGAGGAAAATGTTTCTGTATAATGAAAAGACAGATTTCAGTTTTCACTTTATGGCCAAGCTAGTAATTCACGAGAAGAGAAAATTGCCATAAGTGCCAGGCATATAACAGGTATTCAATAAACACTGTGGCATCAAACTGAATAATAAGTGGAGTTTACTATCCAATTTTACTACCCTAAAAGTCTTCATACAGTGTAAGTAGTGACTTTTAGTAACATTATTTCTCCTTAGAGTTATTTCTAACTCTAAGAAACTCATATTTCCAAACCAATAATAATAACAACAGCAAAACAAGCTTGAATAAAACATCAATATAAACATGTAAAACAGGGACTATCATTATTTGATACTTCTAATAAATTATGTTTATCTTCAGTGGATTTCTTAAGGTTTAACACTGTAGCATTTTGTGAAGTTTATCATCCATCTAGTAAAATGTTGGTAACATAATAATGTTCTTAACTGGGACACCACTATGAAGGAATTTGTGATGTTTGTTGTGATGAAGTTTACATTTGTACTACCATGAATAAAGGATTTCCCAACCAAACCTGAAAAATAAAATTAGAAGGACATGTATTTTAGAAAGCAAAGTATATGACTTTAGCATATTATTTGTATTCAAAGATAAGTATGCTGTAAGAAATCATAATTTATTCTTTAAAACAAGTGACTCAAATTTCTATTTGAATATACTTTGTTAGAATTACTCAATGAGCAATTTAACTATTTTGTATTGACATTCTGTAAATCAGCCTTTTCTCCATGTCAGACTGGTTTCACCTCTCCCCTAGCAAAAAATAATAAAATTAATTTCCCGGATATTGGGGGTGGGCTGAGGCAGGGAGATTGCAAAGGGAGACAGATGACGAGAGTTCTTGACTGAGATGCAGTTGTGTCTCAGTGTTTTTCTTTTACCTTCCTGAGATGTGAAGATCCTGGCACTTCCTCCGTGTCACTGACACTGCTTTCTGGTACTTCACTAATGTCTCTGTTCGCTCTTTCCGTTAATGGGCTGCCACGGTTTTCCAATGAAGAGACTTTCGTGCGAGTCTCAGAATAAAGCCTTTTGGGTACTGCTTTTCTTGAGATATACTCTGCGTCCTTGCTGGTTACATTTTTACCAGCCTCTGAATTTGAATGTATCAGCTCTGACCTGAGGTATTAATAGAGATTAAATGAATGAACTGTTTACTTTGAAAGATATATTTTTATATAACTAATGGATCAACGTGGGATGACAATAACACTGGTTTAGGGAATATACTGAAATAACATTGAACTAATTGTTGAAAGTTAAGATTTACATACATGATTATTTAGAAATTCTCTTGACAGATTCAGATTTTTCAGTAAAACAACCCAATGTATATGAGACAATCTTGTGACACGGTAATAGGGCGAAGTTAGAAAAAAAGTCAAATAAATTACAGTATATCTGTATGATAAAATTGTATAGAGTCATTAAAAATCATGTTTCCAAGTTATTATCAACAATACTGGAAAATGTTCACAATATAATATTTTGTGGGAAAAAACAGAATACAAAACTACATATGCTATATGACCCAATCTTGTTTTAAAATGCAACTGTATGCAAAATTAAAAGTCTGAAAGAAAACACAGTGTGCCAAATATTAACAGTGGCTATCACTAGATGGTAAAATTGTCGGTGTTTTTTAATTTATTCTTTATACTTTCCTGCATTTTCCAAATTTCCCATAGTAAGTTTATGTTACTTTTACAATGAAGCACCTTCCACCAAAAAAAAAGTTATTAAGAGACAAAAGGGGGAACTCCCTGGTGGTCCAGCAGTTAGGATCCGGTGCTTTCACTGCCGTGGCCCAGGTTCAATCCCTGGTCGGGGAACTGAGATCCCTCAAGCCACGCAGCGCAGCTGAAATTAAAAAAAAAAAAAAAAGAGAGAGAGAGACAAAAGGAAGAAAAGAAAGAAAAGCAATGGCTGTTTCTCTCTCTAAGAAAGAGAGTTCTGGGTAGTGAATACAAACTTTCCTGTGAACCTTAACACTATATCACTCCTAAAAAACAACTACTGAAAATGGAAATGAGTTTTAGGTAACGACAAAGATAAACCAGGCAGTCCTGTTAAATTGTGATCATAAGAGAAAAAGCAAATATCTAGTGAAAGATGGGTGATATTTCTCTGTTACAGTTAGGTCTTCCTGGAGCTTTCCTGATTCAGTTAAAATTTCTGATCTTCTAATGTTTTCATCCTCAATTGTTTCCTAAATGAATTGCATTGAATTATTTCAGAATAAGACTGCAATAGCTTTATCCCAACCAATAAAGACATTAAAACATGGCCTTACCTTTTTCGTTTTTGTGAAAGACACAGTGATTGTGGAGAAGATGCTCTACTTGGCTCATCAGCTAATGTAGCCAAAATAAAGTTGGCTTCCAATAACATATCATCAATACTTAAAGCCATGGGTCTAAAAAAGGCAAAGTAAGAGCAAACATCACACTCATCACACTCACACTCATTTTCTGATGGACATTGGGAAAACATTTAAAAATGATAATTTTGGAGTAAAAAGAAACAGTAAAAGTCTTGTCTTTTCACAAATCGAGACAGTCCTAAGAACTAAAAGTGTCCTTAGAAATCATCACATCCAATTTCATAAAACACATTCATCCTAGCCCAATCTCTCTGAAATTTTAGTTCTGAAATATCATATAAAGTACCGTAGCTTCATAGAGATTTAACTTGTTTAAGCCATGTATAATTTTCTAATTTGGCAATTTATTCAGTATGTCAAGTTTATAAATGTTTTTACTCTTCAGAATAATATATCTTTCTAAATCAAGTTACCAATAAAAAGAACTCTAGGTTATGACATCTTTCAAAATTTTAGTTTGATAAGTGTTGCTAGTAAAGTTAAGGAATTCCTGAGGTGTGAATTAATTTCAAAGTGAACCAAAGGGTTTTATTATTAATGTATGACAAAAGAAAAAGAAACAAACTCAGAAATTTCCCAAGGACCTACTTCCCAGGAAAATCAAAATGAATGGCTATAGGAGCATGTGTAGCTTCTGAAAATGTCAGCATTCCCTGAAAGGAAAAAAAGGGGAAAAATGTGAAATCTTTATTAAAAATTGCCATTGATAATTCTAATTGGACACAAATTTTGGTTTACCTTCAGTTCTTTGAAGCAAAATGTTATTTCAGTGTTGACTCCAATTTGATAGAAGTCAAACTCATCTGGCCCAACAAACATCTCACTGTATACAGAATTGGTCAAATCTGCTCAATGTTATAGGAAAGTAAAGAATAAAATTATTTCCAGTGGTATTTGTTAAATTTTGAAAAGAAAATAAAGCATAAGTGATAAGTTAAAAATAGCCACAAATTCTCTGACATTCCTTCATTGAGAGGTGGGGTCTATGTCTATGTCCCCTCCCCTTGAATCTGGGGTGAGTGGGCTCTTCGTCTGCTCTCACCAATAGGATATGGTGGAGTGACCTGGTGCTAGTTTCTGGTATGGGCCCAGGCCTTAAGAGACTGGCAGCCTCCACTTCTTCAATCCCACAAGCCACACAGGGCAGCCAAAAAAAAAAAGTAAAAATCAACTTAGAATGGGAGAAAATATTTGAAATCATATATATGAAAAGGGGAGAAAAATAAAAAGACAAATAACTCAAGTGAAAAATAAGGGATGTGAACAGACATTTCTCCAAAGAAGATATACAAATAAGCAATAAGAACACAAAAAAAGATACTCAACATCATTAGTTGCTAGAGAAATGAAAACCAAAACCACAATAAGACAACACTTCACACCCACTAGGATGGCTATCGTCCAAAAGACAGACAATAACAGAGGTGTTGAATTTTTTTCCCCCCAGAGGTGTTGAATTTTGTTCTCTAATATTTTATTAAACTTTTATGTGCATTTTTTAAAATGAAAATATGATGATACTATGCATACCATTTTATAATCTATTCAATAATGTATCCTGACTATTTTTCCATGTCAATAAGTACATTTTCCTAATTATTTATGTGTTGGTGTTTTGTGTTTTCCACTACAAAACTAACTTCAATAAACATCTTTGACATACACACCCAGAGAGAAAGAAATGTATATATACACAAACACAAGACTTCTTTTTTTTTTTTTTGGCCACGCCACATGGCTTGCAGGATCTCAGTTTCCCGACCAGGGCTTGGACCCAGGCCACAGCAGCGAAAGCACCGGACCCTAACCATTAGGCCACCAGGGAACTCCCAAGACTACTTTTAATAGCTTCATAGTATTTCATTAGACCAATCTCGGGCTTGGACCCAGAGCTTGGACCCAGGCCACAGCAGCGAAAGCACCGGACCCTAACCATTAGGCCACCAGGGAACTCCCAAGACTACTTTTAATAGCTTCATAGTATTTCACTAGACCAATCTCCTGTTGTCAGATCTAAGGTATATAGAAAGAGATGAACCAAACTATTGAGTACTTGTCTCTAGACAGTGGGATTTCAGGTGACTTTATTAGTGCTTTTTATGTGTTTTTAATTTTCTTCAATGAACATGAATTATGTAAGTGTAAGAACAAAGGAGAAATGGTATATATATTTTAAAAGGACCAAACAATACCTTACAAATACCTTCATCTCAGTCAAGAAGGCTCATGTCATGACTTGTGTTTGCTGGGGGCGGCGGGGTGGGGGGGTGTCACTGGATTGGGAGATTGGGACTAGAAGATGGAAACTATTATATAGAGAATGGATAAACAACAAGGTCCTACTGTATAGCACAGGGAATGTTCAGTATCCTGTAATAAACCATAATGGAAAAGAATATGAAACAGAATATTAAAAAAATTAATTTAAAAAAAAGAAGGCTCATGTCACTCCCAGTGTGCTGGCGTAGAGTAAGTTCAATAATAAAGTTAAACAATTGGGTCCCCAGTCAACCATAACTATAACTACTCATTAGAAAGCTTCTTACAAGGGACAGTGTCTGAATAAATGGCCATTTATTCAGAGATGGCATTATGAATATAAAACAGACCCTTTCACTAGCCAAGCATATATTTTCCAGATCATGCACCCCTGAGTGCCAAAACAGAATGCTAGATGGGACTTTGAGAGAAGCAATAAGAGCACAGTGGTAATGAGACTAAGCCCTGGAGCCTGACAGTCTATATTCAGATTATAATCCACCACTTATTAATTATGTGACAGCAGGCAAGTCACTTAGTTTCTCTGTGCTTCATATTCTTCATATAGAAAATGTATACTAATAGTACTTACATCACAGACTTGTTATAAAGATCAAATGGATTCAGAAATGTAAACCATTTAGAACAGAACCTGGCACAAACTAGACCCTGCAAAGTCGTCTGACCCAACTTAAGCCCTGGTTATACTGGTTTTTCACTTCAAAATAATGTTTCTTCCTTTGTATTCTTTCTTTACTGCTATCACCAAAAAAAAAAAAAAAAATCCAAGGTCAAAGAGTCTCAGACAAGTGGTGTCCATAATACCCTAGTAAATTTCCTTAATAGCAAAACTCCTGACTTAATCATGCTTTAGTTTCTCCATTCCTTCTGTATAACTCTTAGAAGAGCTGACTTAATATTCACTTTGGGGCGTCCCTGGTGGTGCAGTGGTTAAGAATCTGCCTGCCAATGCAGAGGACATGGGTTTGAGCCCTGGTCCAGGAAGGTCCCACATGCTGCGGATCAACTAAGCCCGTGCACCACAACTACTGAGCCTGTGCTCTAGAGCCCGCCAGCCACAACTACTGAGCCCACGTGCCGCAACTACTGAAGCCCACGCACCTAGAGCCCGCGCCCAAAATAAAATAAATAAATTTATAAAAAATAATATTTCATTCATTAAGAAATATTCATATTTTCTGTCCTATATATTTGCCATCTGGAATATCTTACATTTCTAACTTAAAGTTACTTTTCCTTTTTATGTGGTCAAAGATCATCTCAACTGGATTGCTGGCCTCTTAATTTTTCTTTATGCTAAATACAAAGGATGAGAAATAGACCTTAAAATTTTAACTGAAAAAATATTTTTCTCAGTAACCATTCTAATTTTATTTTTTTAATACATTTATTTATTTATTTATTTTTGGCTGTGTTGGGTCTTCATTGCTGCGTGCAGGCTTTCTCTAGTTGCGGAGAGCAGGGGCTACTCTTCCTCATGGTGCACAGGTTTCTCATTGCGGTGGCTTCTCTTTGTTGCGGAGCACAGGCTCTAGGCATGCGGGCTTCAGTAGTTGTGGCACTCGGGCTCAG
This sequence comes from Lagenorhynchus albirostris, assembly GCF_949774975.1. Classification (NCBI taxonomy): domain Eukaryota; kingdom Metazoa; phylum Chordata; class Mammalia; order Artiodactyla; family Delphinidae; genus Lagenorhynchus; species Lagenorhynchus albirostris. Next base: position 79,932,193 of record NC_083108.1, read on the forward strand.
TAGTTGTGGCTCATGGGTTAGTTGCTCTGTGGCGTGTGGGATCTTCCCGGACCAGGGCTCGAACCTGTGTCCCCTGCATTGGCCCAGTGGTTCTTAACCACTGTGCAACCAGAGAAGTCCCATTCTCCTAATTATAAAACAATCTGAATTTCAAAGCCACGTATTTTAATTACTGATAGTGACAAATTTCTCAGGTTTCTTAAAAATTTTAATGATCTTTCTACATTTTACTGCCTTTTAGACAAGAAAAAGTATTATGTCACTAATATTTACTGTATAACCGTACAGTTATCAGGAAAGCCAGGAAGTAATATTCCATCAAAGCACAGTGACAGATATAATCCTTACCCATTGATTCCTCATTAGAACTCTTAATGCAAACGTTCAGTGGAGTAACAGCAAGAGTAACTTCCTCTTGACTCGATGTAAAAAGAACAGTTGCCTCAGCAAGCACTCTATAAAATGTAAGGAACAGTAGTACATTATTTGAAGAACAAACAGAAAGAAATTATCATATTAAATGGGACTCATCTTTAACCTGGAAATAAATAGGTTAATTGTCCTGGATTTAGAAAAATCTACCCAAAAGACCTATCTTCATTCTTCTATATGAGCTGGTATATTTTTAGTATATCTTAAAATTACAACATTAGGAATCCCCTGGCGGTCCAGTGGTTAGGACCCGGCACTTTCACTGATGGGGGCTGGGATCAATCCTTGGTCAGGGAACTACGAGTCTGAAAGCCGCTCGGCTGCAGCCAAAAAAAAAGAAAGAATTACAACATCATTTGAAGGCCAAGAGAATAGCAAAATATATTCTAAGTAAAACATGTGAAAACTGCAGAATAAACCAAACACTAGAATAAAATATCTTTAATGCTATGCTTTCACATCCCCAATACATTTTTTAACAAAAATGACCTGGGATCATACTCCTAAGGGAGATAGTAGAAAATGGAGATGTTCAAACAGAAGTGGGGTGAACTATGCTGGAGACGCAGTCGAGGGGTACAGGTTTACAAGCAGTCTGCTGCCTGTATTCTCTTTCCCTTTGTCACTTGTCCTAGATTATTAACTATTTCTTTCAAGGTTGTCCTGACATCCCAAATGTCCTTTCATCCTGGGCTCCCTTTTTTTTTTTTTTGCAGTACGCGGGCCTCTCACTGTTGTGGCCTCTCCCGTTGTGGAGCACAGGCTGCGGACGCGCTGGCTCAGCGGCCATGGCTCACGGGCCAGCCGCTCCGCGGCATGTGGGATCTTCCCGCACCGGGGCACAAACCCGTGTACCCTGCATCGTCAGGCGGACTCTCAACCACTGCGCCACCAGGGAAGCCCTGGGCTCGCTTTTTAAAAACACCTTTATTGAGATATAACTCACGTTCTACACAATTCACAGATTTAAAATTGTTTGATTTGCATTTCCCTAACAACAAATGGTGGTGATCATCCTTTTCATGTGCTTGTTGGCCATTTGCATACGTTCTTTGGAAAAATGTCCATTCAAATCCTTTGCCCATTTTTTAGTTAGGTTACTTATTATCTTTTTATTATTGCATTAAAAGTTCTGGCCTATTTTTTGTTTATTTTGTTTTGTTCTTCATTGCTGCGCACAGGCTTTCTCTAGTTGCGGCGAGCCAGGGCTACTCTTCGTTGTGGTGCACGGACTTCTCATTGTGGTGGCTTATCTTGTTGCGAAGCACGGGCTCTAGGCACGTGGGCTTCAGTAGTTGTGGCACGTGGGCTCAGTGGTTGCGGCTCACGGTCTCTAGAACGCAGGCTCAGTAGCTGTGTTACAGGGGCTTAGCTGCTCCACAGCATGTGGGATCTTCCCGGACCAGGGCTCAAACCCATGTCCCCTGCACTGGCAGGCGGATTCTTAACCATTGTGCCACCAGGGAAGCCCTGGCCTATTTTTTAAATTGAGGTGAGGTCAGATAAAAATGAGATTCTTAGAATTTCTGTAATGTTAGTGTTAACCTGCTAATAGACATTAGATTAGCAGTTTCTCAATGCCAAAATGTCAGGAACACCTACCAAATTAATCTGGAAACTTTTCCAGTGTTAAGGGAGAGGTGTTGTACAAGATACTAAACAATCTGATACCAGAAATGACAATATGAATGTGCAATTCAAAAAGGAAGAAAAATACAAATTGCTAATAAATATATGAAAAGATGCTCAAACTCCCTAGTAATAAAATAAACACCAAAAAATGACTTTTTTTATATTAAAAAAAAAAAGACTATGTCTTCCATAATAGGAGTTTCCTTCTCTCTTTCCCTCTCTCTCTCTCTCTCTCTCTCTCTCTCTGGTTACCAGGTGCCATGTTGTGAGGACAATCGGCCAGCCTACAAAGAGGCCTGCATGGTGAGGAACTGAGGTCTACCAGCAACCACATGGGTGAGCTTAGAAGCTGACTTTCTGAGGCCTCCCACAGCCATGTCAGTGAGCTTGGGAGTGAAATTCTCCAAGTTCAGCCTTCAGATGAGACCACAGCCCTGGCTGATGGCTTGACTTCAACCTCATGAGAAACCTTGAGCCAAAAGCACCCAGCTAAGTCACACTTATTATTTTGAAGTAATAAATGTCTGGGTTTTTTTAAAGCTTTAAGTTATGGGGAAATTTGCTTCACAGAAATAGGTAACTAATACACTATCTTATGCACTACTAGCAGCATTGTTTGTGATGGCAAAAAGTCGGAAACAACCAACTTTTTCACAAATAGGGTAATGTGTAACTAAATTATGGTTCACTCATACAAGTAAAAATTATGCAATCATTAAAAAGAATAAAATTGATTTAACTAGGGCTTCCCTGGTGGCGCAGTGGTTGGGAGTCCGCCTGCCGATGCAGGGGACACGGGTTCGTGCCCTGGTCCGGGAAGATCCCACAGGCCGCGGAGCGGCTGGGCCCGTGAGCCATGGCCGCTGAGCCTGCGCATCCGGAGCCTGTGCTCCGCAACGGGAGGGGCCACAGCAGCGAGAGGCCCGCGTACCGCAAAAAAAAAAAAAAAAAAATTGATTTAAACTGACATAGACACTAAAAAAGGAAGTTGCCAAACAATAAGGATAGTAGGACATTTTCTTTTAAAAAACTATGTATGTGTCTAGTAGGTGATATAAATTTGAGAGAGAAGGAGAAAAAGAGAGAAAGAAATATATCCATAGCTATAGGGAAAAAGAAAGTTATAGAAAGACTGGCTATAAATAGAAGATGATATAGAAGGATTACACCAAATTGTTAATAGATGTTAAACCCCTGCCAAGTAGGATATATGTGGCAAGTAGAGGAGAAAGACTTCCATTTTTCATCTCTGCACTCTTCTATAAATTTTAGATGTATTGCAAGGAGCATGTATTTCTTTTGTAATTTAAAAAACAATAAGGATAAAATATCTTTTGGCTTACAAAGTAATTAATGTTTAAGCTACAGCTTAACTGAAAAATTGAGTACCTTTCACTGACAAATATGTCCCACTCATTCTCTAGAAAAAACAAACAAACAAACAAACACTTAGGGATAAAATCAGTTAATGTAAAAAGTGTTAAAATTTCCTCATGCTGTGTGTGTTAAGACTCAGATAGAAGGAACCATATAAATGCAAAATATTATTAGATAATATATTTTTCTCTTAATACCACTTGACGTAGAAAGCCACTGATGGGATACTTCTAGAACATTTTGGCCACTAAATTATTATTTCTACCATTAGGCAGTTATTATTATCTACTTTTACCTTTCTCAAGGTTTCCTCTTGATCCTTTAAGGTGATTTCTACAAGTCCAGTGTTAGCTTAAAAAAATGTAACTGATTTAAAAGCTCTAGGCTATTAGTTCTTTACTCTGTGACCATAATATATTCAGAAAAATAAAAATAAACAACAGAGAACTCATTACCTTGGTTGAATCACTAGTGTATTAGAACACATATTCTTTTCAAAAATAACTTGCAAAGGCTGACTTTCTTGAAAACACAAATTATGAATCCTTTTAATACCTTAAAAATAATAAAGCAACCCGTTAATAATTTTAAGTGCAAAATTAACAGATTTTTAAAAGTCTTTAAGTTTCAGAGCCAGATTAAAATAATAAAATTAAAGTAATATTTAATATCTGACAGGTGCACAAAGCTTACAAGAAGCACTATCCCTTAATGCATGTGTTTATCGCTCCCTAGTGGACACCATGTAACATGTCACACCCTCCAACCAATTAGGCAGTAGAGTTCCCACATTCTTTTGAAATACAGGTAATTTCTTAAATTGTGTGTAAAATAGTAATTGCCCACTACAGATCATATGTCTATGATTCTTTTTCAGTATTTTTCATCCAAACTGATATTTTTGGATGGGAACTTTAAAAGTAAAACCTGAGCATCCGGTCTGTGAATTCTTTCCCTCTGAGAGGAGGAGAGGAGTGTGGAGCAATAATGGCTACGGCCCAATGTACCGGCAACTGCAGGATATGTTGTACGTACATTACCTCGGATCCTCACAATATGCCTATGGGATAGGTACTTGATCTCAGAAGAGGAAAGTATAGCTCTAGCTCTGTTAAATGACTTCAAGGCTATGCTGTTTTAACAAGTATAGCTAGAATTTGAATCTAAGTTTGTTTTATCTCTCTTTTTTTTTTCTGAATCTGAGTTTGAATATGGAGCCCGTGTAATAAAATCCAGGTGGGCTATAACTTTCTACAGCATAATAATGTTATAATAAGAATCAAAAGGATTCACTATAAACATTTCTCAACTTATTTTTTAACTGAATTAATAACAACAGCAATATTTATTATTTTCATAAATATTTACTGAGCTCTTACTATGTACAAGGCTGATCAGTTTTTCTTTTCTTTTGTTTTGTTGGGTTTTTTTTTTGACCGCACAGTGAGGCATGTGTGACCTTCGTGACCAGGGATCGAAACTGTGCCCCCTGCATTGGGAGTGCAGAGTCTTAACCACTGGACCGCCAGGGAAGTCCCTGACCACTTAGTTTTTTTTTTTTTTAATTAATTAATTATTTTTTTGGCTGTGTTGGGTCTTTGTTGCTGCATGCGGTCTTTCTCTAGTTGCGGCGAGTGGGGGCTACTCTTCATTGTGGTGTGCGGGCTTCTCCTTGCAGTGGCTTCTCTTGTTGCAGAGCATGGGCTCTAGGTGTGCAGGCTTCAGTAGTTGTGGCACACGGGCTCAGTAGTTGTGGCTCACGGGCTTAGTTGCTCCGCGGCATGTGGGATCTTCCCAGACCAGGGCTCTAATCTGTGTCCCCTGCATTGGCAGGCGGATTCTTAACCACTGCGCCATCAAGGAATTCCTGATCAGTTGGTTTTTAATGGATAACAAACCACAAAATTTAATCAGAAATTTAGTGGCTCAAAATAACAAACATTTGTTATTTCTAACAATTCAGCTGAGTGGCTCCTCTGGTTTGGGTTGGCTTAGCTGTGGCTGGATCATTTTGAATGGCCTCATATTCATATCTGGGGCCTCACAGTTGGGACAACAGGGACAGCCGGGATGGCTGGGGCCTCTCACCACATGGTCTCCTATCTTCCAGGAGTCTTCGCTGGGCTGTGCTTATTCTCATGCTGATGAAAATGTTCTTAGTTTAACAGTGGAAGCTGACAGGCCTCTTGAGGCCTAGGCTCGGAACTCACACAACATCACTTCTAGTGCATTCTATTGATATAAAAGCAACTCCAAGGCCAGCTGAGATTCAAAGTAGGGAAACACACAGGGATGAATTTGGGAGCTGTGGACTGGCAAAGAACAACTCAGACAAAAATTTCTGACCTCACAGAGCTTACATTCTAGCGAAGGGAGGCAAACAATAAGAAAATCAAAAGCAGTACTTCCCTGGTGGTCCAATTGTTAAGACTGAGCTTTCACTGCAGGGGGCACAGGTTTGCTCCCTGGTCGGGGAACTAAGATCCTGCATGCCGTGCGGTGCAGCCAAAAAAAGAAAAAGTAAAATAATTGGTCTGTCACATAGTGATAAGTAGCACAGGAAAAAAGGAAAGCTGAAAGGGGGCTGGGGAGTGCCGGTGGTGGTGGGCAGCAATTTCAAATAAGGAGGTCAAGGAAGACCTCATGGAAAAGATGCCATTTGAGCAAGACTGAAGGAGGTCTTTGAAAGAGCAAGCCATGTGCTATCTGGAGAAAGAGCTTGCTAGGCAGAGGGAACAGGGACCCAGCCTGGGACTCCCAGATCATGTGGTATCTTACTGGCCATTGTAAGATCTTCGGCTTTTACCTTGGGTAAAATGGTGAGCTTTTTGAGAGTTTTAAGCACTGGAGTAACATAATCTGACCTATTTTAAAGGGATTACTGTGGCTGCTATTTTGGGAAGACACAAAGCTCAAAAGTTGGCATATCTTACCTATTTTAAAAAATATTTTCAAGTTACTTTTAGATGGATAGGTAATAGAAGGTAATAGATGTACATGGTATAAAATTCAAAAGATACCAAAGAATAGACAGTGAAAATAAGTCACCCTCCACCTCTGACTCCTGCCACCCCAGTACCCTACTCAGAGGTAACTACGGTTACCAGTTTCTTAGGTATTCTTCAGAAATAGCCCATGCATATACAAGCACAATCATATCTCTATAACAAATACCTGACTTGGGTGAATGTTCTATTGGCATTGCCGAGGATGTCCAAGCTGAGAAATGCCTTATTTCTTTGTCATCCCTGATGGTTTTTTTCTTGCTACTTGCTTCCTTCCCCTTTTTCCTTAACATACGCTAAACACTTGCAGTCTATACCTTTGACCACACTGCTCCCTCATCATAGAATGCCTTCCCATTTCTGACTATTAGAAATTTAGCCCAGGACCAGATGCCTTCACAGGCAAATTCTATCAAACATTTAGAGAAGAGCTAACACCTATCCTTCTCAAAGTCTTCCAAAATATAGCAGAGGGAGGAACACTCCCAAACTCATTCTATGAGGCCACCATCACCCTGATACCAAAACCAGACAAAGGTGTCACTAGGAAAGAAAACTACAGGCCAATATCACTGATGAACATAGATGCAAAAATCCTCAACAAAATACTAGCAAACAGAATCCAACAGCACATTAAACGGATCATACACCATGATTGAGTGGGGTTTATCCCAGGAATGCAAGGATTCTTTAATATATGCAAATAAATCAATGTGATACACCATATTAGCAAATTGAAGGAGAAAAACCATATGGTCATCTCAATAGATGCAGAGAAAGCTTTTGACAAAATTCAACACATTTATGATAAAAACCCTCCAGAAAGTACGCATAGAAGGAACTCACCTCAACATAATAAAGGCCATACACGACAAACCCACAGCCAACATTGTTCTCAATGGTGAAAAACTGAAACCATTTCCACTAAGATCAAGAACAAGACAAGGTTGCCCACTCTCACCACTATTATTCAACATAGTTTTGCAAGTTTTAGCCACAGCAATCAGAGAAGAAAAAGAAATAAAAGGAATCCAAATCAGAAAAGAAGAAGTAAAGCTGTCACTGTTTGCAGATAACATGATACTATACATAGAGAATCCTAAAGATGCTACCAGAAAACTACTAGAGCTAATCAATGAATTTGGTAAAGCAGCAGGATACAAAATTAATGCACAGAAATCTCTTGCATTCCTATACACTAATGATGAAAAACCTGAAAGAGAAATTAAGGAAACACTCCCATTTACCATTGCAACAAAAAGAATAAAATACCTAGGAATAAACCTACCTAAGGAGACAAAAGACCTGTATGCAGAAAACTATAAGACACTGATGAAAGAAATTAAAGATGATACCAACAGATGGAGAGATATACCATGTTCTTGGATTGGAAGAATCAACACTGTGAAAATGACTATACTACCCAAAGCAATCTACAGATTCAATGCGATCCCTATCAAACTACCAATGGCATTTTTCACAGAACTAGAACAAAAAATTTCACAATTTGTATGGAAACGCAAAAGACCCTGAATAGCCAAGCAATCTTTTTTTTTTTTTTTTTTTTGGCGGTACGCGGGCCTCTCAGTGTTGTGGCCTCTCCCGTTGCGGAGCACAGACTCTGGACGCGCAGGCTCAGCAGCCATAGCTCACGGGCCCAGCCGCTCCACAGCATGTGGGATCTTCCCGGACCAGGGCACAAACCTGTGTCCCCTGCATTGGCAGGCGGACTCTCAACCACTGCGCCACCAGGGAAGCCCTAGCCAAGAAATCTTAAGAAAGAAAAGTCAAGTCAAGGAATCAGGTTCCTTGACTTCAGACTATACTACAAAGCTGCAGTAATCAAGACAGTATGGTACTGGCACAAAAACAGAAATATAGATCAATGGAACAGGATAGAAAGCCCAGAGATAAACCCACACACATATGGTCACCTTATTTTTGATTTGAAGGCAAAAACATACAATGAAGAAAAGACAGCCTCTTCAATAAGTGGTGCTGGGAAAACTGGACAGCTACATGTAAAAGAATGAAATTAGAATGCTCCCTAACACCATATACAAAAATAAACTCAAAATGGATTAAAGACCTAAATGTAAGGCCAGACACTATAAAACTCTTAGAGGAAAACATAGGCAGAACACTCTATGACATAAATCACAGCAAGATCCTTTTTGACCCACCTCCTAGAGAAATGGAAATAAAAACAAAAATAAACAAATGGGACCTAATGAAACTTAAAACCTTTTGCACAGCAAAGGAAACCATAAACAAGACGAAAAGACAATTCTCAGAATGGGAGAAAATATTTGCAAATGAAGAAAATATTTGCAAACGACAAAGGATTAATCTCCAAAATTTACAAGCAGCTCATGCAGCTCAATATCAAAAAAACAAACAACCCAATCCAAAAATAGACAGAAGACCTAAATAGACATTTCTCCAAAGAAGATATACAGATAGCCAACAAACATGTGAAAGAATGCTCAACATCACTAATCATTAGAGAAATGCAAATCAAAACTACAATGAGGTATCACCTCACACCAGTCAGAATGGCCATCATCAAAAAATCTACAAACAATAAATGCTGGAGAGGGTGTGGAGAAAAGGAAACCCTCTTGCACTGTTGGTGGGAATGTAAATAGATACACCCACTATGGAGAACAGTATGGAGGTTCCTTAAAAAACTAAAAACAGAACAACCATACGACCCAGCAATCCCACTACTGGGCATACACCCTGAGAAAACCGTAATTCAAAAAGAGTCATGTACCACAGTGTTCATTGCAGCATTATTTACAATAGCCAGGACATGGGACCAACCTAAATGTCCATCGACAGATGAATGGATAAAGAAGATGTGGCACATATATGCAATGGCATATTACTCAGTCATAAAAAGAAACGAAATTGAGTTATTTGTAGTGAGGTGGATGGACCTAGAGTCTGTCATACAGAGTGAAGTAAGTTAGAAAGAGAAAAACAAATACTGTATGCTAACACATATATATGGAATCTAAAAAAAAAAATGGTTATGAAGAACCTAGGGGCAGGGCAGGAATAAAGACGCAGATGTAGAGAATGGACTTGAGGACACGGGCAGGGGAAGGGTAAGCTGGGACGAAGTGAGAGAATGGCATGGACTTATATATACTACTAATTATAAAATAGATAGCTAGTGGGAAGCAGCCGCATAGCACAGGGAGATCAACTGGGTGCTTTGTAACCACCTAGAGGGATGGGATAGGGAGGGGGGAGGGAGACGCAAGAGGGAGGAGATATGGGGATATATGTATATGTATAGCTGATTCACTCTGTTATAAAAGCAGAAACTAACACACCATTGTAAAGCAGTTATACTCCAATAAAGACGTTTAAAAAAAAAAGAAATTTACCCACATGTGATGCTACCACCTAGATAGCCCTTCCTCTTCACCTTTCTCTCCTATGAATCTGTTGCCCCAAGTACATCCATTGTGCTCTTTTTTGTTTGTTTTTTGTTTTTGTTTTCTGCAGCACGCGGGCCTCTCACTGCTGTGGCCCCTCCCGCCGCGGAGCACAGGCTCCGGACGCGCAGGCCCAGCGGCCATGGCTCACGGGCCCAGCCGCTCCGCGGCACGCGGTGTCCTCCCGGACCGGGGCACGAGCCCACTGTGCTCTTTTTAAAGCAACTTGGCTTGGTGTACCTCTTCATTGTGGTTTTTCTAGTCTTCCAGCTTAATAATAATTTTCCTTGATAGAATGCAAACAGGATAAAAATTTAGAAGTCCTGTTTCCTCTGTATCATTATTGATTTTATCTAATGCTGCACAAAGTACTGGACTATAAGAGACAAGGAATTTTCACCAGAATCTCTTCCTTCACTGAGAAATCTCACTATTGAAACAAAAACAAAACAGCTGAACTAAAGAGAATGCCTAGTAATGTGGTTGACTTAAATTCTGACATAAGCTCCTTATCTTCTCACAGACCAGTAACAGACAATTTGAGGTCCAGCAGCCAGTCCATGGACGGCTTGAGGAGCACTGCCTTATGCCATCAGCTGCCAGCCATGGCATATCTGATGCTATGATAGAATTCTGCTTGCCGTTTCATAGCTCAATTTGCAACTTCCCTCAGTGGCTCCAGAGAACTCTTTCAAACTTAAAGAGGTACAGCTAAGGAACAAGCATTATTTTGGAGATGTTCCATTTGTGGGGTTTGGAATTTCAGAGGTTAGTGATACTTATAAGTTGGCAAATGTTTCCCAATCCCTTTAAGTTCACTGTTATGCAAGTTTAAAGTCATTAGCATATCTGTAGAATGCCCTTTTACAAAACCTTAAAACCGAGAAGTGGAAATTCTGCCCTCTTGACACCATGTCATTAATATACATGTATGAATCAGGGTTTTATTTTCACTCAATAGCCAGTGCACCGCTCGTATGGAAGCCCCTCTCTGTCGGAGATCTGTCTTCTTGAGCAGGACAGAACTTATTAGCACGTGCTTTAGATCAGAGCATGTTCTTCAGGGACAATTCACTGACTCATTTTTAGCCACTCTGGGGCCAGTGCCAATGACAATACAGAGAATTGATAGAATTATTATTAGGCAGGTAAATATTTCATATGAACCTTGGTTCTTGATGACATAAATCACTTTTTTTTTTTTTCCTATTAGCAGATGCTAAATAACCTAAGAAATCACCGTTCTGGAAACCATTTATGGTTAGATTCAGAGAAGTTAGTCTTTTTTAGTGGCTCATGCCTTTGCAATTGTTTTCTATCAATAAGAGAGCCAAATTTACTTCACTGTCTTTAATTTCTTCCCAGTTCCAAATATGTATTTCTAGCAGTTTATTGGATATCTCTGCCCAGGTGATTTTTCTCAACTAAATTTGAACAATGTTTCTCCACCAGATTATAAAAATAAAATTGCAAACATAATTTCCTGGGTACATACAGTTTTGGAAAGTATAACTATTTACCCCAATTACTGGGTATCAGCATCTATCCCCTACTTCCCCCTTCCTTCCTGAGCCATCCTTCCCTGTTATGTAGCAGCCATGAGGTTTGGGTGGGACTGACTTCACTTCCAGTATCACTTGTGGGCCCTCATTGGTATAAATCAATTGATGTAATCTTATCCCCCTTGCAATTGAATTTGGTCCACATATGGCAATAAGCCAAGGCAATTAGAGAATGGAATTCCCCTGGCTCCCCAGGATTAGTTTAGGTTGGTCCAATCAGAGCAAAGTCAAGCACTTTTGTTCAGTGCATGTATGAAGTATGGCTCTCACTCCCCCAGATGTGAAAGAGCAAGCATGTAGCCCCAGCTGCTGCTGCTGCTAGAAGTCACCTCATTATTAAAAATTTATAAGAGGAGGGAGACGTCAAGAGGGAGGAGATATGGGGATATATGTATATGCATAGCTGATTCACTTTGTCATACAGCAGAAACTAACACACCACTGTAAAGCAATTATACTCCAATAAAGATGTTAAAAAAAAAAGTTTATAAGAGAAGCTGGCCTTACTATAAATCACATAGAGGAATGCAGACCTGAGAGAATTTTAAAAAGAAGCAGCAGCAGCTGCCGCAGCCTGGATCAAAACACGCCTATGACCTAATTTTGAACTTTTAGTTTACATGAGCCAAAATTCCTCCTTATTGTTTAAGTCAGTTTGAGTTGGATTTTCTGGGTGTTTTTTTTTTTTCCCTGTTATTTGTAACTTAAAGCAGGGGTGCCCATCCCCCCCACCCCCACCTCCTGGGCCGCACAGCAGGAGGTGAGTGGCAGCTGAGCCCCATTGCTACCCATCGCTGGCTTTACTGCCTGAACCATCCCAATCCCCCCAACCCCGTCTGTGGAAAAATTGTCTTCCACGAAACCGGTCCTTGGTGCCAAAAATGTTGGGGACCACTGACATAGCATCCTAACTCATACAACTTCCCTACAAAAGCTATTAAAAATCAACCAGTCACAAATATGTATTGGACATTAATCAATCCACTTGAGACATACTTAAGAAGCTGAAAAGTTGGTTGTTTAAAATCTAGCTGGGGAATTCCCTGGTGGTCCAGTGGTTAGGACTCCATGCTTTCACTGCCAAGGACCCAGGTTCAATCCCCGGTCAGGGAACTAAGATCCTGAAAGCTGCGCGGCGCAGCCAAAAAAAAATTTTTTTTAATAAAAAATTAAAAAATAAAATCTAGCTGGAAATAAGGGATGAGTATAATTGTAATGACATCAGTCACTGACTATTCAGTACTGCCTCTGTGTCAGGCACCACACTAAGTGCTTTACACATGTGATCTCACTTCATCCTCACAACAACCCCAGAATCTGAGGGTAGGTAAGATTATCCCCATTCTAGAGAAAAGAAAATGAAGGTTCAGAGAGCTTATGTACTGTCACAAAGGTAATAAGAATTATAGAAGAATCCACATCCAAATCTGTGAGATGGCAGAGCTTGCGGTGCTTTTTGTGTGTGTGTGTGTGCTTTTTTTTTTTAATTTTTACTGAAATATAGTTGATTTACAATGTGTTAGTTTCAGGTGTACAGCAAAGTGATTCAGTTATACATATATATATATTATTCTTTTTTAGATTCTTTTCTATTATAGCTTATTATAAGATATTGAGTATAGTTCCCTGTGCTATACAGTAGGTCCTTGCTGTTTATCTATTTTATATATAGTAGTGTGTATATTTTAATCCCAAACTCCTAATTTATCCCTCCCCCTACCCTTGCTGGGCTTTTAATCATGCTCCTTACATGATTCTGCTATAACATGAACTGAAGCTCAAAGAAGGAAAACATAATGTTAAAAATTGATATTTTGCAGGGGAAAAATTAAGGAATATAATATAAATAAGATCTGAAATAAAAATATTAAGATAAATGTAAGATAAAATTAAGAAATATAAGATAAATCGTAACACTAATATAACCTTCCAGAAGACCATTCCACTATAAAAAGATTTGGACCAATACCACAAGTACAAGATTTTTTAAAACATACACTCCTAACTGGTAACTTCAAATAAAATAGCAGCCATCATTATAAATATTACTAGCGCTAACTCTTAGAAAATATGCCAGGTATTTCTTTAAACACTTTAGAACTATAACTTCCTATAACTCATTGAATCTTCACAAAAACCCTAGAAGGCTGGTACTACCATTGTCCCCATTTTACATATAGGGAAACTGAGGCACAAAGATGTAAAATAATTCGCCCAATGTCTCAGCAAGGAAGAGGCAGAGCAGGATTCCACCCCAGACCTTGTTGACCTCCAGAGTCCATGCACTTTACCACCATGCTATACATATTTAACCATGTAAAATCCTATATGACTGCAACATTTGAATATCTACCATGCAAGGCTGGGAGGCAGGAAATCTCTTGGTGTAGCAGCGAGAATGAATGAAGGTTTTGGCTCCTACTATTGTGGGGCTGGACTCAAATCCAGGCTCTGTGACTTACTAGTTCTGTGACCTTGGGCCAGTTACCATGCTTCTTTCAGCCCCAGATAAAATACTATTTACCTC